>NW_027185263.1:8189015-8496515 GCF_022577435.1 Embiotoca jacksoni
TTCACCCTCACCCCTGCCACGGCCGCCTAAGGGAAGCCGCAGAAACTGTACCCGCCGGGGCCGCAAGGCAAAAGGGGGGCTCAATGAGGTGCAGGTACTGAGGGAGGGGGATGAGAAAGACTATACAGCTGATGGCAAATATGACCTGTCTGCAAATGGAAGGAGGAAGAACAAGTGCATCCCCAGAACTTCTGTCGGTCCACCAAGTGGGGTCCAGAGAGCTAATAATAAAGCAGGGTCTCATCTTGCAGATTACATTTCCTGTTTCTCGTCAGCTCTGCTGCTGTCGCTTTATTTTGTGATCCTTCGCTGAGACAGGAAATGGACACTTTCGTGCTGGTGATGCAACCTTATGATTCGTTCTCCTGAACCACTCTACTCTGGCTCTTCAAATGAGGCATGTGTTCATAACTGTGTGTATATGACTGTGTACAAAGAACAATATTGAGTGTCCCTGTGCTATTGATGCAGGAATCTTTATGAGTCATAATCAATACATCGAAGTCAGGGAAAACAATTGAGCCCATTGCTTTGATGATGTCACCAAGGAAAACAACAGGAAAACTTTACTTTTGTCTCTGTGGCATCGATTGCTTCACTGAGTTTATGTACTTGTAAAAACTGTACAGCCACATAAAATAACAAGCCAATAATTCATTCAACTACAAAGGAGAAGAGCACACAATAGAAATCAAAACAAATGAAGGTGTGGCCTCTATGTTCAGACCTTCTGACACAATGGTGCTCTCAGTGCAACCTCCATCTGTCAGTCACGCTGAGACAAAGAGAGAGTCATTTATAACTGTCACTGTTCACTCAGAAGCACCATCAAGACTCAAAATACCACAAGCACAAATGGCACCAAAATGAGTTGTTGTTCAGATTTGTATCAGTAATAGCTTTAATCACTATATACGAGTGGTTTTACTTTACGTCTCACGGCAGATTTAGTGCACCCTTATCCTCGTTTTTTGGTCTAAATTATACAAATACCATTGAAATTGTGACACACTCTTTAACTGTCAATTCTTCAAACTAGTCCTGTTGAAACTGATCATCTGTCTTTGCATCCCGATTGAAAAGCCATTCATAACTCATCCGAAGAGCCCACTGGTCACGGTCAGCGTAAATCAGTGAGAGTGAGCAAGGGAACGAGTGAAGATTTCTGTGTCACTGTTTGTACGAGTGTATGTCCACTTCAAAAATAAAATAAAAAAAAACATTTAAAAAAACAACAACACTAAAGCCATGCGGGTAGAATGAAGCTGGACAGCAAGAGTGCCTAATGGGAGCCGGTTCCCAGTAAGGACAAACTATGGCGGCGAGAGACGGTTTCCTTCACTCTTCGACCTCAATGGCTACAAAACAGAGGCCTCAATGAGCCTGAAAGGTCGACCTGTGCAGGCCTGATGAAAAGCTGATGCCCCGACCTGACCAACAAAACTTCTGATTCCCAGAAACTGATATGCACTTTCCTCTGTAAAGCTGTGGAGGCTATACATCTTTCAGACAGAAGATTAAATCCGAATAGTCACAGGAAGGCTACGAAAGCTGGAGAAAAATACAGTTATTTTTCTGCAATCAGACAGGAGTACTGATGATCACCACAAATCACAATATATCTCCCATAAGCGTCCCATCAATTCGCTGAATCAGTGATCACCAGAGGCCAAAAGGACTGGAAAACTACTGAACTGTCTTCTGCGGCATGTTTAGTGCGCCCCAACGCGGATGGACTCGACGATCGGCAAGCCCTGATTGAGTTGGATTTTAATGCTGCTATTTCTGAGGGGAGAGAATCCCGTAGCCCTTTTGGAGGCTCCGGGCTCCTTTTCAGGAAATAACAAGGACAAGGAGGACTGTGGGACATGCATCCTTTATAAACTGGAGAGGTTCAAGCACAGACACCCCTAACAGAGCCCGATCAATCACCTTCACAGCCTTCCTGTCCCCACTGCAAACTCCTAACCCCTGTTAGCCCAGGGCTTTCAAATCACAGAGCGCAGCACCACAGATACTGTCCAGGCTTCTATTTAGACCTGAAGTATTTCAGAGTCACTCGCCCCAAGTCTCAAGTGCTGAATTGCAACAGGGAAAACCTGTACAGATACACACGGGCCATCCGGGTACCTTAACTAGCCAGTTTTTATTTCTTAAAGCATTACAAAGATATGAATTCTATTTTAAAAGGAGCTACCGTTGTATGCAAAAGATGACCTACAGCTTAAAAGCTAAAATTATGACATGCTGACAAGAAGCACAAAAGCATTTTGAGTTTGGATTGCTGGCAACCTAAAAAATACCAGATGGGGGTCCAAGAGCAGGGGCCACATTTGTACCCTGGTTGTGTGTATTTCCTGCCGAGTCCCGCCTTTTTGTGTCATATCTATCTCGGTGTCGGGGGACATACAGACAGAAGCTTGCCACCGGTGTCATTCTCCTGACGTAGGATTAGAGAGCCCTACTGGTGAACTTGTTTGTGCTGCTGTGAACCCAGAGGTGATGTAAATTGTGTCTGTTTATTCTTGTGAGGATGACTTTTGTAAAAAAAAAAAAAAAAAAAAGAAAGAAAAAAAAGAAAAGAACAGAAAAAGAAGTGGAGAACCTGACTCTCTATTGTGTCTCAATAGTTCCCTTAAAAAAATATAAACAGGGAGCAAAAGGCTGGAACTTTATTATTATTATTATTTTTTTTTAAATATGATTATTATCTTTCTTTTTCTTTCCGTCTTTTGTTTTGTTTTGCTGAGACATTCATGATCAACCATACACTGCACTGTCCCCCCTCCTGCTCCTCCTCCTCCTGTTTCTACCTCAATTCATCCCACTGTTTTTCCCTTCTCTTCTCCTCGCACCTCTCAACTCCTTCCTCCCTCCCAGTCTGTCTCTTCTTCCTCTTCTTCCTGCTCCTTCCCCTTCATACCCCCCCAACACACACACACACACACACACACACACACACACACACACACACACACACACACCTCCATATTCTTTTCGTCTCCTCTCTTCCTTTGTGCAACCCAAATGTTTTGTATGTGGTTATCAAACAATGCCAGACTCAAAAGCTGTTTATAAATAACATTAAACAGAAAGTGTCCTCGAATGGCTGAGGTGGCCTGTGTTTGTTTGCCTCCCTTTTGTTGGCGCATATGCACATCTGTCTGTGTGGCTAATAGACATACCTCTACAATGAACCCGGAGGCTGAATGATAAGGCAGTGAAAAGGAAGTGAAAATGGTAAAAAAAAAAAATAATAATAATAAAAAAAAACAACCCTAATGGAATAACACACATTCATCTGCTGCTGGGAGAGGAACACACCCACATTTAACCAGGATATATTTTGGCCTCTTTCATGTCCCAGTTTCACTCATACACTCGGCAGCCTCGTATAAAATATGCATCAGAGCGACCGTAAGCGCACACGCTGCATGCACAAACTCACAAATACACAGACCTGTCGAGCTGGATTAGCTGCGAGGTTGCGAGGGAGGTGTCTTGTGTCAGGTCAAGGTGAGGTCACAAAGAGCACTACAGCGGTGCGCCACGTCTACTTTGACTGTTTGCGCAGCGTTTATGTTCACGCACGCGTGTTCGCGTTCGGTGCCGAACGGCTCTACGCCTGTGCGTGCACCGTATGTGCGTGTGCACCGGTGTGCCAAGTACGCCCACCGTCACGGCAGATCTAGCCTGACAGCCTGCGAGGGCACGGGGAGAGGTGTGCCTCTGAGAGACAGTATCACTAGTCTGTTTGTAAAACAAAGCTGACAATTGGGAGAGAGAGAGAGAAAGAGGGAGCGAGAGCATAGCGCAAGGACTTAAAGGCAGACGGGGCGGGAGGGGGGAGGAGGAGAGAGGAGAGATATCTGCGAAAGAAATCCATGAAGTAAGTATCAGTGCCAAACAGACCAGCAGCCAGGGGAGAGGACGTGGGCATAATACGGGTGGCTGCAGCATCAGCACCGGGTCGCGCACGGTCAATCGATGCTTGTGCCGGGGATGCAGGTTACATGTGTTCCTCCATGTAGAGGCACGAAGCACGATGCAGACGAGTGTTTAAATTAGAGCGCAGAGCCTCTGTGTCAGCGAGTTCAGGGAGATTTATTAAATATGAATCCGTTTCTAAAACAGAAGGCACATTAATTATGAAAGTACTTAAAATAAAAGGTATATGAGAAGAATAGCAAATGACCTGTGAGGTTGTGGGAGAAAAGATGCATTGAGGTAAGAAACAAAACAAGAAGTAACGAGGGAAGGAAAGAATGGAATGTAATTTAATAAAGATGGCAAATAAAGACATGTAAAAGAATCGCATTAGGGAGGAGAAAGGATGAATGAATAAGGAGGACAAGCATGGTAGTAAATAGCAATGGAAGTAAGGTCAGATAGGCAGGAGTTTGGAATGAAAAATTAACTAACTAATGTGACAGATGAAATGAAAAAAAGTGAAGGACAAAGAGAATAAAAAAGTAAGTGAGGAGGGAGGAAACAACAAAGAGGATAAATGACAGGAGGAGAGAGGGATGGAAAAAAAATGAAGGAAGACAGTTGAGAGAAAAGAAAAAAAGTCATTAAGGGAAGGGGATGGGAGGAAAAAAGAAATCAAAGGATATAAAAGATTCTGTTAAAGACAATCGGAGAAATGTGAGCGATTACGGAGGGAAGAAATTAAAAGAGAGAAGGACACAGAGGGAAAGACAGAAATCATCCAGAGACACATGTATGCAGGCTTCATGATCAAACAGAAGAACAGCTCATCCACTAGTTCAGTCCCTAAGCTGTGGATCTGAAATAGCCGGCGGTGAATATTTATATATGCCTATGTTCCCTTCCAAAGGCAAAGAGGCCAGGCAAAATTGATTTCTCTGTGTGAATCCCTGAAGGGTTGAGACTCAGCAAAAGAGAAGCAGAAAAGAGCAAGAGGGAGTGAAAACGAAAGAAATAAAGCAGCGCTAGAACGACCAGCGGGACATTCTGCGAGACAATTTTTGGAAACAATTGGAAAAGTAAGAAATGGGAGACACCTTCAGCAGCATTTGCCCTGCATGCAGTCTCTCCCAAAAAGAATGCAAAGCACAATATTCCCACTGCCCGATTTGATTTTCACTCCGATCACCGTCCGAGCGCAGGTACGGCACCCATCACGCACCAGCTCGCTCCTGTAAGTAACACCGACCATCTTTTCGCTACCATTACTCCATCAGGCTACATTACACTCATTATGGGAAAATATATTTTTCCCAATTGGGGAGAAGGTCAAAGGGTGGAACCGTAACAGAGCTGGGGCAAAACATTCAGCCATGAAACCACGAGCCGGTGCCCATCCTAAAACTTAATACGTGGCTGTTTAAAGTCAAAACTTTCACTTGGACATTAAATTTACTGACAGCTTCTTTCTTCTAACAGCAAATCGGATTTTTTTTTTTTTTTTCTCAGATATGACGTGCGGGACAGACTGTCCGCACTATTATTTGCAAGATAGCAGATCGGATTTGGTGTGTCCCGGTATCACCGACCTATGCGCAATGGGTTGCTGTGGTAACAACGTACGGGTAGCTATGCCGGTGACGCGGCTGTCCAGCAAGGAAGCTATCGGCACAGAAGCGGCAGAAGACAATTTATTTTGTTTTTTGGGGGTTTTTTTTGTCCGTGTCTTCATCGCGTTCTGCTCGTGGTAGCATAGATTCTGTTCAATCTGTCACGCAAGAAATCCAATCTGCGCCAACAGCGCGTCCGGACAGAGACGCATCTATAGAAATCCAATTGGAATCTCATTTCCAACCACCTCCAAAATGTTACATTTCGTGTGTGTTTTTTACTGTCCAAATGTTCCAAAATCAATCTTACAATCTTGATGTGACAAACAACAGATTTGGGCCGGCAGTCTGAACAAGCCTTTCTAAACCCACCTTCCCGAGTTGCTTCTTTATTCAGAGTGTCTACATATTTTGGCACTTGACAAGAACAGATGTCACAGTTTCCAAAGGGGAACTAAAGTTCATGTGCACATGAAAATAAGAGGAACAGTCAGTTACAGACTTTAGCGGCAGAGTTTTACATTAGAAATCTGAGAAACAACATTTGAAAATGCAGCTGATGTCTTCATTATCTGTTGCGTATATAAGGTGAATCAAACATGTCAGGTTTGGTTGTTTTTTTTTGTCAGTCTTGCTGCAGCTTTATTAAATGTTTCATCATCCTGAATTAATGTTTTGAATAAGTCTGTATCTTCGCCGTGACACAGCGCCCATGTTGTCTCGTAAACAATATTTGTGTTGCTATAACTACATTTTTAATGTACTGTTTCTTCAGACAAACAGTCTCAAAACAACTGTCTACAGTAATTCCGACACATCTGAGGGGTAGTGACAGTAGTTAGGCATTATTGTCACCATGCTAGTTCCCATCGGAGGGAGGAATAACACAGAAAGACCATATCTGAACAGGAGTAGAGCTCGTGGGCATAAATAATAAATGTGGAAAGCAATACAAAGCAAGAGTTGTCCAAAATGTATTTTGGACCAAAACAAGATTCTACAGACGCCTTAGCAGCTCTGTGAGACTGAACTTCAGCACGGTGCGTTAAGATAAATGCTCACTTCGGTGTCTTGATATGCTCTTAATCACAATATTACTGTAACGTGCCGTTTAACAGGTATTGTTTACCATGTTTACAATCCCTTAGGGTGTAAACATGTTGAAATTGAAATGTGCTCATTAGGACTAAAGACTTGTAGTGACAACAAAACACAAGTACAGCTCAGGCATCAATAGTTTTGAACAAGTACTGGACCATCAGACCTGATGGGGGCGCCAGAGGTAAAGTCTACAACATTTCTTTTCCTGAAACATGAATGTCTTTGCAAAAATGTTATGGCAATTCACTCAAAAGCTGTCAAGACATTTCACTCGAAATGCTGAAATGTCAACATCAAGATTAGCCGAGCTCTGTGTGACTCCTGCTTACAGCATCAGTCTTCACTTATAGTCTGGAAACCCCGTTCGTATGAGGGGTTTCACAGCCACTCTGAAGGGGGGATAAGTGCAATGACATTCAAGTAGTTACAAGAATGGCGGGTGTGGTAGAGTTTCAGTGCACAACATACATCCGATGGTGATCTATGCCAGTTGTTCAAAAGGTGGCTCCAATAGTTTCAAAATTAACTCAAGGTCTACACCCATTACAATGGAACATGTGGAGACCATCCTTAAAATACAGTGGCCAGACCCATATTCATGCAGCAAATGGGTCTGATAATACCAGGCTACCTCAAGATGACACAAGAGGAAAGTTCAGGGGAGTCATCCTCTGGGCATAAATGTGCCACGTTTCATGGAGACAGACATTGCCATCCTGAAGCAAGGCAACTGGCAGTACTAAAAAAAACAGTAGTACATTGTGTGGGCAAATATTACTCTAAAAAAAATTGGGTACTAAGCCTGATAAGTGGTTTGCTCGAGCAATGACCTCAGTACAACTGTATGCTACCTACTATAAAGGCGCTTTCCTAACTCTGACCCTGTCCTGCAATATACGTACAAAGATCTCAAATCACTCACCAGTCAAGCATAGGTGTAAAAAGAGAATGTCCTGTGTCCAGTGACCTCTGTAGACGACCCACTTCAAGATCAATGTGTAGAAAGAAAAGTATCGCCATGGAAACAAGTCACCAGTTATAAAGTGCTTTTCACTGTGATGTCAGATACTCCAAGGTCCTCCGACTAAAAACCTTGCCTGAAAAGTCAGAAAAATACTTTTCCTGTATTTCTACTTTTTTCAAAAAGAAAAAAAAAGTTGGGAACATCACAGAGAGCTTCCCCGCTAATGGGGTCCTATCTATTATTTCTGAGTGCTCCGCTGTACTGGGTGGTTTGAAATCATTCCTGGAGGAGACAGCACGTCACCTTTAGTCCTCTACCTGTCATCTAAATTCTGTCCCAACTTAATTCCTACTCAATAAGTCCTTCTATAATGTGAATTATTTGCAGTTTTTTTTTGACAGAGTAATTTTCTTTTTAGTTTAAAATGCTTAGGTTCACCACCTGCATTGATATATATAAAAAAAAAAGAAAAGAAGCTTGTTTTGATTTTTGATCTCGTCACAATGTCCCAGCTTCAGAACTTGCGTCCCTATCACACCGCCGGCATGTGTAATGAATCCACGAGGAAGTTTGGTGAGACAAGTTCAGTTATGGGGGATTTTGATTTGTAGTCATTAGAATCACAAAGCAGCTCATCTTAAAATTAACTGGTATTGTAATTAATCAATTTATGAGCCAGTAAATTTGACTAATCTTAGCAACTGTGTTAGTTAGTAAATTCACATCTTTCGTAATATTGTAATGATTTTTTTGTTTGTTTGAGGATAGTTATGAGGCAAGCTTCAAGTTTTTCAGTTAGTTTTGTTAGAAAAGTTATACTTCTGCTGTAAAATGAATAGCTGATTGATCGCATTGACTTTCTAAGATGCAGCTATTGTTCCATTAAGCTGTAGGAAATAACATAAAAAGGCATCCATGCATTTGCATGACTCGGGGCTGCAGGTTTCTGTATGTTGCACCTCAGGTTTTTGGGGGTTATTTTGATGTTTTGCATTCCGCTGCCACCGTTCAACACGCAGACAACTCACACAGAACATATTCATCTGAATACAGAATATGTACACAGTTGACACTTTGCATCAACAATGTGATCTCATCCCACCCCGCAATTTTGCACAAAGATCTGCTGAGCAGACATTACAGTAATTATAAAATTCCTACATCAGGGATTATGTGGACGCGATGTGGTTATTACCCAAACAGCAAATCTGCGCAGTGCAGGAAATACAATATAATATCATTATTTTGTCATCTCTCAGAAATCAGAACCCAGCGAGTTACTACCTGCAGCAGCAGGCTAAGACACATGCACTGCACATAAAGTCATTATTCATGTACCATGAACATATGAAATAACATCCAACAGTAAATGACCATCAACACATGGAAACAAGATTGACGAGTGTAGATGTGCACCATAAACAACAAAGCAGCAGCAGTTGAGAGCGCATTATGTTTGGTTTAAAATGTGTCTAATGTCAGCCTTAATACGAAATAATGTGAAGCGAATATTAATGCGTTCTATGTCATATGCAACGCATGAAGAAGCCACAGAGAAGAAATCTGATTATGCAAAATCAGTTTTAGCTGTTTACATTCATAACACTCAAACATCATACGTCACCCCTTTTAAATATGCAAGCTAAACAATAAACAAAAATAAAAATAAACTCAACCACAACAAGAAAGTATGCTATTATGATAATGAAAACCATGGCAAAAAAAACAGAGATACTCTGAGACCAGCACTGTCGACCGTAGGTAGACTCAGATATCAATATTTGAGAATTCATAAACATTAAAAAAAAATGAAAGAAAATTATCAGAATAGCAGGGCAGACAATAAAAAATAAAAAAATAAAATATATATATATATATATATATATATAATTCAAATGTAATGACAATACTGTTTCTGAATTAAAAGCTCAATATTGACCTTTCACTCACCCATTCACACACATATTTATCAATGGAGGTAAGCTACCATGTAAACTACTCACTTAACCATCAGGACCTATTGGGAATCAGTGTCTTTAACATGCACACTTTGACACATGCACCAAGGGATCAAATTGCCAACCCAGAGATTATTGGGTGATGCATGTTAATAGGTATACTATCTGTGAATATTGCTCTCCATAACAGTTAGGGGACAAGAAAAGAAGCTATATTGCCAAGCTCACAAACAGACTGAACGGACACATTCACTCATGACGTGCATTTTAGTACAAACAGAGGAAACCTACAAGTGTAAAGTGAATCAGTGATCCCTGGCAGCTCACCAGACAGGCACATGCTTGAGCTGGAAGTAGCAGGTCGGGAAAGTGTGCATCCTCAGCGTGGTGGTGATATGACCAGAGTCCAACAAGGTTTCAACAGTCTTTGTTTTTTGTCCATGAAATCATCTGAGGGCGACATGACTGGACTGTTTGTTTGCAAGGTTAGCCTCCATGAGTAGTAGCTGCCAGTGCTTGTGGCAGAGTTTAGGCATTGGCAGCAGGACTGCAGGTTCACACAACCTGCCTCACTTCAAGGGTCTGCAGGATAATGTAGCAGCACGTTTTCCATGGAATGGAATGGCTTTCCAGCGAAACAGTCAATTAAGTGTGCTTATACCAAACCCAGCATGAACAATTAAAGACACTTTTAGTTTCTTGACATCTTTACAAGGAGAAAGTCTCAGTTGGCGGGTGTGTTTTTTTTTAACTCTGGCTGTGGTAGTGTGTGGGAGTTTTACCGCGAAACAGTTGAATTAGCGAGGTTATGAAATCACGCGAGATCGGGAGAAACCACCTGGCGCAGGTTAGTGGCAGCCAGATAGCTTCAAAGATAGTTTCATCAAGGAAGATGCTTCACTCAGTATCACTTTTTATGTATGCTTAAATACAGAATTTGTTTTTGCCATTCAAAACTACTGACAGAGTGGTAAGTCTTCAGCTATATGATTGCTCTAGAAATTTCAGAGGGCTGTATTGCATAATGGTGTAAAATAACTAAATAGGCCCTATTTAGTCAAGTACTGTACTTGAATACAATTTTCATTTACTGGTACTTTACATGAGCATTTCCATTTTTATACTTCCACTCCACAACATTTCAGAGGGAAATATTGTACTTATTTAACAGCTTCAGTTACTTTTAAGTGAGCTACTTTTAATCTGTCACAATTGATAAAATAAAAAGCTTTTAAAATACAACACGTTGTTAAAGATTAAACCCGTAGTTTCTAACCTTTTGGGCCTCTGATGTTTTCCTTCTGAACTTCACATGGTTTGAGTTCCATAAATGTTTGAATGCTCCAACATCTCAGCAGAAATAGAAAATGAGAGAAAAGTCCAGAAAGTGAAAACAGATTTGAGCATCAGATTCTTTTTTTTCTCCTTCTTTCCTCTCCCAGTAATCATCTAAGGACCCCTCACATTTATCATTTGCCATCCCTGTATATAAAACTGGATATAAAGTAGTTCAAAGTAGCTCCACCTGTAGCAGCTACAAAAGTAGCATGCTTCATACACACTGATGCTTATATATTAATAATATAATGAAGTCATGCACAATAATAAATCAGTCAGAGGGACCAAACCAGTACTTTTACTTTAATACTTTAACTACACTTTGCTTTTGACTTTTTATCAGGATTTTTAGTGCAGGCCTTTATGTTTTACTTTACTAAAGAATCTGAGTACTTCTTCCACCACTGGTATTAAGAAGAGGTGACACCTGGTGGAGAAAGAAGTGTTGTCTTGAGGTTTCCTGTTGGCATCTTATTGTTTTAAACATACACTGATAACTCAAAAGCTGGGACTCAGGACCACCCGGGCTTGAAGCTGTGGAGAAGCTTTCGTTGTCATGATGAGAAGCTAATATTTCCCCCAAACAATGCAGAGCAGCAGAGCTGTCACCGTAGTTCAGTTCAATTTAGCTTTTGACATATATTTGTCAGCAGCAGACCACCATGAACTGAAACTCATCATTCATATTATTATCATTAATTTGACAAATATGTTGCTGCGACAAATAAAATCCCAAAAATGAATATTTTGATTGAGAGAAAGCGTGTATGTCAGGTCAGTCACCACTTAATGATAGAACAAGTGTCAAAGAATTTTAATCAAACAAACAGATTTTGGTCTTTTGCCACTTGGCAGCAGTCGAATTTAGGCATGAGCACAACTCTGACATTTCTTCAAGTTGGTATGGTAAACAGTTATTTATCATTCATTTAGTGTATCTGGCTGCCTGGTGAAGGTGAGTCCAATATTGACTCTCCTTCAACTCTGTTTTTGGTCTCAATATCTGCTTCTTTAGTTGCTAAATACTTCACATGTTCACCAGCTCATTGCCAGTCTGTCTCCTGTTTGGTGGTGAGCAGAACATGTGGTGGATTTTTCGAGGCAAGTTACTGAAAACAGCTGCGGTTGAAAATAACACTGAGAGCAGTGAGACTAAAACAGAGCAGTAAAAGTTGCAGCTGGACAGTGAAAGAATGAGCTGAAACCCACCATTAAGCTCAATCACTAATGTGACCCCTTTCACAGTGTTACATTTACACTGTCATTTGATAGGGGGGCTATTTCCTATACAATTATCCAGTATGACTATTTTACGCAAAGGTAGCAAAACGATTAAGAAAAATATCTCAAAATTAGTTAGAATTTTATTTTAGCAACAAAATTTACCAAAAGTATCAGAACAAAACGGCCTCCTAATTCTGAAAAAAAAAAAAAAAATATATATATATATACCCTATCGGGACATTATCATCTTAACTGGAAATAAATGTGCATCAAAATGTACAATAAATAGCATTTTAATGGTCTAGCTGATCAAAGTGAAGCCGGTTTCTACTTCTGCATAGATTTATACTGTATATACTGTATTATATTGTTTTTAGATTGAAAACTATAGGGTTATTTAATTGACTTTTATCCAACTGACTACAAATTAACTTCAAAGGACGATAGCAACACACAACTCCACTGTATTGATTGTTTTTGCATTGCAGATCAGGTAAATTATAATTAGATTGACTGTATTCCCTAAACTATTTAGTTACCTGAACTCGGAGGCAGACTTCATTAAAGTAAATGTCCCATTACAGCAGTTTCTGCACAACAACAACAGGAGAGAAGGGGGGTTTGATCATCTGGTTGCAGGAGGAAATTGCGCCATGTGGCCGACAGGAGAACGTTGCACCAAGGCTACTCCTCAAAAAGTTAGGAATGATTATGAATTGTGGTCGGCAGACACTGGCCGATGTTCAGCTTTAATCCTCTTAGTCCTGAGTGCAAGTTTCAATACTGTAATTGCACGCCTCATTCATGAGTACATAGAAACAGAGGTTCATGGCTAATACAGAGAAAATGGCCTGCATGAGAGTGGAACAAACAGAGTGCCAATACAAGTGTACATATCCAGCCAGCGGAGGAGCTCCAGCACAGCTGTTTACAGTGGAGAGTTGTGAGTATCTCAAAGTGCAGTAGGCCAATGTACAAAAGGGCCAATCAGCCCTCAGAGCACACAATACTGAGACTGTCCTTCTTAAAGTCAAGAATGACTTTCGTCAGGCCGTGGTTGACGGATGATGTTCAGTTGTAATCCTCTTAGCTTGGAGCGCAGGTTTCAGTTGCCTCAGAAAGTGACTGTGACGATACTATACACGGCTTCTCATCTTAATCAAAAACCTATTGTGCCTTAAAACAGATGTTGATTAAATTCGTGGCCAAAATAATATTTCCTGCAGCATCTGTGCCATTGTGTACCGGCTTTTGGTGTGCAGGAATTTCATCATCTCACACATTTTGTAGTTTGTAGTGTGTGACTGACAACAGATGTTTTTTATACAATAATCTTTCAATGAGTAAAGCCAGAGCAGTTTGAAACCATTCCCTCCATAACTACAGCCCTTTCCAACATGAGTGACACTTTTAATACCTGTGTGCCTGCACAGAAATCTGAGTGAGTGTTTATTTTTGAAAGGATTCATACAGCTTAAGTCCTACAGGTGTATTGTTTTAGCAATATTATGAAATCTAAAGAATTGGACCCATAGATTTTTAAGATTTCCAACATTATGCAGTGGGTGTGTGATGTCGTAAGCAGGAGAAATGTGAGGCATTAGTTGTTGAGAGAGAAAATGGAGCAGTCCTCCAGAATAGTTGTTGATATTGTCAGGAATGATTTCAATTTGAGGCTTCTCTGTTTCCCTTATTAATTAAAGTCCAAGCATTTGGAAAATAAAACCGACTCAAAGAGAAAGAGAGGGAAAAAGAGAAAGAGAGCAAACAATGACTAGAGTGTAGGTGGCTTGTGCCTTGAGCAGTGTGTGTGTGTGTGTGTGTGTGTGTGTGTGTGTGTGTGTGTGTGTGTTCACATAATGGCAGGAAAACAGTCAGAAGGCAGGGAGAAAGCAAGACGGGAGCAGAAGATAGAGGACAAACAAAAGAGCTTCTTGTCATTCTTGTCCTTATCTTCCTCTCCTTTTCATAACCTCGCCCTGTTTATGTGACTCCCGCTGCTGATTCCCTGATCCATCATGGTTTAATGTGTTTTCATGAGTCTGTCTAAGCAGACAATTCCAAGTCACAAGACTTCTCCGTGTGTCCTTAGAGAGTCGGCCTGATGCAAATCTTCAAAGCAGGAATACTACTGACAACTTGTTGCCACGGTATTTATCATCACTACAGATAATAATTTTTTTGGTGCGCTGCTTCCTTGTAGGCCAGCAGAAACAGGTTTAGTCTTGGATGCAGTAGAAGAAAGCACAACAATTGATCAGAGAGATCATCCCTGTCTCGAACACATATTAGTGTAGTAGTATAGTATACGTATAGTATAATATAGTATACATCTCTTTGCAGGATAAACACAATATTTCCTGTTGCTGTGTAAAGCTAGCTCTGCGTACAACATCAGCAGTCATTAGTAAAACGTCTCTTCTTCATCATTGTAAGCTCCACTGAGCTTACAATCTTTTTCAATAGAGATTTATCCAAGAGAGCAACAATTTAAGTCAATCCACGACAACTGCCCAGGATGATGTTATAAACCACAGAGAATACTGCATACAGTAGTTCAGGCAATTTGTATTTTGTTAAACTCTCAAAGAGACAATCCAAATAAATTCATAAAAGAAAAGCCTTGACTGACAGAGTTCACCTCGGGGTACAGCTGTGGCCTGGATGGGGAAGGGAAGGGCTTGATGTTAGGGTCAATTTTGTGTGAAATACTGTGTAAAACGACATGCATGCGTGTAGTTCTGCCTTTGACCCAAACCAAAACAGACATAATCAATAATGAAGAAGAAACTTCAGAGATGTGATGGTTTAGTACAGTCTTTTTCCCCTTTACCTAGGTATAGACCTGCATAAGAGCTATAACAAGCCTCTCTAGCACACTCCTGTATCTGTTTAAATACTTTATCCTGAAAAATCTAAGATTTTATTTAATTTTATTTATTGTATTATCTTTCATTGCAACAATACACTGTGTCTCCTCTGCATTTAGTGAAGATGGAGACTTCTGCTTCCTGCAAAGAGAATAAGATCTCCAGCAGCTGAGGAGTTAAGTGTCATAACCACTTGACCTTTGCCTTTAATGGAGCATAAACCAAATATCAGACATGGAGGGTTGGAAGAGATTGTTTAACAGTCACATAAATCTTGAGCTTGAAAGTTCAGTCTTGACCTTGACATCAGTGTGTGTGACAAACTAATTTCAATTCATGGCCCACTTGAGATTATTTAGTTTTTTCATTACTTCTAAGTGGATCCAGAGTGGAGATTATTTTATCAGACAACCGCATGATTAGTTTTTGTATTTGGAAAACTGGCAGATGAAATTGTCTTTTTGAAAGAGACAAAAAAAAAAAACCTCATATTTTTTTTAAAATCAATGACAAATTAGTTATTTGTCAGTTCATTTAATGGACTTGTTGAATTCGCTATCACAAAGAGCTGACATCTTGCGATTAGGTCAAAATGGTAATATAGGCACAGAAATGGGTTCACTAGTTTTGACACCGTATTATTTTTTATGAATAGTTTACCCAAACTAAAACATGTTTTTTTTTTTAAAAAATTATTTATTGTAAGACACAACAAGCTTTGACCTTAAAGCTGTTGCTAATTTAATATAAGACATAAACATAAATAGGCTTTGTTAATATTAGTGAATAAAGAGTAATATATTTACCTAAAATGCCTATCCCTTGTCAAAACAATTTATTGTCATGAGCAGTTTTCTACCCATCACTTCACAGTAAATTTAACTTCAACTATTCTGTTGGTGCTACATTGACCAGAATCAAATGGGTTTTTGATTGTGTGAATATCATATCAAAACAGGTCATATTGTTTCATGAAGCAAAATTAAGAACTCTATGAACTTAAATTAGTTAATGCAACATTTGTTAACAAAAAATTAATGCGAGTTCAAAGTTCTTATAATAAGGCTGAACTTGAATTTAACCTGTGTTCAAATGAGGCGGCAATGAACAGTGATGTCACCCATTGGTTTGTCAACGGCCGTTATGAAGCCTCAAGTTTAGTATTTTTGCCATTAGTAAATGAGGACTCGTGGAAAAAAATGTGTTGACTTTGTATTTCATGAGAGAAGTTGAATGGAACTTTATGGAGCGAGAGCCTTTTTGGAGCCAACCCCGAGTGGCAGTCGGTGGTATTGCAGTGCAAGGCGTCACTTTTCAGATCCGGAAGCTAAATATGTCCGCTTTTGTAAAGTCTATGGTTCAAACAGGCATCAAAAGAAGAACTTGCAGCAGACACCTGTAGTTTAAACTTTCCTTTGTTCTCGCTACTAAAACGCAGTTGTCTGTGCTCCTAAGAGTCTGAATGTGACTCATGCGCAGCTGTCACAACTTTCTTTATTGTATGCAAAAGGCCGACTGATTTCTAAAGAATGATTTCTCCTGAAGTGAAGGGAATCTACAGAACTCGCTGGTTCCTGATAAACACAAGCTGTGAATACTCTCTGCTAAAACCTCTACTTCTTCTCTGTAAAGCTGTTCTCCGTCTCAGAGCCCATGAATATCTGAAGAAAAGACATAGAAGTCTTTTTCTTTTCCTTTTTTTTTTTTTTTTTTTTTTACTGGACAGAGAAGCTGTCAGCAGAGTATGTGGGAGGACAGCGAGTTGACGAGATTTGTCAGTTTTCAGTCTCTTCCTCCCTCCTGCCTTCTCTCTCACACACACTCAGCCACATTCGAGCGGGGAAAGCCCATTGCCCTTTCAAGCTCTAACCAAATAAATAAGAAAGCCACAAGGAAGGACATGATGACAAACACGCTGATTTATACGTATTATGCTCTATTTGCCTCTTGTTCCCTGCTCATCATCGCTGCCTTACTTGCAATTTTTTTTTTGTTCCCTCCATCAAACCCTCTCTGCTTCTCATTTTCTCCATCACTCCATCTACTTTTGTCTCACTCCCCCACTCTCTTACTCTGTCAACTCTCCTTATGTCTCACACCTCAGTCCCCACCTCCCTCTCCCTCTTCTTTCTTGCCAGATGCCTATGATTCACGTTCGAAGTGTTTATACCTCCTGCTGTTCCTCTCTTTCCTCCCACCCTCACACTCTTACCTCATCCTCACAGTTTCTCATTTTCTTTCAGCTTAGCTCATAGCTTTCTCTCACTTGTTCCTTTTCCCCCTTCCTTATGTCTTCTTCTTCTTCTTCTCCCACTGTTTTTCTGCCTCCTCCTGTGCCTGTTAGATAAATGTCTCTGCTGCTGGCACTTTCATCACTGTAAGACCAATAGAAATGGAGGCGGGTGCAACACCCATCCATGTCACCCTGTCACTCCCTCTTCATACCTTCATTTGGATTCCTTCCATCTTTTTTTCTGCAGCAGCTCTCGGAGATCCATCATTTCCTCCATCCTTGTCAAGTAAATCATCTCCTTCCCCTCCAAACAAGACTTCTGCACAAGTTCTCTTTTTCAACATGGAGCTCCATAATGCATTATCTCAAGAGGGAGTGATGCAGCCACGTGTTTGGCTATAATCCCGAGATGTCTCATCGCTTCATTTCTAACTTCTAGTTGTGGCTTTATTTCGTTCTATGGGTGACAGTGAGTGCATGTCTTGATAAAATAAAAAACACAAGTTCAACTTTTGGCAAAAATTAATTCCATCTATCCTGAGGCTGATTTTCAGACAATTAATGTGGTAAACATTTAACTCTAAAATTTGCTTCATGAATGTTTTACCAGTTCTAATAATCAAGGTTTAAATTAAAAGCTAATTACTCACTGAATTAAACAGGTGTTTTATAATCAGTCTTTCAATATTATGAGGAGCACTTATGAAACATGGTTCCAGTTACTATTTTTAGCTGCTGTGTTAAATGTTTTTAATAACGGATCAAAAGATCACGTGTGTATGTGAAATAGGTCTCCTGCAGTGCTGAACCCACAGATAAATTATCACTCAACTCTGCAGGAACCCTCATTCAGCACTTTTTAAATTCATCAGTCAGCAGCTTGCTGTTTGACAGTCTCACAACTCCCATCAGTGATTTTCTCAACCGCAACAGGTTCACCTCAGAAAGTGATGACATGCTGGTGTTGTGTCTGTTGGGTGTTAAAAAATCAGTGGGTGGAAGTTTAAGCACAAGTGTAGTGCTGCTGGAGTGCAAATGAACGATGCCTCGCCCCTTCAAGTGAAGAAATAAAACGGTCACAGTGGTCTTGATGTGGTTGAAATTCATTTACATTTTGAAGATCCAATCATCTCTTAAGTATATGCCATGCAAGAGAGCCAATAAAAAACAAAACAAATGCAATGCTGAATATTGTCACATTGACATTTAAGCTGTATTGATTGATTCTCAATGTCAAGTCAAAGTTTTGATCCGCTACCGCTTGCCCTGATGAAGTTGCTGCATTACGCTCGTAAATACAAACTCCTTCCTGTATATGTTTAAAATCAAAAGCCCTATGATATTTCAGTCGACGAAAACCCCTTCATTTCCTAACAAGGCTTTTATTGGGAAAGATTATCATGAATATGTTGTGACAGTAACACTTTAGATGAGTAATCCAGAACAACCACAGCATGATTCTCTTATAGACTTTATCAAATTGGTGACATTATTGACTATTGTGTGTACACTTTCACCACAGTGTTGACACAACCTTTAATGAGACACAATTTAACAGTGTGTGCGAGTTACAAGTTCGCTGCAGTACTTCAACAAAGATCCTCACACCCCTGGGTTGAAGCATACATTTACCTACATATGGGAACACAGAGAATTATCTCTTGTCTTTTATGTATCTTTTGACAAATGTCTGTTTCGAAATGTCTCAAAATCTTGAATCTAATCCTGAATGCAAGCTTCAGACTCCAGGCAGGTTAACAACAGGATGTGGCCATCTTCCATGATTTGTGTTTCAACTTGTCTTGTATTCCCTGAAAACTCTCTTGATTTATTACCTCTGCAGGGACGTATGAGCAGATGCTGAGTATTCCGCTGGACTGCGTGTATTTGTCATTTCAAGAGTCACCGATTTAGACTGGTGGAGTAAAATTGTATTTAATGTATTTGTATATTTTGATATCATTGTGATAGTTTTTGCTTTTGTTTTGTTTTGTATCATGTGATGAAATAATGGTACATTTCAGTTCATTGTTTAAAGAGGACCAGAAGCAATTAACTTATTTTTTAATTATTTCCAGCCTAAATTTCAAACCATTACACTCAACTAAATACTGCCTTTTAACATAATCTTTCCCCTTTTTACGCCCACAATTATTCCTTTCAGGGTAAAAATAGTTCTCACTGACAGTCTTTGTTGTTTAAGCACTTCAGTCTGATGTAATATTTGGCCTCACTGCAGACAACGTATTACAGCATCCAACAAGCACATCCAACTTCTCCCCGATCACTTCATGCTATGTGACTGCTGCGTGGCTCTTGTTCAAATTTTAAAAAGAGAGCTCAGAGAAACACAGCGCATTTGCTTTTCATACAATTTCCTACAATTCACAATGAGTTCAAGCTTAAGTCACACAAACTGGCACACACACACACATTAACACACACACACACACACACACACACACACACACACACACACACACACACACACACACACACACACACACACACACACACACTTGGGTGACTCAGACAATGTGCTCTGGTGATACCAGATTGGGGGGTTTACAGCAGACAAATACAGCTGGCCATGCTTGCACACTTCACTAAACCATTTGTTCTGCAAACACACACGTCAGTGCTGCAGACAACAAAACAAAGACACACACCCACAAATGCCCACATGCACGAGAAGATGTTCACTTATCACTACGTATGTCAAAAAATACAGTCACATTAATATTAGTTGCACAAAATGTTAAAAGAAATTAATTTTGCTTTAGGAATCTTAATAAAGCAGTCAGTCCGACGTCTATGTTAATCCGCAGCCCATTTAGTCTGTTAATTGTGCTTTTATGATTTATTATTTTATTTAATCAGCAAGCACAAAATGGTTTTATCTGCTGAAATTAAAATAAAGCTGATCTGATACGACTCCAGACTGTCCCCATGTGCTGGCAACTAAAGCCTGAGCATGTTTTCTAACATCCTCTTGCAAAGGCCTTCAGTATTTCTAGATCAGCATTTTCAGCCCCAACAAAGACGCCTCTATTTTTAGCAGAAGGGACAAGTGACAAAAAAAAACCTGACCCTCCGTTTTCTTTCACATAACAAAGTGCTGTCCATTTAGAAAGTCGAGCAAAATCACGCTGTGTGAAGTGAAGCTCCATCTGGCTCCATCTTCAGCCCTCATTATTTCTGCTTGCCCACTGGCCCAGCACCACACGGGCAGCTATTTACTGATGACGACTAACTTACTCCGCAGGCTGGGAAACTTTTGCTCATGTTCTCTCCTCTGGGTAGCAGTGACACACACACACGTATATAAAAATGCCTTTCGGGTACTACTGTTTAGGTTATGCACACACATACATAGAAATACACACACACACATTGTCTCCATGGAATTGTTCCAGACAGATAGTCCTGCTCCTTTATAAATGCTAACCTACATTTTCTGTATGTCCTATATTTCTGCCTGGTGATCTGCATAAGCCACATACACACACACACACACGCACGCATACACAAATGTCATGGCTAAAATACTGCACACAGCAACATTAGATAGTTCAAAGATGAGATGCAACAACGCTGTGGCTTTGCTGGACTCCACATTAAGACATATATATCAGCCTTTTATCACTTCAGTACTAATTATATCCACAAATGCCCTGCATGTCTCATCTGTTCAGACCTGTCAGGTTTGCTCTCTGTGTTTACAAGCAGCATTCAGTTTCTCTGCACTGCATGTTTGGAACAAACACAGAAAACCTGAGGTCTGATCCGAACCTTAGTTCTTTAAGATGTATTTATCTAAACACAACATATGTTGAGCAAAGTGCTGCACAACCTTAGACAATTAAAACACATCAGTTAGAATGAAAACAAATGAGGTGATCAAAAACAAATGAAGCAATAAAAATAAAAACAAATTGAAAACAAAAATGAAAAGAAAATGAAGCCTAAACAACACTTGGAGGTATACATGAACGAACATTAATACTGTAAAAAAAATCAAATTAAAATTGGGACCAATCTGAAAATGCCAGCAAGAATAATAAGAATAGCAGAATAGAAGACAAATGGGAAGACAAAACTGGGACAGAGACAAACAGCTATGTTGCCTGTGTAATGTCGCACAGCCAGTCGACATGATGCATTTACTGCTTTGTTTTAGACAATCCCAAATCTGACTCTGCTTTTTATCGCAGCCCTAACACTCATTGTAACATCATACTCAACCATAAGATCAACTGCAATCCAGACACTGGATATCTGAATGGCTCTGTGTATCACCTGCAACTCAGTGAGCGCTTCATAATCACTTGATGTTAAGTGAAGCGTCAATGCTTGACTCTCCAAAATTCTCCAAAAGCTTTTGCTACTTAACAAAAGATTCACACTCAGTTTTTGGAGAAGATAATGAATCGGTTCAGATTTCAATCATCGTTCCAGTCCTGGGTGGGTTAGTTAGGAACCAGCTTGAGTGCAGTACTGTACTTCTTCTTCTGGCTGCTAATACAGCGCATAAACTCCTGCCGTGGGCTTTGGTTTCCTCACCTTTCTGTATCTCACAAACACATTTAGCAGATGGAGATGTGTTACCGATAGAAGCACCCTACACACAACATAATGCATTCTGAGTCAGTGCATTTAGAATAATAACAGAATCAGAAATTAGCCCGTCTAGCAGCTACACGTGTCCATTATTACCTTATGTGCCTACACCTGAATGCAGCTCCTAACATTGTTTCCTCCACTCCAGCTCTCACTGGTTGAAGGGACCAAATGAACAATATCATTTGTGAACAATGTCCTCCCGCAGTCATGAGACAAGACAATAAGTCACCATTCCCCTGAACACTCTCACTAAACAAGACTATCTGTAATGAAATATGTTATTATTCCTTTGTGAAACTCCTCTTTCAGCTTGCGGTCCACAACATGATAACCTTCACTCCAATTATATCCAGGAACACGCTGGGAGAAGAAAGGTCTTTGTGTCGAAGTAATCTACTGTGACTCTTGAACGGGCGCAAAGAGAGCAGCTCTATTTTTTTTTATTTAAAAAGACAACGAGAAATCGTTTTAAAGAAAATGAAAACTCCTTGTGAATGATCTCAACATTTCATTAGTTTCTAAGTGAAATGGAATGCCTGATTAGGCCAAACTCATTAGCAGAAGGTGCAGGATAAATGGGAAGGCAAGGAACTGAGGAGAGAGTGATTCTAATTAGACTGAAGACAAAACGACCAGAGAGAATCTCTGGTATGTTATTACAAAAGAAGGCTGCATTTAAAAGGGTGTAAAAAAAAAGAAAAAAAAAAAGATGCTCACTTGCAGAAGATTAAGGAGGCTGGTATTGTTAGAACGTAAATGACCCTATTAAAGCAAATCCAGAACTACATACACTTCTTTCAATTTTCATGCCTCATTTTATGGAACAAATAATTTGCTTGCAAGTTTTGTTTTGCCACATTTTGCCATGTTTGGACCTGAATGAATATGAATGCTCACTGCCAAAATGTGGTTTTGTAAGAGTTCAAGCAAAAATATCAAAGAAATGATTAAAACACATTTGGGTCAGGAATGCTTACATCAAGATTTTTATTGGTTTTACAATATTAATTTTTAGTTTGCCAGCTCGGCTCTACAGCGGTGCGGCACCGGTGCGAGTCTGAGAATGCTCGACCGTCCCTGAGCTCTGAAGACACACAACATCTGATGAACATGAACATGTTTTCAAAGACGCATTAAAAATTCACAACTAAATGCTAATACAAGAGGAGGCTGAGGAGGTGGAGGGGAGTTACATTTCTAAAAGCAGGCAGCAGTTTAAGTGCAGAGTTCAGTGGTTCTGATGAGCAGCTGATGTTTATATGGACAGCCAATTGAGAGAAATAGGTCAGGCATGTGCAGTACATGACTCGTGTGCTTCCATTGAGAAAGCTGCGTGTGAAGCTCACACTCATAAACAAACTCATAAACTGTTGTTCATATTCAAGTGTGTAGCTAAAAAGCTTAAAAAAAATATCCGTGTTTCTTTGAGCAGATATCACGGTCCGACAGCTTGTTTACGCACACAGCAGACTGTTCAGCCACATTTACTGTACATGCTTATATTCACATCTGTGCTAGACCGAGGATTACACATGCATTTGTTGATTTAAAAAATATCAAATTGTTTTAAAACTATGTATATTTCTAGGTATCCCAGGTATGTGTGCTATAGCCATGCCCTGGAGCCATTGTATGATCATTGAAGATACATTATAACAATCATAAAAGGTGCCCTGTGGAGCTCAGACGTGGTTTTTAATACCCCACCGAATTGCATTGTCTGTATCCCTAATGTCTTGCCAACATACTGAATTCATTTGGTACCCTGTGAAACACTTGCAAAATTTGTATGTTTTTAAACTTGCGTTGCTCTTGCTTTTACTGGTGCACGGCACTGACTCTCATTGTGTATGATTATACTGTGACATCAGCGTCCTCATACTTGCGAGACTGAAATACAGGTGGAAACATAGACTGTATATAAAAGTGGACGAAAAATGAGATGCAGCTTAAACTGTATTGTCACCGCGTGCTACTAGGGGTTGGCTTCAAAAAGCCTCTGGCTCCATAGACTCCCATTCAACTTTTCTCATGAAATACACAGCCAATAAAATGTTTTCAAAATGTATTATGGTGTTGGCTAGCTAAAGTCACTCTTATTTATAAGTTTTACTAGTGGTACATCTGAAAATAATCCTGTCATTAATTAGAAAACAGACCTCAAAAAGCAAATTTTTTTTTTTTTTTTTTTTTGGGGGGGGGGGGGCTGGGGGGGGGCGTGTCTATTTGATTGACAGGAATGTGGTGCAGGCAGGATTCTGCTATCAGTGGGTGGGGCGTAATGTCATTGGGTTTCCCAATCAGATTGAGTCAGATCCACCACTTGTTACCCCCCCAGATCATCCAAATATGGTCACTTCTGGCAGCAAACTTGAGGAATCATAACGTCAGGTCACAAACCAATAGGTGACGTCACTGTTGTTTGCCACTTGGGTGAACTCCTTATAAAACATCGATCAACAGGGCAGTTTGTGGTGAAAGATGTCCACAACGTGCCTTGTCCTTAACCTTTTAAATGGCTTCACACTCAACCGTATGTGGCCGCCACTTGGTAAAATTACTTTCTGAGAGGAGACTCTGTGCATCCTCCAACAAAGCTGCTTTGTTTCATTTTCTGACAACACCGGGACAGTCAGCAGAATGGAGGGGCGAACGTCAGATTTTAGGGGACAAAGGAAAGAATTTAGTGCAGGGAGAAGGAGACGCGCACTGTGACGTGACACTAACCCATCCGTCTTTTGCTCTTGCTCTGCTGCGTTGTGCAATAAGTTAGTGTAACCTGTTTTCAATGAGTGCTGTAACAGTTTTTGTAAGAACGCAGAGACATGCCTAAATTTCCCTGCTGGGACAATAAAACATGGCTCTCCTCTCCTCTGTAACTTGATCTGAAAAGGTGCAGCTGCAGTACAACAGCCTCAAACATAAAAGCCTAATTTTACAGCTCATATGCAACGGTGACAGATTTTTGATCAAACTATTACTTTTATCCCAGTTTCTATTTCTATGTTTTAATTTCTTCCTGTGTGTGTGCGCGTGTGAAATTCACAAACACTTCAGCAGGCAAAAAGAAGGCTCAAGGCTAAGAGGACATAAAAAAAAAAAAAACAGTAACCGAGCTGAAATAATCATGGCATTTTAAGAGTGTGACTAATTAATGGATGGCCTTGTGTATGTGTGTAAGTAAATACATGAGCTTACGTGCTACATGTGAGTGTGGGTTAAGACAACAAATATCTTTGGGCACGTTGATATAACAGCACAAGCAACAAAAGATCATTTTTACACATTAACTCCACTCTTGACAGCCTTTACTCTCCAATCCCCCATTTAATATAAACTTTCCCCCTTTTTGCTTTAAAATCCTTATTTAACAGAAGGTTGCAAAATGCTCACCACCTCCTGAGGTTGTGTGTTTGAGAATGTGGTCTGCGGCATTGTCGCTGACTGCCTCCTGCAAAGATAATCTGGCGAAATAACGGAGCTTTAGACATGTGGTGCATCTGCAATTAGCCATGTTCCTCTGGGAGAGAGATTTATGAGTTTGAAGCTGCATTGTTTTATTCCTCGTCAGACACAAAGGATTGAAAGCTCCGTAGCTGAGAAAACAGGTCCTCTCATGCTGGCCTTTTCAAAAGCCCCCTTTGTTGTTATTTTTTCCATGAATCTTGCTGTAAAGGGCGTTTGAATGCTTAATTGAATATTAAACTACCCAGAAACCTTTGAGAAGAGCCTCCCAATAACACCGCATTGATGTACCTGTGCTGAGTCACCTGACACACACGCACAGAAGAACAAACAAGGGAAAGAGCTTGCACACCTTGCCCCCCAGCTTCACCGAGTTCAGTATGTATTGCGTACCCGACGTGTAACTTCTCACAGGGGTGTAATTACGAAGGTGGTGTAAACTGGGTAATTATCCGTGTCTCCTCTTAGTGCTCAGCTGGAAACATGGAGGAGAGCGGGAAAAGCAGCAGACAGAAACATCACCACATCTGCTGACTCCAATCCCACAGCAAGATGATACAATTCCTGAACAAATCATTAGAAACCGCATGCTCTCAATGAAAATTATCCATATGCTGCATATACAATCTCCACTGTTCCCGGTTATGTTTTGCCTTCCCCCCCTGGAGCACACTTTATGAGAGAACAAATGTACTGCACACTGATTACGAGTCTCCACATGTATATGCATGTGGAGATAGATAGTATCCTGGTATTTGAATTCTTTATTAACTTCATGACTCATGGCCTGAAGCTGCACTTATTTTGATGGTCTTAACAATTTAATAAAAACATTTTCATGTGACTGTAAATATATATTTGTTTTACTATCAGATGAAACCTGATTGAAGTTTAAAAAATGAAGCCTAGAAACACCCAGATCATTCATGAATTTATGATCAACTAAATGACAGCCATTTGTCAGAACTTCTCTGAAGAGGCCCCCCTCCTCTTTTCCTGTCTCCACCTAGTAATATACAAGTAGAGTAGCGCTATCCCACTGGGTTTATCTAATCCTTCAGATAAGCAAAACAAACAAGAGGGAATAATCACAGTCATGTCTCTGTGATCAGATTCAAGGTTACAGAGGCTTAAGACAGTTCTTTACTGGCTCATCCTAAAAAGACACTACAGGTGCACAGATATGGCATTGTATTGAATGACTGAACAACATTGAGCCACTATAGGGGCACAGCATTAAGAATTAATAGAAACACTTGTCCTCATATTCTGCAGAGTTGTCCCACTGCTTTTAGGATCAAATTTAGATTTCTTTTCCAAGTAAACACAGAAACAAGGTTGGAGTCTGAGGTACCGCAGCAAACTCTAAAGCCAAACTGACAGTAGAAACATACATGAAAAGGGCAGGTAGGATGTGGTGGATGGTTGGTCAAAAAATAGACAAGGTAGTGTGGACAATCACAAAAGCCAGCAGGTTGGCAAAATGTCAGCTATATATATACCCAGAGCTACTAATGGTGGAATGAGGTGCAGCTGGTGAGGCAGGCAGCTGGGGCTGATGAGGGAATGGGAAACAGGTGTACAGAGGTGGGGAGGCACAGACGCAGCCCCGTGGACAGGGCAGGAATTACATTAGGACCTCCGGTCACGTATGTTCCACCAAAAATATCACATAAAAAAAGGAAAAAGAAACATAAGCTGTGTTCTGAATCGCATGCCTTTTCTTTTTACTTTTAGTATGTACTGCAGCTACCCTTATAAAGTATGTACTGTTGCATGTAGTATGTATGCAATTGGGACATACTACTTCATCATAAAATTGCACCTTGAACTTTGACCTTCTTGCTTATCCATCGCAATCTGTAGCGTGACATTTAAAGTAAAAGGAAAGGATGCGATTTTGCCACGAACTATCTCAGAGGCTCAGTCGATGTGACGTGCAGGGAATTGTGGGTCAGAACAGCTCGAGTAGCATGCTGGCCTGACTACTGCAAAAATACTAACAGATGTAGAAGGACATCCTGGTATTTTTGGCATCCTACATTTCACATACTATGTATTGGGACACACTAAATCTTTTTCTGGCATACTATATAGTATGATAGTATTGGAATGCACAGATATCCTCACACTTAGCAGACATACAGATAGCTTTTGATTCATTTTTTGGGGGGGATTTGTTCCCCCCCACCAACTAAGTACAATTGAGGTGGGAGGATTTTCATTTCGCACTGGACAATGTGTATTATTTGTGACAGCTTTGGTATTCACCACATTACATCTGCTGAACATCAATGTGTTCACATTGTAATTGCGAGCATGTCCGCATATTGATGTTAGCATTAAGCTCAAAGCGACAATGTGCCAAAGTACAGACACAGAGCCCCCAGCAATTCTGTAGACTCTCACCCTCATTTACATTCACTTAGGTCCCTGTTGAAAATAAGGCCTCAGTTTCAGTGGGACTTACCTTATTAAATAAAGATGATTATTTGTGGTGTGTATGTGTATGTGTGTGCAACTTTAGAAAATTAAAGCCATTCTGAATAATTTGTTTTCAACGGGGCACTAGTTTCTCGTGAGGAAATAGTCCCTTACCTGTTGTTGATTATCCAGAGCGACAGGGACACTGTCTATGCATTTTGTAAATCACTGTATTAATTGGTATCTTTGTCTTTGTGGATTTACATTGCAGTCTATTACTGGACTGTACATCAATGAACAGTAGTCATTTAGCTTAGTTGAGGTGCAGTTTGTTTGTAGTTCAGGAAAACGGCACAAACGGCATTCTTAGAGGAAAAATCGATCCAAAAACAGTTTCAGTCATAACAGCATTTATATGTTTGAGTCGGTTTTGTTCTGTTTTCTAAAATATCAGTAAACAGCACATTTCTGTCTCTTCATCTGAATTAAACATATCAGCAGCATCCCAGACTGGCCATTCCTTATGCATATGTTCAACAAATACAGAGAGAAACATCCATCACAAAAAAGACAGCGTGTACTTTGTGCCAGTAAGGTAAGATTTTCTTCAGCGGCAGACAGGTTGTTTTCCCACCCACTGATAATTTGTCAAATTACTTTGAACTTGAGTGTGGCTTAAGCTGGGAGAGGTGGATGAATAGCCATTGCAGTGGCAATCATGAGAGACAGTGGAATTTGGATGCCATGGATAATTAGTACTTGTGCCACCTACCTGTCACAGACCAAAGGTATTTTTTGCGGTTTTACCAAGTAATATATGCAGATAGGTGATGAATTAAATAAACATTTAAGGGAAAAACCAACATACAACCACCAGGACAGTCTTCATCCCAACTCTTTAAAGTATTTAGAGGATATCTCTGCATTAGTGTTTTGATGGTGGTGGAGTGCAGTCTAACACCTGAGCGGCTGAGCCTCAAATCTCCCAGAGGTGTTCAGCCGGGTGGAGAGATTAAGATTCCCCTCATTTTCATATTCATCTGTTCCTATTCAGTTAGACAACCCAAGAGCCACTGACTTCAAACTTTTAGCCAAACTGCTAAAAGCCTCGGTGAGCATACTTCTGACAAACCAGGACCTATCAGAGGTGTAAGGTGTGGTCACGGGCGGGGTGTAGCCTATCACAGTTCGCTTTGGGCGAAGGCAGGGTACACCCTGGACAGGTCGCCAGTCTATCACAGGGCCAACACATATAGACAGATGGAAACAAAGACCATTCACACCGAAGGGCAATTTGTAGAATCACCAATTAACCTGAGATGCATGTTTTTGGATGGTGGGAGGAAGCCGGAGTACCCGGAGAGAACCAGTTGGAAGTGTACAGTTTCCTATGGCTATTTTCACATCAAACTTAAAAGTGGGAGCAGAATGTGGTATTCCATTCACAAAAGTGTGATGTGGAAACTTCACAGCCTACGTGCACTAATAACCAACTTTTCTGTAAAGTAGTAGAAATCTTCCATCGAACAGTTTTGAAACTAAATATTTGCATGTTCACTAATGGTAGATTTTATCAGAAAATATATTGATGTACGTATTAAATAAACATAAAGCAATTTGTTATTCAAAGAAAAAGTATTTGAATATGTCTTAAAACTAACCCTGAAGGGGATCTTTGATATTTCCAAAGAGAAACTCAATGGACTGACAAAAAGAACACATTTTCTGCTAGAGAGACATAACCTATTTGCTGAAGTAAATTGCTCTCTGGTAATATCGTGAAGAGAGCCAGTAAATTCCAGCATGGTACCAATGCTTTTACAGAAATGTCAAATGTCTTTTACAATGATACATTAAACATAGACTGTGGATTAGCCTGGTTTTGCCAGTAATACTGCGTTGATATATGGGTCTTGCTATACTTTATTGGGGATTGTTTCCAGTCGTTTCATCCTAATGAGTGTTCGGCTGTCACCACCTGGCTATTTTGGAGCCAGAAGTGACCACAATTTGGACGAGCTGGGGAGGAGCACGGGATATATCTGACTCGATCTGATTGGAAACCCGACAACACTGAACCCCACCCACCTATAACGGAAACCTGACTGCACAGGTCAGTTAATTAAACAGACCTGCTCCCAAAAAAGAACTTTTTCAGACCTATTATCGAATTAATGATGCGATTATTTTCAGATGGACCACCGGAAAACTCATAAGAAAGAGTGACTTTAGTGAATGACATCATAATGACTTGTGTAAAAAAAAAATGCATTGACTTTGTATTTCATTGAGAGGAGTTGAATGAAAGTCTATGGAGCCAGAACTTTTTTGGAGCCAACCTCTTGTGGTCCCCGGTGATATTGCAGTTGGTCAAAAGTGTCAACAGTTTGTTGTTGTCTGCCATGTGCTTTATGTTTCGGTCTGTGTCTGGAAGGTGTGGATTTCTCCACCGCCCCCCTCCAGACACCTCCCACTTCTACTCGCCTGATCGGCCGGCACAGCTGCTGTCAATCCAGTTAATCACCTCCCGGGAGTATTCTAATCCTGCACTCCAGCGTCGTCAGTTCGTTCCGTCTTCTCACCCGCAACCTGTCAGCGTGCCTGCAGCCTGCCTCACCTGTCCCTAACTAATTATATATTATCGCAATCAGTCTGGTGAATCGGTCACTCACTGCCCTTGTCTATTTGTTTGTTCCCAGGGAGAACAAAAGCACCAACCCAGTGTCCCAGACGTGCACATGGTTCCCAGCATCTACACCTTAACAATGAATACATTTAATAAAATTGCGTGCGTTCTCTATTTGGCAACTTTGTTATCACACCACATCCAATGAATACTGTCCGCAGCATAGGTAAAGGCGGTGCGTCGTTACATTGTCACTTGGCTGAAACTCCACCACCACCATTGTTTGAACTACTTCAACGTCGTCGCATTAGTGTCTTCCAACACTTTTCCAAGAACAGTACATTTATTTAATATCTAGGCTAATTTAATTTCATTAAAGTACCACATATTCACTCCCACACAAGCACACCATAGAGTAGCTTTTACAGGGAATCCTCTCCCAACTGTTCTCTGTATCACAGACTAAGCACCATGAAGCAGAGACTAATCCTCTAGAAATGAAGGGGAAAAAGAAAACGTGATTGATAATGATTTACACAAACACCCTACCACACCCTGATAATATATTTCTCATAATCGCACCCTGTTTCCAAATGCACTCCAATTGTGCCACATGCCTCGAGCAATGAAATATCTAAAAGTCAGCTGCCACGGCGTAAGCGCCCCACTCTGCACCACTGATTCTTTAGAACAGAGCCCAGAGACACCAATTTGTCTGTCAACAGCAGCCACAATAGACCAAAATTGAATATAGTGTTTTGAGTAATGCCTGCTATTCACACATTTTTCTTATTCTGTTGCACTTAAATTTAGGATTGCCATTGATCTTCATCAACACCACGAGTGCACCAAGTTCTCATCCTATCTCTGAGTGCAGCTGAAATTCCAGGAAATCATTAACCAAAAAGGAAGTCGTCTACACTGAGACAAATCAGTGATATAAATAAAATACTAATGCACTAATACAGTCCAGGATATTAGCAATTATTTGGGTATGAAAGATATTATTGCATTTGACCATGTACTACTCTGACTGTACCACTGTGCAAAACTGTGATGGTAAAGAGCACGACAAGTCCTCCAAATTGAATGACAAAACCTGTTGTTGGTCCGCCTGTCAGAACGGCACAAACGTGTTTTCTGACAAGAAGAAAGTGTTCACTGATATGACACATGGTTAAGGTTTGTTTAGCGTTAGACACTAAAACACTGTGGTTTGATTTAGAGAAAAAGTTTGGATAAAATGACTATGTTGTCAAGCTTTGGGAATCTTTGTGATCATGGTTACAATAACACTTAGTTACTGTGAGGCCCATTTTGGACCAAAGATTCGAGACGAGACGATTTGAAAGTTTGCAACTGCTAGAAAATCACCAGTCTGCCAGTTCACCCCAAACCGATGAAAAGAGATGGTGTAACCACAGATTGTATATTATAAATAAACATTAGCTTCTGGTTCTGAAAAGCGAAGCCTATGTAGAAGTGTACTGTCTAATTTCTTTGCAAAGAAAGTCAGAGAGATTCAAGTCACATAAAACATGCGCACAGAAATGCTTTAATGAATACTTGAATCAATTCATATTCCATTTCAATGTTCATATATGTGATAAATATTTCACCTGTTATACATCGACAAAATGCTGAATAAATGCATTATAAATGTGTAAACACGCTTGGTGTATCTAATAATGTCGGTGTAATGTCTCATTTCTAGTGAAGTCTGTGCCACTGTGATGTTTAATGTAAAGCTCCAACTCTGTCTGATGCCGCTCTGAGCCTTCTTTAAATTCATCCTTAATGTAATAGGTGTACATCGCATATAAACCTACCAGTTTAATTTCAATCTGCCTCTACCTGCTGGGATTGTCCACTGATGGGCAGCTAAAATTTGATGTCATTACTGCACCCAATAATCTGAGTTAGGATCCATCACGTGCCTCGTTTCATGTTGTTTACGGCGTTGTAAACTGGCTCACATTGGCAATTTTAAATCTTTCCGTCTCAAAGGAGTTACCATGTATAAGTGAGGGCATACAGCGTGCACAGTGCATGCTGGCCTTGGTGTTGGCATGGCCTCTGGCTCTCTGAGAGAAGCAAAAAAAATAATATACACAAATGCCCTCGGGCCAAATCTGTTTATGATGGAGCGAGCGGGAGAGAGAGGGCAGTAGGAGAGGTTTATTTAACTGGTGGTGGGTTGGAGAGAAACAAAGACAGGAGAAGATGAGAGGCTGCACAGAGTGGAAGAAGAAATCGATGAGGAGCTCAGAGAGAAATGATGATGATTCTGTGGAAACAGTATGAAAAAACAACAGATACTGGAGGTGGACAGGAAGACAGAGGAAAAGACAGATGAGGAGAATAATGGAGTGAGTGGGGAGCTGAAAGGGGATTGGGTAATTTATGCAAGGAGTGGAAGGAGGCGAGAGGGGAGGGCTGAACAAGAGAAAGAATGGCCTCCTACAGGAGAGGAAAGTTAAGAGCGTCAGAGAGAAATCTGCACATACAGTTCCCTGCCACGAACGCACAACATGAAAGAATGTTGCAGAGTACCTGCGCTTCTGCCTCCGGAGCTCCTCATGACTGGTTTAACTGAGATCATACATACATTCATGCACCAGCGCACACACACTCATACAGAAAATAACAGAGCCTATAAATACCCTCGTGAGCATCAAGTGTCCTTGATAACGCTGTGAAATCCTTGAACAGAAACAGGCAGTCAAACTGTCTATTAAAATGTTCTGTAAGATCAGCAGAGACTAAGTTGGCAAACCAGCGAGTTGCAGTCCTCGCTGAGCTTTGAGTGGTGGTGGTGGTGGTGGTGGGGGGCGGGGGGGACGTGTTCTTCCTGCCAGTGGATGCATGTTGCGGATTAAACAGGACTTTTTAAGTTATGCACATCAAAGCACAACATGTAGATAGTCGATGGGGCTCTGCGTGCTGGCTGAGTTCACTTTTTCTGTTTTACAACAAACTTGAAACTGACCCCCTGTAGCGCTTTTATGCTTACATATTTAATTGAGTCTTTTCAGATATAACAACAAAATATTCAGCGACTGACTGTGTGATATTTGAAGTTTGGTTCGATCCCCTCATCTTAATTCAGTCTTTTGTCTTTGCAGTGCCGTACTGCACCAGAACGGCCTTTAGGTTAGACTGCCCGGTCGATTTAAACTTTCAGTGTAGAGATATAAATGTGTTGATTATTAACTTGAAAACAACTTTTTTTTTTTTCTCATTTTGTTTCTATATTTTGCGAACGCACTTCAGAGTGTTTTGTCCCGACAATCACATTTTAGTCAAATAACAGTCATCCCCGCTCAGATCCGCAGCGCCCCTCAGCGTCCAGCCGCAGGCAGCTGTTTGCCACCGTTGGCGACGAGGTCGGACGCATCTCAGACCACCACGCTAAGTGGATAAAGTGAGGGATTGAAAAGGTGTAAATGCATCTACCATATCTCTCCAACTACGTTGACACCTCCCAAATGTTGTCTGTGGAAGTAGCCTCGACAGAGACTTTTACTGTGAGCACAGCAGCTGAAGTTACTTGAAATGACGCTAATTATCTTATTATTACGCTGTCTTATAATTGACATAATTATCTTCAGGACATCATTATAACAACCAGTTTGACAGTGCTAATGTACACTTTTGGTATTCAGAGATGTCCCTGGTGTCTCCCACCTCCTCCACCCTTTTCTCTCTCCTCTCACCCCATCCGGTCGCGGCGGCAGACGGCCTCACACCTCCGAGTCTGATTCTGTCGAAGCTTTCCCTCTGTTAAAAGGGAATTTGTCCTCCTTACTCTCACCAAGTGCTTGCTCAAGGGGGAATTGTTGGGTTTCTCTCTATTAGACGGCAAACTCTAAAGTGTCCTGAGATGATATGTGTTTTAGCACTATATAAATGAAATTGAATTAAAGTGAATAACCTAGCTGCGGAAGTCAGGAATTATTTTTTCGTTGGATGACATTGGCATGTAGCAAAGATTTTCAGGAGCATCAGGTCCACACATTAAAAGACAACTGTTAAAAAAAAAAAAAAAAAAAAAAAAAGCCACACCGAGTTTAAACATTTGTGACATTTGTAATACTCTAAAAAATAAAAAATAAAAAATCCAGACATCTTTTACATTTCAAACAAAACCTGAATGCCACATACACAAATGGAAGGCATGTTTTTCAGTGTTACACCTATAATAAGCCAACATGTGTCGGAGGTGGTATGTAGGTGTTGCATAAACTGGTTCTTGGAAACTTTGGTCCTTGCATAGTAAACTACACACACACACACGCACACACAGGCACACACACAGGAGGGCTTGACAGAACCACAGCGTGTTGTAAGATAGGGCTGCGGACAGATAGATAGACCGTGATCGGGGCTACGACCTCTGTGATAACCGCAGCTCATTTCCATTTACTGCCCTTGTAGCCTCGCACACATTCTGCAGATAGTGACAAACTGCATATTCACCAGACTGAAGCTCCCACGTTCCCAAAAAGAAGATATGCCAACCTCACCAGCAAATCAGTTCACTACTGTGCCACACGTCACATTCAGATAAAGTTCTTGAAGGATAATAATAAAAAAAAAAAAGAAAAAAAGAAAAATGAATTCTCCTAATCTCTTCACTGTGTCCTCCTCTGTCCCACAATGCCTCTGGGCTGGCTAGGGCTGCAGAATGATGTGTCTCCATCTTAAGTCTCAATCACCAGCAAGTCTTTAAGTTGGAAATGACTTTCTGATCTTATGGCCTCCTTTTTGGATTTGCTGAGCAGAATAGAGAGTTACACTCACAGCACCTACTTACTGCAGCAAATTACAAAAAAAAAAAAAAAAAAAAAAGTCCCGATTTGATTTCTGACCAAAGAGGTTTTGGAATAAAGTGAACCTTAAAGCTAGTGTCTTCACATGTAAGTGGTTTGAATTGCGTGGGACTATTGGCTCATCAAGTGGCACGTGTCAAAAGCAACCTCTAATCATTCACTTAATTCCTTTCACACTTTGGCTTTAAAATGCTTTCAATATCGGTAAATGTTAGGCCATTACATTTAATGCATTAATTTTGTTGTGTTTAAAAGGTGATAATTAAAGGGGGAAAAAAAAAAACAGGCAGACAGAGATAATGGAAGAAGTTGAGGGAAAGGTGATACAGGGATAAAAAGATAAGCGTGTGCATGTTTAATCTCTAAAAACCTCCACACACAGAACGGCAGGCAGCAGGCAAGAGATGGTACTGATGGTGCTCAGAGTGCGGGGAGCAGGCAGCTTGCTGCCAACATAAATCAGTGTCATGCCCTTGAGCCACACCTTAGTGGAGGCATCCCACTGAAGCACTGTGACATGTCTTATTTACCGGTGAAACATGGTGAAAGCATGATTTATTTATTTTTTTAAACACGGGGTTCAACAAGACTATTTAAGACCATACAAAATGCGACTTGGTACATTTTTCATGGTCGTACAAGTCAAAACATGAAAGTACAACAAAGAAAACACACGTCCTTATGACTATATCGGATTATTCCGAGTACGTTACAGCAGCGTATTGCAGTAATTCCTCGTGATGTATTTATTCAAATATATATGGCCCGCATCAGGATTCAGAAAATGTCTGCATGGACCAATGAAACATAATGTACCCATTTATGTTTTGCAAAAAAAAAGTCAAAAGCTGTCCTTCACAACTCCATGCAGTAATAAATGTTTGCTACAGGTCTGATGGAGGTGAAGGAAACGGCACATAAAGAACTGCCTTGTGTGCACACAATTCTGCACATCCTCCCACGGGTCTTATGGTTAAAAAAAAAGAAGTCTTAGGTGAAAATCAAGTGTATAGATAAATAAACTCTGCGGAGTGTTGGAACCAACATCTGAGGAAAGAAAGTAGTAAAGAAATGTAATCACTTTTCCTGTGAGTAGCATGTGTTGAGTATTTGATATCAGTTTTCAAATAACGATCTTAAAACTGTTTATCGGTGAAAACTGTCTCCCATTGGTCTTCAGTTGAATGCAAAAAATGTTTCTCAACCTGCTGATGCCTCATTAATACAACAGCAATAAAGACCGAGACACCGCTTTTATCTTAATGTCCTTTTAATCGCTTCTTTTGTTGTTTGACTTTTTTTTTTGACAACTTAGAGAGCAAACTAAGCAAATAAATAAAGTATTATTTAGAGAAGCAGACACCAAGTACAGTTTAAACTTGTGCATTTCCCATACACTTCTGCCACGCCCTCATTTAGAAATAAATGAAAACGAATCTACATCTCACCCAACTAACACTGAGCATCATCAACACACACTTAAAACCAAAGACATGAATCACTACCATAAAGAAAATCTTCATGTGTGCATGATAAACGAGACATGAAAACGCGAGCAGGTCTAAAACAGTTGTGTGAATCAACAGTCTAAAATGTCAAAATGTTAAAAATTAAAGCTGAAAGTCGTTCCTATCATGCGTCTAGTGTTTCACAGCTGGCCTACTGGTCTTTTGTTTGGCTGCCATTTAAGCAGCTGAATCACTGGACGCCCTTCTGCTGCCTCTGTCAGATATGCCGTTATCTCAGGTGGGAAAAGTCGGACACAAGTTAATTATCAAGCAGCCATTTGGACGCTTGGGACAATGTTCAGCTTGCCCATCTGTGGATGTTCCTGAGGAGTCTCCTGCTGTATTCCCTGTGGTCGACCGGTTGGATTTCCATTACAGTTACCTTCACTCGACTCTCGTCCTGAGGAGGGAAGGAAAACAAATCTGGAGTTAAGTGCAGAAACATCTGGTACAGAGACATCTCTAAACAGAGGTGGGTTTACAAACCTGTGTGATGTCTGTCCTTTGATAGTGGAAGCTGCTTTTGGTGGAGTACTGAACTACCTGTCTGCTATTGGCCACCATTTGGTGACAGCTGACATGACTTTCTGTAGATCAGTAGTCCCAAAATCTTTGGGACACCTTCATAGGTGAGAGCAAAACCAGGGCAAGTCCTAGTTTTGTTTTGTCACCTATAGCAACAACCATCTCCCCAAATCAGTGGGGAAAAAAAAAAAAAAAAAAAAAAAAAAAATCAGTAAACCGAGTAGATGTCACTGCTCAGTTTAATTTCATCTCTTAAGGTGAACATGAGCCTTCATATCATTGGCTCAAGAAGGGCAGCATGTTTAATATGTTGGTTTTGTTTTGAATAGTTCGTTCCTTTTGTTTAAGATAAATGTAGTTGATGGACGTGTGAAATGTTATTAGAAACATAATATGTTAACAATGGAATGGAGAGATCTTGGAAACACCCGTTGCTCGTCATAAAACACATTCTGGGAACCACAACAGGTTCCTCTGCAGGTAAAGATGATGAATTTAAGAATTTCTCATCAAACAGTGAAAAGCCAACTACAGGAGCGATAAGACCATGACACCACATGATCAGAGCTTTCAGCAAAACTTGATGGATTTCAGCATTATAAATATAGACATGTGATTACCCAAACCAAACAGACGGAATATGATTTGGAAGTAACCCATGTTCGGTCTAAGATGGTTTCAAACTCTTCAACTGTAAACTTCTATGATAAAATATTATTTGTAGCGGAAACATAACATCAAAGGTGAGATGTAGTAAAGAAAGATATATAAAAAAAAAAAAAATAAAAAAAAAGCAGAAATGATGTCTTGTGTTTTTCTCTTTAATACACCAGTCGTAAAAATAATTTCTAATTTGACTTATTACACATTATTCTGGGATTTTTAAGGATACAAAGTATAATACCACAAAGAAATTCTCGCACAATTCAGTGCCATTTAGTCTCAACAATTTGTATTAACAACCACCATCAGCGACATATTTCACATAACATAGTATCAAATAATGGAGAGGTTTTCTCACGAAGACATAAAGCCAGAAACTAATTTCCATTATAATCGCAGTCACTCTCAGGGAGGATTAAACCTGAGACAATTAATTAATCAATTAGCCATTCAGCCAGCATAACCTGCATCAAGGATTTTACGTTAGCCCATTATCATATGTGATTCCACACCTCCATTAGTATTTTCAATTTGCATCTACCTGAGGACTGCGGGCAAATTAAACAGTACGGGGGGCTTTCAGGAGGGAGGTTCCACTAGACAAAAGGTGACAACTTATTTAAAAATAACGGCCCTCCAAATGACGGGGGTACAGTGAGAAAGAGGGCTTGTTTATTTAATGTGTGTCGCCTCATATTCTGATCACATCTGGAGAAACAATTACTACAATTGCCGAACAGTCACCCTTCCTGAGCCTTCGTCCCTGTAGAAGTAAACAACAACTTCTGGATGCCAGCACACTGAAAAAACACGGAGAGGCTCACCTCCGCACAGATACAGCCGGCGACGAGCCAACACGCACCTCTGACTGCTGCCACGGCCTCAAAGAGAATTAATGAGATGCTGTACTGTACCGGACAGGAAGGCTACATTAAAATGAGGATCCCTGTGGAGAAATTTTGGATCATGAAACTGTAAATAATACTTCACAGCAATGGGTGAGAATTATATCAAATTTACAAATGTGCCTTTAGGCTCATAGCAAAGGCAGTGGTGCAGATGCTGCAAAAGAACTGGCGTTCACGTTTTCCAGAGGATGAACCCTAATGCCCACTGATCATAAAGGTTTAACAGTTCAATGCTGTGAGTCCACATGCCGAAGTGTCCCTGGGCAAGACAGTGAACAACAAGTTTCTCCTGATGGCAAGTGTGCACCTTGTATGGCATTGATGTTTGAAATGGGAGGCAAATGGTAAAGTGCTTTGAGGCTGCTTCAGTAAAAAAAGGTGCTCTAAAAGTGCAGAGCATTAACCTTCGGTGGTTCCTTTTTGATTTTATTTTCACTTATTCAGGAAAAAAAAAAAAATCTGCTGGATAGACTGCCTCAAAGTTTTGTACAAATATTCATGATTATGTGTCCCGATGATTTTGGTGACACCTTAACATGAAATTGACTTCTGTGGTTTTGCATGAAACATCTTGACAACTGCTGTACACCTATGACAACACAGCAGTCCTATTCACCTTATATGTACTTTTATAATCAAGTTGAATTAACTTCCCTGTCGCAATACTGCAGGGCTACTGCATTTGTTAAGTGTCTTTGTTAATTGTTCATCCGCCCCATCATAAGCCAGACAAACATTTAAGAAAGATGCATACGGGTAATGTGAATTACCCCTTGAGACTTTTGAATGGCTGGATTGGGATATTTCCATTGCGTCATCTACACAGGAAGTGAAGTTCGGCCATAGAAGAATACGAATATGCTCAAACACTGAGATGGAGAAAAGACTTGAAGGTGATGCTGCCACGGCCTGCTAAGAGTGTGATTTGTTAATGATGTAAAATGACTGTGCTAAGCGTGTACTTGGCTTTCAACGGCCTGTCTGTTAACAGAAGGGGAAAAAAGCAAGTCCCATTTGACGCTAATGCATTCAATGAGACAAAATCAATTAATTTACTTCAGACAGATGCACTTACACTCACACATGAGCACAGATACAGACATGCGGGGATTTGTTGGTACCCTTAACAGCTCATTGAAAAATGCTTTAATTCCTTCTGAAAAGGGATGGAATTAAAAGCAGTTGTCTCGTGTGTAGCTGCAGCTTTTAGTATGTCAAGTGTGGAAAAAAGATAAATTATTGCTTCTTTCCACAAAGATAATTTGAAATGGCTTAGACAGATTTGTTGTTATCCACAGAAAAGAAATTACACAAATAATCAGGTAATTGGGATATTTGTAACATATTTCTTTCACTGGTATCAAACAATTTTTCAGTCTTGTAATCAGTCGTTCAGCCTATTCAAACCGAAAAGTGGTCACTCTGCAGTTTGGTATCATCGTGTGCACCGGACTGAACATGGACCAGAGAAAGTGGAAAGTTGTCTGAATCGATTTGAAAGGACATTATAGACAAGCACGTCAAAGGTGAATGCTGTAAGACCATCTCCACGCAGCTTGTGTGACCACTGTTGCAATTATTATCAACAAAATGTATGGACTTTAGTTAAACTGCCTGGACGCGGCCGCAAGAGGAAAATCAACCTCAGACTGGACAGAAGAATGCTGGTAACCGTAGGCAAAGAACCAACGAAAACTTTCAAGAAAATAAAAGCTGAATTCAAAGATCTAAGTGTCGTCGTATCTGATCCCAGCACGAGTTGTTGTTTTTTTTTAGCGCAATGCGCTCCGTGGAAGATGACCCAGTAGGTCTCCACTGTTGAAAGAAAAACTGTACAAAACGGAGCCGCAATGCTTTTGGGAGAACGTCCTTTGGACAGATGAGACAAAACATCAACTCCGTGTTCACAGACAAGAAAACAATGAAGCTCTCCAAACAAAACAAAAAGAACAGCGTACCTGCTGTGAAACATGGAGGAGATCCAGTTCCGATTGAAATCTTAAGAATTTCAAGGTTTTCTGCAGCGAAACGTGCTTAGTCACAAAACTCCGTCTCAGTCACAGGTCAAGATATTTATTAAAAATGGAATAAACAATTATGGATGCCGATTACTTCGGTCAGTTACAAGTTATTTCAGTGAAAATTTTGGAGTTTGTATACGAGCACACATTTGAGTCCTCCTGCAGACCACAGGTGCACTAACACATCTGCTTATAACTCGTCATGCATAACCAATACAGCATCACAGATATATAAAACTCGGGTAGGCAGCTTTCTGAATTAAAAAAAAGAAAAGAACACAGACCGCAGAATAGGGCCCTGGGACTTATAACCATCGGCCCCCGGATTTAAAACGAACAGCCAGGCTGTAACAGATTCAAAGGCTGAGCAAGACTCGGAATCAATTATTGCATCCAGCGGTTAGAAATCAGAAACAATTTCCTTTGCATTGTCTGTCTAACAAATGCAAATTAGATGTGGAAACGGCACTAATCTGTGCTCAGTAAATCCAATTCGCCATCATCTCAATTCAGTTACCGCCACCTGTAGGAGAGGGAGAAGGCTCTCTACCACACCGGGGAGTGCATCACAAGTTCCTGATTCGCTGTAAATGCTGCTTCCACTGTGCAGCTCCACCTTAAATGAAACGTGACAAGACCGGATTTTTTATTCCAAATCAATATTTACATATTTGTTCATTTTGTACAGTTCTTCTGTTTCCTACCGCTTTAAACTGGGTTTTGTGTATTTGTACCATGAGTTTTCCCTTCGGTCCCCTCTGCATACAGGTATAGAGTAGAACAAAAAATGAACCCCTTCAGAGGAGGAAGAGTGACTGACCACTGAGAACACCAACGCTTGCGCGGTTCAATATTTATAGTTGGTGGCAGAAAAAAACAACTTTGAGGGATCTTGAGTGCATTGTGCTTTTTATGTCTGGAATCTAGTAGTTTGTCATCTGTTCTGCCCCAAAATAAAAAAAATAACGTCAGTTCATGTGCAAGAAAAGTTCAAACAGAAACTTTAAAATATGAACCTCAGCATGGTTCTTCTCTGTTTGTCCTTGTTATGAAAAATGACAAAGCGCAAATTTTGTAACTTCATTAATCTTGTTAAGCTCTGACATTTCATTAAATTGTTCTATTTTTTTTTTAAAATACCGTGGTAGATGACTGATCTTTTTGTCTTGTCACACTCACAAGTCTGTGGAAAAGAACTGAGGCTGAGGTAGAAAGGAAGAACTGAACAAGTGAATCACAGAGTCTTGCTCTCTATTCTTTGAATTACAAGCTTTGAAAGAAAAACAGAAACAAACCAGTAAACTTTGACTAACACCCACGCAAAACTAATTCTGAATACAGTAAAAAGCCTCATGGCGAACACACAACTGCTCTGAGCTCATTATCTCTACTTTATGGAATACTGAAATGATCAATTTGACATTGTTCCGAATTGGCTTTAGAAAATTCTCGCACTTCCGGAAATACAAAAAGATTTACGATTATTTATGTACGTAAAAAGTACAAGTGAAACCTGCAGTTGCGATTTGTAAAGTGTACTGTGTCGGTGATACTGACATTAATGTCTACAAATATCATCTGCAACTGTTCTGCGGCTCTGTTGGCCTTTATATTGGCACAGTTTTAGCTTTGATTTGAAATGAACAGATACGATTTTTCCCACACGGGGTGTTAACAGGAAGTAACATTGATTTATTACTGTTAAAATTACTTGGAAAACTAGGATACTAAATGAAATCAATACATCTGTATTACGTTACAAATAACTCAAATTCAGGCAGTCGGTGCAAAAACATACGCTTGAAATGTACACTGTGCCAGATTCGCCTGCGTAACATCTGCAGAATGGGAAGATATAACAGTTTTAACGTTATGTTAAAGACGTCTATGCACTGGCATGTAGAGATATCTCCCCAGGTTAGCAAGTGAACCAACTATCCCCGTCCAGTCTACTAAACCAACACGTCAAGACGGGATAGTGACAGTACAACGGTGGCTGAAACCCTTTGCAAAACACAAATAAAACAAGTTGATGCTGAACTCGATATTTCTTCTCGACTGGTAAGTAAACAGCTGTTGAAGCTAACGCAGGCTGTGTAGCAATAGCTGATGAAGGTTGCTAACTGGATGACGTAACTGACACTGCTAATATGTCAAGTTAGTTTTTTTTTTGTTGATGTCTGGTTCAGAAGAGTTAGAATCGCGAATAACCCAACTAGCAGTCGTCTCGCCATCTACCACACAGAGGCAATTTTAAAAACGGACTTACTGACCTTGTTTGGACAATTCAAAAGGATGTTTTCTGCAGCCGATGACAAAACAAACCGTACAGAAAAACATACTAAATAGTGTCAATATATGTTTTTGCGAAAACTGTCTTGCCCAAAAACAGAGCTAAGAAGCTATGACTTAAATAATAAGCTTAACTGACGGCCACTTTCCCACTACTGGGTCCATGAATTCAAACTTTACAATCATGAGTTATAGAAAAAAGACAACTCCTAAAGAATAGCAGGGCAAAAATAGGCAAACGTCAACCAAACTGCTAAAACTCAAGAGAGACATACCGGGGGTAGATTGGACACTACAGTGACTCACCGTCGCCTCTTAACATACAAAGTGGCATTACAACACGGGACTTATATATTGCATTATACTGTGGTTATTACATTGTCAAATATTTTCTAGTTTTCATTTCTGTTTTGAAAAATTTCTATCTGGACTCTGATGACTCTCTCTTTTTTTTTGTGTGTGTGTGTGTCTCACAATTTGAGCCCAGATAGCCATGAAATCGGCTCTGGATATTCATAATCCTCAGAGGATGAATTCCAGACAAAATTCCTGCTCCCCCGGTGAAGTATTTGTTTTGATTCACCGTGACTCTTCCTGTAACGCAGCCCTGAGGAGGATTGTATTTCAAGTTCCAACACCGGTACGGCAGTAAAATAAAAAATAAAAAAAATGAAGAAAAATCATCAGAAGGTTGTTTGTTCTGTCCGACACTTCTGCATTGTGCAATGTAATGGAAATTACAGCCTCCAGCATCTGCTAGTGGGGCCTCAGACATTTTCCTCCTTGATGGTAAGTAGCAGTGGTATGCTGACATTTACTGTGAACAGCCAGTCGGGCTCACTCCACTTCGAATGCGAACATCCCCCTTCATTGCAATAAACATCACTGTATGTCAAATTGGACCGCAGCTGCAGGAAATGAGCATTTCCGTGTGCCGACACTGAACGGCAGCATTTTCCCTCAACTCTGTAATTACTCACAGAAAAGGTTTCACGTAATTTTGTGGAACGGTTTATGAACCCGGCGCTGTGTTCCTGGTCGGTTTCCTTGAGGTCAGGACGCAAGGACTGTTCCGAGCTCATCCTACATCTCAATCATTCCACTCAGACTCTCAGCATGTGCCCCAAGTAGCAATTTAGACCCTGAATAATAAAGCTAATTAGGCTTAGACAGACAATAGATAAATGCTAATTAGCGCCTAATTAAGAGAAATGACTACACAGCTGTATTTGTTTTCTGTTACCCAAAGTGCATTGGCTATACAGTACAACAGCTCCCTTGTCACAGTCACACTAATTGAAATGATGCTGAATTTATGTTGTGTGACTGACAGTGTGCTGTCATTATGTTGCATTTGCGTTTTGTGGCTTTACAAGTTTGGGACTTGCTTGGTGGAAGATATTAAAAAAAAAAAAAAAAAAAAAAAAAAGTGACAATGAGTGTGGCTTTATAAATTTATGGAAGGCATGCAGCTCATTAATTAAAACAACACGCTGCAATGTATGAAGCTTTAACACCGAGGGATGCTTCGCACAAAACAACTGATGCTCACTTCATCTCTGCAGAATTGACTTCAGCATCCTGAACACATCTGCCCGTGACTAACTCATCATAAAGCTTGCTGCTCATTAGTAAATACTTTAATAAAGATGTTAAAACTGAAAGCTCATCATGTTGTTACTATTATACTTCATGTGTCAGTGGAAAACATGACAGAGGAAAACAAGGCAACCTGGTTCTGAGAGAAACAGAACGATGTGTGGCTGACAAGACATAATGGTGCAATTTCCAATTAAAATTTCATAATTTATAATGTAGTCACTATCCTATGAAAGAAACGGCTTGCACACGCGCACGCACACGCGCACGCACATGCACATGCACAGTAGCCAGTACTTTTGGTTTGAGTGTGTAATTCACCCTAAATGAGACCATTCACTGTTTTTCTGACAATGCAACTTGTTTGCAACGCTGGTAAATTTGAAAGCTTATTTTTCCAGAACCATTATTGGTGTATGGGAGAAATAAAATGCCTGCTGTTGTATTTGTTCAGAACGCCGATAAGACAGCTGTTTGTGACAGACAAGCACGAGTCAAACGGAGTTGAATATTTCTACAAGATCACTGAAAAAAAAATTATTGTAGGGCCCAAGATGAGCACCATTGTGCATCATCATATTTATCTCTTTTATTCCTGGGAAACTAAATTGCTTTGCTGTGTCAAATTCTATTGTGCTCCTGTTTATAGGTACTTACGTTGTACGTCTCCAGCTTGACTCGGTTTTTAAAGATGTGAGTTGTGAAGTTAGCTTTCTGGAAGACTTCATCGAATGCAGCTTCATCCTTTGGAACGCGCACACACACGCACACGCACACACGCGCACGCACGCACGCACGGACGCGCACACACACACACACACACACACACACACACACACACAAAGCAAGGTAAACACAAAGTCAGGGGCAAGCGGTTTACAAGAAGTCGTCTGTTACTGTTGGACCTCCAGGCAAAATTGTAAAGGCAATTTTCTTGTCAGATGTGACCGAACTAGTTTAAGGAGAGCTGTGTGTGGTCGCGTATGTGTGTCTCTTACTGTGTCTCTGAGCTGTCCCAGCGTTTCTGCACTGTGACCCAACAGGACCTCGGCTGTCTCCTGGAAGCATGTCACCCACTGGTTATCCCCGGAGTCCGCCAAGTTGGCCTGAAAGTCAGACGGACAGATAAGACAGAGATGATGAAGGGGGGGAGGGGGGGGGGGGGATTATTTATTTGTATGTGTGATTGCAGAGGTTACAATATTGCTCATCACCGCGTGTGTGACAGGCATTAATGATGCGGTGTGACAGACTTACAGAAAGTAGGAGTCTGTATTTGAAGTTGGGGAACTCTCGGTTACACTTCTCGCAGCGGTACTGTCCGTTCTGTTGGTCTATGACCTTTTTGTTGCAGTCTGCAGATGGACAGGCCTGATACAGACAATTCTCCCTCCGTATGTACAGCACTGTCGCCACGCAGCTGAAATAATCTGCCTGAAAAGAGACACCAAACCTTGATGAGGAAGAGATCTAATTGTGGGAAAGAGCTTCATCAACAAAACGACTAAATCACATCCAACTGCTGCAGTTTGAACGTCTCAAAGACTTCATGTAATTTGCAGGTGATGCCCTCTTACACAATGTTGTGCTGAGGAGTCATTTAAGATGCAAATGGAGTTACACACTAAAAAAAAAAAAAAAAAAGAAATCATTTTAAACCAACCAAACACTTTCATGTCATCACTAAAAACATTTGTACTGCGTGTTGTATATTTTATTTTTCACCCCGTTGCTCCTGCACAAGAAAAAAATTGAAAGAAGCAGTTTGTTCCAATGTCATGCCAACTTCACCAGTTCCACATTTAACGCAGTACTTCTGTTCCAGAAATACTGCGTTAAATGTGGAACTGCTCTACTCCTGCATGGAGCAGGGGGGTAAAGACAATGTAGAGGTTTGATTCACAGGATACTCATCACTGGCTGTCAAAAGCATAATTAAAGTCATGTGGTAGATTGACAGAAGGCAGGACAACAGAGAAGCAGTGTTATAGATCATCTCATTTCCCTGTTTATCTGGCAGCTTTCTCCTTTGAATGTGTTGGTGTTTGCTTGTAGCGCTGGCAGATGTTAAAACATCAATATTACTGTAGCTGTCCTTGTGACTGCCTGACAGTTCCCTCGTTTCATTAAAATTTCAGAACATACCCATCTGATTCCTTTTTTTGGAGTCTCAGATTTGAATAAAACTGTGTTACCAAGATGTTTTCGGGTGCATTTTCGATGGGGCAAAAATAAATACATGTTGTAGACGGAAAACAGCTTCTAGTTTCAGGCTGTTCGTGTGTGGTATGTACGCATGTAATCTAAATACAGCTGGGAAAATTACATATTTTGTTGATTGTTATTAAACAGTAAAGTAGTAAATACATCCACTGCAGTAGACAGACATTACAAGTGACCGTTCTTCAAATGTTAATGCAAAGTTTGGTCACCCTTTAACTTTCAAAGTTTTAGGACTTGTTGAACCTCAACAGACTCAAAATTGTCATCAGACATTGTCAGCTGATGACATTTCCAGAGCTGATCAATTTCGGGAGTCCTCAAAGCAGCTACCTGAGGATCTGAAAATGAAGTGATACCAACTAAAGATAAAACAAACCCCCAGTGATGCACTGTTCCATTGTACAAACAAGAGTCCCGTCTATTGATGGAGCCATCAGTACAAAATCTTATCAGAGACCTCATCAGAAAACTGAACATCTGACGTTTAGAGAGAAAAAAGGGAGTGCCATTTGATAAAAGTACACGTTGCCAACTGTTTGGGAGAGAGGGAAGAATATATAAATAAATATTGTTCAATTATGGATGCAAATGTCATGCAATCAGTCCAAAAAGTGCAAAGAGGCTGGCTTCTACAGCAGGACAATGATTTCAACAACTGCTGCTTAATCGCTTTTGATTTGATAAATTTATAGAATAAAACATAAGAGTGCATTCATGTTTCCATTTGAAGAAATGCTCATTATTTTTAAACGTCTGTTCGCTGCACGGGGTGTATTTCTTTCTTTCACTTCAACAATCAACCAAATATGTAATTTGCTCAAATGTTTGCACGCAACTCAAACACAGCCAGATACACGAGTGACCGCGACACTAATGCACTTGCAACAGATAACTGCGGACTTTTAAGCTCTAAAAGTCTCTTCTTGTGTCATCTAAACTGACATATTGTATATATGGCAGCTCCTTGACAGTTTACATTACACCAATCATTTTCTGTTGAGCACATCTACTAAGAACCAGGCACATTTAAAATGCAGTTTCCTGTTAACAATAGAGATTCAGTAGGTACCATCCTTATTTAATTTTGAGGCTGGATGATAAAAAAAAAAAAAAAAAAAGAAGGAAATCCTGTCCCTGTAGAAAAATTGGATCAACTCTTTCTATCTGTACTTTTCATTGCATTACCAGGATTTAAGTAAAAACGTCAAAGATCTCTGTTTCGTTCTCTTCGGCGTCACCTCTGTGACATCGGTCTACTGGCAGTCACGTTGCTTCACACGAGTTGAGGAGCGAGCCTGTTGCGTGAGCTCCACCCGCCCTCTGCTTGGTTATCTGCCGTGTGCAATTTGTGATTTTTCCCGGGAATGTCGTCACAAACAGCCAACATGTTCAGTTTGTAATCCTGCAACCGTAAGGGCTTCCATCAGTGGACTACAGGCTCAGTCATCATTGCGTTACCTAATTCAACAATAGGTGGTGACGTGCAAGATATTTATTTTTATGAAAATCGAGATTATGACTTTAAATGTCATCACAATTTTCACACTTCAGATCTTAGAAATCACATATTGGAACATCAGATGGGAATAACTTCAAACATGACTGGATAACGGGCTCATTCACCTTTATGTTACCTCATTTGGAGAAAGATAGTGATGTAACAGACTAAACTTTTCACAAGCAGCAATCCTAAAGACGATGAATGGGCCGGAACGAGATATCTCATCAAAGCATTTGTTATGTAGGAAGAAACATCTTGGGCGATGAAATAGATGCCAGGTGGCGCAGGCCGCAAGACCACAGTGAGTAATCACAATCCCACAGTACGAGAGTTTACATCACAAAAGAGTGGCACGGTACAACAACGATTTCAGAGCAATCACTACTTTAAACTCTTTTCTTGTTTGGCTCAACAGAAAATGACCACAAAAGGTTAGCTCTCCTATCTGCCGTTACCGCATTGGATGCATGATAGCAACTGTGAAGGCGAAGTTCATTCACTCATGACCATTAAAGGACTTCAGTTGAAGGGATATGGTGATAATTAAAATTGTACCATCTGCACAGAAAGTGTGCAGGAAAAGTTCATAACAATGGTCTGATAGAAGTTCCAGGAAACAGACAAACATGACAACATTAGAAAGACACTCATCAGCGCTCTGGATGAATGATCTTGGATGGTAGCTTTTCCACATCCAAATGCTCTGAATATTATTCTGGTATTTTCTTGTCTAAACTTATTATTTTCAAATCATTCCCCAAATGTTATGAAACTAAAGCACACGTGAGAAGGGGAAAAAAAAGGAAGATGAAGAGGAGCAAAAGTGCTGCTTCTCATCCAGGCAGTTTTAAGAAAAGGCAGCTCAGGGTGAGAAGGAGAAATATTTAATAAAAATAGAAATAAAAACTCAGATCAAACTTTGGCATCAACTGTAAAACTGGTGCCAACGAGTCAGTCCAGCTGGTAGATGCACGCTGTTTACACATCTCTATTTGACTTCCAAACAATCTTGGAACACTTTAAAAAGGGAGCAGAGGGAGTTTGAGAATTCTTTGCATAATAGATGCAAGATGAGACGAATCTCTCTCTCGTCCTCCCTCTAATACAGAAATTGTGCTAATGTACACACACAGACACACGCACACGCACGCACACACACATGTACACGCACACAGGAATACCGTGCAAGGTTGTAGGCAAAGATCCAAAACTTGCGCATTTGCAATACAGATACAATGAGCTAAACTTCTTTCTCTTATGAATTTAAATTAAAGTGTACACAGTCAAACAGAATTAAATTAAAATGCAGCGATGTTGCTGTAATTTAAACTGATATTAGCACCTTAGGCGGCAGAACTCACACTGGTAAAATCAACAACTAAAAAGGAAAGAAATGCTAATTCTGGGGGGAAAAGGCTATTCTCTCATCCTGTGGAGAAGCGCGGCATTCGATTTCCATAAATATAAATATAAAGAATGCACACAGCAGATGAACTAGGTCTCATTGGGAAGAGGCGCACACGTGTATGCGCATGCATGCAAGCAGACGCGCTCAAGCACAAGGTGATAAATGTGATATACATGTACATGTGAGGAAGCACAGGTTTTTCTTCTACCAGGAGAACGGGCCTTAAATAAGATGTTGGAATTACAGCCAGAATTTAAAATGAACTGCTTTAAAAATGCATTGTAAACCACAACTACAAGCTCTGGCTGGGCCAGACTCATTACTAATGTTGGCCTAAATGAGTCTATCAAAGGCTCTTTCTAGGATGCTGGCCAAATTCTTACACACTGACGGAGCAATGGTGCTCCTTTGTTATACAACCCACACTTTCTGTAAAGTGTTTAGTAAGAGCACTGAATGTGAAAAGGCCATTGTGTTCTCAGCAATCCTTAGGAGAGGGTAGATGCTGCCCTGTGTCCCCACGACCTCCACGGATGCTGTCAGTCAGACTTAGAGCCCTCTGACACTTTTGTCCCGCAAGCTACCACTGACTCACAGCCTCATAATCTGTCCATCCATCCATCTACCCAGTACCCATGCCAAACAGCAAGAACCCTTCTGAAACACTTAGTAAGAAGTTTTTTTTTTAATTAGGAGAATTTCTCCCGTTAGCAACAGCCCTTTCCCCCTCAACACTCCACTCCCATGTTTCCGCCCCGTGTGCCTGCCTCATCACATTTTGCAGACTTGGGCAGATTGGAGCGCTGGAAGGCTGAAGAGGTGGGAAGGCGATGGGTGGGGACGGTGGTAGGAGGGTGGATGTCGCAGAAAGAAGAGAGCAGGATGCTTTTTTTCTTCTTCTTTTTTTTAGATGGAAGGAGGGAGGGAGGGCTCGTTGAGGGTTTCTGATGTTGGCAGGTGCTATAGACAATCGGAGGCTAGAGGTCAGTGGGATCTGTACCATAGTGATTCCATCAAAACTGACCACTCAAAATAAATCCCAGCGCATTTCTCATCGTCTCTCCCCTTCTCCCTCTGCATTCTAGTATGTACACGGAAGCCTTGGGGCAAAGTCTTAACCTTAAGCGCCGAACAGAACCTAGAGGAGCAGCATAACTAACACCGCGCACAAACACAGTCGCAGACACAAAAATATGCAGGCAGACTCACCTAAAGATTCACACACTGAAAATAGTTTTCATTCTTATCACACCAAAACCCTGTGTCACCTCCTGGCACCTAAATGCAATTAAAATTTGTATGTGGAAGGGCAACCAAGTGAAAATCTACTTCACATAATTGACGTGACTGCACATGCCAACTTTAATGCTTGTCCCAAAACCCCAACACACACACACACACACACACACACACAAACATGTTGCTACATTAATTAGAAATGGCTTGTCCCCTTACATACACACACACAGATACACAAACAGTCAGTCATGCACATGCATGGAGGCAAACAGGTAGAACGTCAAATTAGATTCCTTCAAAGTACCAACTAATGATTTGGATTCCATTATTATAACCAAAGCTGCAGCCTCAGAGTGTGTGATGGACAACCTTCTTAAAGCCTTGCAATTACAGAAACAGTTGGGGGGTACACAGGGCAGAGAGAGAAGAAGCGAGACGAGAGGAAAAGACAAAGAGAATAAGAGAAAGGGAAAAAAGAGCCACAATCTTCACTCCTTTTTTTTTTTTTTTTTCCATTTTCACAGCCTTACTCCCTCCCTTTCCTCAACACCGGTTTGTAAGTGACATGAAGTTTAAGTGGCTCTGCCTGACTTTCCTACTCGTCTCTCACTCTCCCACATTTTCCGTCTGCACCACTTCCCTTCTGGTAATGTTATGCCTTATAGGCATCCTCCACCTCCAACACATAATTAGAAATCTTTATTAGAAACGACATTGATCTTGAAGCTACTCGTAAGTTGCTTCCAATTAAACGGGATGAAGGAGGGAGAGGAGGCTGATATAAACCTAATTAATTAGATAGCGAGTTTTAGGAGTGGCATATACCACTTAAATGCACTCCACTTTTAGTTGAAAGCATGATAATTCTGTGCAATGACACTTCTTAAAATGGCACGCAGTTTAGTTCGAGAGTTCTTACGTGCTCCTCCGATGGCGTCCGGCACTGCTGCTAATATGTGAGCGTCACTATCTCCCTCCCACAGCTAAAACAAGAGAAGCATGACTCTAATGTCTAATCCATGAAGTCATAGCAAGGCACAGCTGCTCTGTTTACAGTGAATTGAAGACTGACTGTGGATTTGTGTTCGTCTAAATGCTAACATTCAAAGGAGAATGAGCAGCAGTTAAAAATGACAAAATCCATGTCTGCTTACAGGAAATCTTCTTTGATAGTTGTTACTGAGACGCTGTGTGACAAGCACATTATGACCCTGTGACGTTTAGTGACAGGGGGGTGTTTTTGGCATGCCTGTTGTTAATTCAGTTCAATTCAAATGGTTTTTAGTGGCATGACCATATTCAGATAGAGAATTGCTCAAGCCTTGCATGAATTCTAACATGAATTTACAAGACATCCAGAACCTTTTAAAAAAAACACAAAAAAAACAGACAGGAAAACCGTGAAAAAATAAAAACACAGAACTTTCTGTTTGTACAATATAAAAAGTATGATTCAGGAACCTGAGCAGTGTGTTTGAAAGCTCACTTCAAAAGTAGCAGATTTAAGCCTGTTGACACTCCCGGCATAAAGAGGTGGGTAAGTTGTTTTCAGCTGTATGTATAACTCACAAAGCACTGGCCATAATGATAGGGTATTAAGAGCAAGCAAGTGAAGGAAGTCAAGACAATGCAAGAGTTGCACTCTTCATTGAAATTCAATCAACATGATGGATCTGTTTCTGTGTGACTGCAAACTTTGGTGCAGAACAGTGACGCTCTACCTCCTTGATTCCCTGCGACTGACACCAAAACCCGATGTTAACCGTGCCAGTCTTACAACGCCGAAAAGATTTTCTGCTAGAAAACGCCGCTGTACTGTCGCCATGCTGTTACATCATCTGCAAAGGGTTTCCTTCACTCCTCTTCAAACAGTAGTCAGCTGTCCGAGCGAGAGAAGGATTTTCTGATGCACATTTCAACCTGCTTCAAGCCAATGTTTTCACAAAGAACTGACTCAAGAGATTCAACTAAAACTGACACACAAATGACAAGATTTACTTTTTGCTCTCTCTCGTGATTTAGTTTTTCCTTCCGATCTGCTGTAGATTCCCAGTTGTGTGACTCAAGACACAGTAAATAAACCAATCTGCAACTAAAAAATAAATCTAAACTTGACTTACACAGTGTTATAGCAACATTTCAAATTAAATAATCAGTATCAGAGTTGCTTGTCGTTAACATAATGCTTCCTACATTCAGCCCTTTACAGTAGACTGCACTGGATCAAGTGATAAATCAATTTACAACCAAAGCCAATTAAACAGAAACATTTAAAGGACCACTTAACCCCAATTATTGTCCAGTAATGGTCCCTAGCCATGGCAATAACTGTAGTTTCATCTGTCTTTATCTTTAGATTTCTGTCTCTGATATTTATTGGAATTTGGGTGAACAAACCCTTTAAAAAGACACTTTTCTTTCGTTCTTTTAGAGTAATGCCCTCCTATGTGCATGAATGTGTGCACTGCACCTTCTCTCCTTGTCCCATGGCTTCATTCTTAATGTCGCTCAGCATTTTCCAGTTCATCTGTGATCTGCCGCCTGTTGCCCTGGTCTCTGTCAGCGATTGGCTGTCGACTGCGAAGCCTTCCCGGTCATACCTGTAATGTGGACATTAAGGCGCACGGCACGCATGCACAAATAAATGTATGCGCAATCACACTTGTACTCTGACGCAAACACACAGTACACATGTCAAATTGAATGTAGATTATCAAGGAAGTAGGGAAAAGAAAAGGAGGGTTTGATGAGTCAAATGAAAAATACAGTGTGGTTGAGAACAAACTAATGATCCCAGGATACTGAGGTGATTAGACTGAACTAGATGCACATTAGTCACGTAGTGGATCTATCAATCCCTTTGTGAAAGGATATTGTGGAAGGAAAGTGTGTGTGTAAGTGTGTGTAAGTGTGTGTGTGTGTGTGTGTGTGTGTGTGTGTGTGTGTGTGTGTGTGTGTGTGTGTGTGTGTGTGTGTTTACATGTTTGAATGCGTGTTACATTAACACACTTAGCTTTTCCCTGGAAAGGCGATACCATCGAATTACTTACTACACTGGATCAATTATTATCTACAGAAAGCATCTTCAGTCATGACTGAATTGCTCCCTTAATCCCTTAACTGATTTAAAACCGAGGCATCTGTATCTAGCAGTACATTTGAGCTGACATATGGACAGATGCACTCATGGATCAATCAGCGTTTAACATTTATAAACATCACAGCTCATATATTATTAGTTCACTGAGCAAAAAGAGAAACAAAAAAACGTGTCTATCTCTCATCTCATTGTCTATCCACTCCATCTATTTATTTATGTACCTTTTTAATATTCTCTTTAAAATCTTTTGCATCAGCGCGGCTCCTGCTCTGTATTCAAGCTGAGGGGAGCAATCTAATCAAGGCATCATCCAAATTCATCAGTTTTCCTTGAATTATGCAAGCAAGCGTGGTCCAAACAATCCCACATAGCACCTCATCGCCACAGGGACTCGAGTCAGACAGAAACTCTTTTGTCTTTGCAAAGTGCAGATCTAAATGTTAAAAAGAGGTGAAAAACCGTCTGTCTGCTCCTTAAATAACTTCATTGTCATTCATTCGCCGCTGTCAGCATGTAAACTGGAGAGAGGACCAAACAGCAGCAGAGATCAGGGGGATTAGAGGAGCATGGAAGGAGTGATGAAAGGAGGCAGGGCACCGTTTCTTAGTTATTTAGTCTTTTGAATACCAGGATGAAATGCTGTATTGACCAGAGACTAAGAAGACCAAGACTAAAGCTGGAGAAATGGAGCCTCAACCTCCTCTTTCTCCAACACATACAAGTTGCTGCTGTAACTAATACAACGCACAAAAACGGCCATACTTATGGTTCATAGTTGAATTACCAAAATTTATAAACCAGATATTAACAACTGAAAGTGTTAAGAGAACAATGCCCACAGGTACCACAGAAACACCTCCCCTCATTTACTGTACTCACACTTTGAAGCTGTGCGTTTGCAGTTTGATGTAATTTAACGCCGAAGAATAGCTTTCAAGCGCAACACACAGGCAATCATATGCACACTGAAGCATTGTTGTGTACACACATAGGGGTGGGGTGTGTGTGTGTGTGTGGGGGGGGACAACAGAAAATCCCATTTATATTTCAGCGGTGGCCAGACTCGGGAACAGCCTTAATGAGAGAATGAGTCATAATTCAAAATCCCTCCACAGGAGCTGCTAATAGGAATCCAGTTTGATGCGGTTTACCGTGTCACCATGTTTCTAGCACGTACAGTAGCAGTTCAGAGCTGGAATCCAGAAATATCTGTGTGCTGCTTCTCTGTTCCTCCCTCCATCCAGTACTGTCTACATCCTGTCTGGAGTCCCGCTGGGACTGAGGGGGCACATGCCACCAGTCTCCTGACATGTGCTCATCGGAGCTTCATCAGTGTGTGTGTGTGTGTGTGTGTGTGTGTGTGTGTGTGTGTGTGTGTGTGTGTGTGTGTGTGTGTGTGCGCGCACTGTTGCATTTATCATAGTTTATTTCATGTACACAAGCAATAAGAGTGACAACAATCTGTATTAGTACAGAGTGATTTATCTGTGGGTTTACACATGCTGTGTTGTGTGCTGTGTTTGTGATGAAGTGCCAGCATGACCACAACATGTGGACAATTCTGAATGTGATTATCGATGTTTGTGTGCATGTGCGTGTGTGTGTGTGTGATTGTTGATGACTCACCAGGCCCTCAGTCTAAAGGCCTCCGGTATGTCTGGGTTGACCATGACTGTTGAGCTGAACAAAGCAGAGAGAGATCTGCCCCCAAAATCAGACAAGCGAGCGCCTTTGATGGCAACCACAGGCTGCCCGGAGCCGTCAAACTTCTCCGCCTGAAGACGGAGAAAAAAAAAAAAATAGCGTCAAAGGCAATAACAGAGGAGAGAATATGAGACGGCAAAAGCAGTTGTGTTTTTGTCTCTTACATGTTTAGTCTGTGAGTGCAGCTTGGAGACAGCAGAAAGTAATATGTGGTATCGTCTGCTCTTATAATTGGACAACCTACAAGTTAATTTGAAAGTCATTTCTGGATTTGGGCAAAGAGGAGGGATTAGCTCTTGCAGATCGAATGGGCTTAGAGAAGAATAGTGCCATTCCATGCACATTCGAGAGTTATTTAGCCTTCTGTCTCAAATCAGAGACTCCGGTCCAAAACAGTCCTGAAGGTCACAGGAATGATTTGACTGATCCAAATTTTACAGCCCAGAAAACCCAATCAAAGTGTTCTGAACGCAAGAGCACCCTCAGAGATGTGATACGTGTGCTTGCACATGTGCGTTGACACGGATGCATACGCGCATACACGCATGGGCACCTTCATAAACACACTATTAATTACAGTCTGCTCACCATGTTTTTGTGAGAAACCACACATCCACCCTTGGATAGGGGGGGGAGGGAGAGAGAGAGAGAGAGATTATAGTTATTACCGCCTCTGCCCACAGTGTGACTGTGACCTCTTTGCCACTCGTGTCCATTAGGTGGAGGGCCCTCTTGGAGACTTCTCTGCTGGTCTTAGTGACGATACGGGTGACATCCTCTGCACTCTTACACACTCCAATCACATCTACAGGTAGAGAAAATCCATTCACGTCTCCATCCAAAGATGTCTCATGAACACAGGTAGACAAACATGCTCACAGTGTGGTAGGAAAAAGGGTGTTATGTGAAGAACCTTTTGAAATGTCTCCACACGGTGAAGAGTGTAAAAACGCCTCGTGCATATAATCTACATAATGCGAAGTGTTACCACATCATGAGCAGTGACGATCCAACACAGCAGTGAGCTGACACCCCTCTGATATTGCCAAGTCAGAGCAGACTAACATGAGTGTCATAACAGCTGGCTAACACCCAGGCCCCCCATTCCAAATAACAACAAACACACTCATTCCTCATTCATGTTTCCTGTCATGTTCGAGGCCTTAACACTTCCTTCAGGATTACTACACTGAAGAGCAGTCACTGCTGAGCTCTAAGAAGGTGGAGAGTCTGACCTACCATGACTAATATTAAAAAATAAATCAAAACGTGTCAAATTAATTTACAGTGAGCTTATTGTACAGCAAATAGGAATGTCACAAAAATAACAGATCTTAATGCTGTGATAAATTAAATCAAATAAATGCAACTTAAACAACGTAGAAAAAGAAATGGGCATCATTTGGTGGTGAGAGACTAAATAGTGTTAGAACCCATTTCTAATCATGAGACGAGGGAAAAAGACAACTTTCAGCAGCTGCGAGGATCAAAGATTTATTTTTCTTTGATTACTGACTTACTGAGACAGTGACGTTTTTTTTTTGTAAACAACAAAGTTTACATTCAGAAGTTACTTGCCAAAATTGTGTGAATCCTGTGTGAATTGTGTGAATCCTGTATATAGGAATAAGACAATGTATTCAACACCAATGTGTTGAATACATTGTCTTATTCCTATATACACTCACAAACTCAGTATTGGAAATTGTGCATTGTTTACATTCATGGTTTCAATCTTCTTCTTCGTATTTGTTCACATATTACTAAGCCTCTGCTTGTTACTACTGCTGTTTGCAATCACAAGAAATGTGTAAAACAGACAGCAGGCCTGCATTGCGTTGTGCGTCTTCTTGTCCGGAGGAAAGGGGAACAAAGCCCCATGGTGTTACTAGTAATGGTCGGGATCTCCACACGCCTGTGTTGGTTCATTTTCTGTCAGTCATGTCATGGTGTCAGAACTGGTGCCCCTGCATTAAACAAACTGACTGGACTGAATTATAACAGTGATTTTGCAAATCAGTCATTCTCTGAACTTCACCGCTCTGTCTGCTTGCTGTGCTAACCTTTTTCAAAAGTCTCCCCTTCCTCACTTGCTCTCTGTCAATGCTCTCTCAGCCCTCCTTAATTCCATTATGATTGAGACGATGTCATCCACCTCTGAACTCCATTATCACCACAGGAACAGACTGACAGTTCTCATTACCATGTTATAATCCCCCTATTTAACAAAGGAGAAGAGTGAGCGGGAGCGAGTCAACAGATGACTCACAGGACATGTCGCACTGCCCCTCTGTGACCAATGCAAAGACACTCCTCCAGCTAAGCCGCTCAGTGCACCTCTAAACTGTATAATGTGCTGCTGTGCTGGTTCGCAATGATGTAGTAATGCAATATTACTGCTCAGAATGTAAACCCGCACGGATCTTCAATCTTGAATTTTCAGGAATCAAAAACAGGGGAGGGGTCAAAAAGGTGAGAACATTGTGTTGCTTGAGAAAACCTGCAGAGGTACGAGGGGCAATCAAGAAGTTCTTAGACTGCTCCTGTAGCACGTGAATGGAGAGCAGCACCGTGACAATAGTACCCGTTTTACACGTGTTTTTATGACCACTGGTGGGTTCGCTTTGCATTGACCGAAGAACGTGTATCAGGTCAGGAGCACAACCAGGTGGGTTTTGTTGGCTCGTTTGTGCAACGTGAAGTCTTTCCCCACGGTCTGACCGTCAACACCCTTTTCTACTGCGATGTTCTGAAGCGACCCGAGATGTGGTGCGATGGCACTTCACCAACATGACAACACACCGACTCACAGCACATTGAAAACACACAAGTTTCACGCCTGTAACAACACAGTTATCGCTCCACACCACTTCGACTCACCAGATTCGGCTCCCTGCGACTCCTTTCTGTTCCACAAATTTTGACATAAACAGCTCAGGTTTCGGGTCTATCATGAAATCGCAGATGTACACGTACCACTGGTCACAAAAGGAAGGTGTAACTCGGGTGCTCATTTTGATCAAGCGATGAAATGCAATGAAAGCCATAGCTTCCGTCTGCTTCTTGCACGTCATGAAGAATTTAAGGTTTTTAAAAGGACACCTATGGGTTGGGTTCTGTTTAAGAGCATCAATTTATTCTCTATTATAGTGCGTCCAAAGAATGACTAGCCCTGCTTCTAAGTTGTGCTTATATCTAGCATTTTCCTTAAATACTCTGCTGAGACTGTGCAATACAGTGCTGTAATACTGAGCAATGCAAAATCACATCTCAGAGTGTGATAATAAGCACGCGACACTAGAGAGATCTGCGATAATGCATATGGTGAGAAATGCAATGTGCTTGAAGGTTTCAACCGAAAGTGGTCAGAATAATAGACTGTTACATTACATTACATTTCATTTAGCTGACGCTTTTATCCAAAGCGACTTACAATAAGTGCATTTCAACCATGAGGGTACAAAACCCAGAACAACAAGGATCAAGAAAATACAATTTCTTTATATATACTGTATATATGTTACATCCAAAAAGGATATAGTTTGAATTTCACTTCATTCCAGTCGAGCTATGCTGCATTGTTTTGAAAAGGTGTTCATTTTTTGGTACAAAAGTATCCAAGATAGAAATCATGAATAACAAAAGCAATTCCCCATCTGTGAGTGTGATGATCAGCTACAAAAGTAACTGTAAGATAAAAATGTGTTGAACAAACCCTATAACTAGCAGACAGTCTACAAACAGTCTTTAAATAACTAAATCCTCATTACCACACCACTGTCTCACCTGAGCATCATCTCACCAACATTACCGAGCACTGCCAAGCGCACCCTGATGAATCACTGATTTCAAATCTACATTTGGACCATAACAATGTACTTGTTGCAGAGACAAGACTCTCCAATCATGTACAGATTGCAGACACCGCAGCTAACCGTCATAAAAACAGTGGCATGAGCGTTATCCTATATTTTTTTTTTTTAATCTCTCATCTTTACTACGTGTCTGAATTAACCTTCATTCTGATCTCGTCGTATAATATATTCTTCCAAAACATCTGGCTCACAACTGACTGGCTAGTGCCTGAACATTAGATGATTTTGTTTTCTTCTTTCAACATATTTGATTGGCTGAGTTTGGGTCAGCAGTAACAGAGACAATAATCCACGTGTTCAAATATTGGTCCTACGGGTCCTTACATGACAACAACTACTGCTCAGTGTTTGTTTACTCAATGGGCTTCATGTAATGGCCAGATGTACAAGCACATTTGTTCTGAAGTGACATGTAGAAGCAATTTAAAAGGAATTTGTGGCATTAACACATTTTCTTGTACTTTTGTTTTAAAAAACTAAAAACACAGATTTTCTGTGATATTATAATGCCTTCCTCGACGAGAATATGGAGTTTAAAAAGGATGCTTTTCTACAAGTTTGTCATGTTAAGAGATTTCGGTAAATCCGACTTGGAATAAAAGGAAATGTCACAGAAGAAAGCAAGAGATGTTTCTGATTTTAAAAAAAATTAAAAAAACTGAAAATGTACTTGCATGAGGCCCAGTGTGTGTCTCAGTAATATGTACTGACAGTTCTCTTCTTCACACAGATGTCAGCATGCATCTCTTCCTCACCTTAATGGACTCGTGCGCCACACGCTGGCCCGCTTTTGGTCTTTACTTCAGATTCAGATAAAGCAGACATACCCGAACCGAAGTACCACAAAGCTGCTGAATCCCACTTAATTTTCTATCTTTGACAACTTGTTTCAGTGGTTGTTCACAAAGTTTGTAGAGGCAGTGAGTCACATCATTTTCAGAGCAGTCACCAAACATTTCTGATTGGTTTGACACCTACCTGTCTGGCTTATTTTATTATCAACATTTCTGAGTTTTGACTGCTAAAACTGAGCTCATCATTTTTGGTTTGGGTTTGTGAGGCTACAAAATACAAGCAGCAACATCTCCTGCCTTTCCCCTTTTTGCCAGCTGCCCTTCTCACTGCAGCGCTACCTGCTCTTTCATTGTTAAATTGTTCTTTTATCGGTTAAAATCTCATTGATGAGCTTTGTCTCTTACCAATGATGGCGTCTTTGTCTCGGTTTTCCAGCTCCGCGATGGGTACAAAGTCGCAGTGCGCTGTGGGGATACTCTCACTGTCATTACATGGCACAATGCTTGAGTGAGTGTTGAGGGTGATCTCGTAGTCGTTCTTCAGCGTGGTGTACTGTTTGTTGGCAACCTTCAGTGTAGCTTTGGAGATGTAGTACACCTACAGAGAACGGAAGGCATTACAAAATTAGATCTCATCAAACGAAGTTATTCCCTGTGAATTTGAGGCTGCAATGATTGAATTGTTGACCACCTTATTGATCCCGCAAAGGACATTATTATTACAATACAGTTTATGTTCAACCAAAACCTATTCATAAAAATAGACAAAGCTTCAAATCCAAGTAAGATGTCATATCAGCCTCATCACTTCTCTAATTCACCAGAAAATAAGAAGCAGCTGAGAGCGAGTCTGCTAAACAGCATAATTTAAACTCAATCTACGAGGCACACTTTTCCATTTACTCCCCCAGTCTCCGATATCCCCCCTCTCTCTCTCCACCTCTGAGTTTGTCTCTGAATCTTTCCTTTCCTTCCTTCCTCTGTCTCCGATTTACCCCACAGAGATAGGAGCATGAAATTAATGTGATAAGCATTCTGGCTGCTGAGATCCAGTCACAGCCACTCACTGTTCTGTCAATACTCAGATCACGAAGGGAGGACGGATTCATTCCTTTATCTATCTTCAGAGGGCAGAGGGCACAAATTGGATCTGCGCCCGTGTTGGGTGTCACTGCCAGTGGCTGATACCTGAGCCGGTGTGACTAGCAAAATGATGGCCAGGGTTAATTGAGTTATTAAGCTCTGAGGGCCGGACTAAGTTGAGGAAGAGCTTTAACATGTGTTGTACCTGTCTGTAATTGCACAGGTATACAGGGATGTATAAAGGATGCGAAAGGCATTATCTGGATGTTCAGACTGAGCACAACCCATTTCAGCACAAACACACATTAATAAGTTGCGAGTTTCATTTGAGGACAGAACTTACTCACTGTCCCCTCTAACATTAATATGGAATTTTTAAACATAAATTGGACACCTCTAAGGATATCGGATTTCAGTGCATCCTCAGTGCTTCTTGGCTGCATCCGCAGTTGTACTTAGAGCTGCCACTTGTGGCCTCATCACCCAAGACACATTCTAATGCCAGGTGTGAACAGAGCCACAGACGCCAGCATTTCTTCCAATCTGAACTACAGACACAGTAAGTAAATATGAACCTTCAGTAGTCTAAATAAAGTGGATATCTTCCAAAGGTATAGTCTTTCAGCTGAAAATTCTTACAATATAATAGTTACATTCCTGGGACACAACACTGACAAAACTTCATGCAATTACCACAAGACACTGACTTAATTAGACAAACTCTTACCGCTGAATCCTCTTATTAGCTTTCTTTAAACAAATTTTTGTGCACACAGTAAAGACTGCAGGTACTGTCAACCCCATTTCTTACGGTGTAGTATCGCTATGAAAGGATAGCTTGGGGGAGGAATCCAACCAATAACTCTATTAACGGCATATGAGAATTGTAGAAAGGATTGATAATAATCTAAAGCTATTCTTTTATAATACATACTTCCCTCAGGTTAATAATCTTAAATTACTTCAGCCCTGGAGCCTGAAATGTCAGGAGAGAAACTGTATAGATGCATCCTCAATTATGAAATTATGAACACAGACAGCAAGACCAGCAGTTATTTCTGATACCATTAGGATAACCAGAAACTTAAAAAAAAAAAAAAACAACAACAGCAAAACAATATAAAAATGGTCCATTTTAAGTGTTTTCTTAAAGCACAGTCAGTTATATATTCCCAGCCCCCCAAATACTACATTTTTCACAAATTGTCACAGTATTTCAGTAAAAAATAACTTCATAAATCTCTTCCACAAAATCCTCTAATACTTTGCCTCTGGCTCATTCAATGGCCACAAGTCCTGCAGGCATGGGAGGATTTAGTAGAAGGATTATATTAGGCACTATCTTACCAATGATACACTTGTTTGAGGTTGATGTGCATACAAAATAGGTACCCGAGACTAAAGCGTACTTTGCAAGTAGTTTGTGACGGTACTGGGGAAGGTTTCTACTGTTCTGTCTTCGTATTCTTTACCTTCCTTTTTAATGTCTTAACACGTCATGTTTTAATGCTATAGTCTTTAAATATTGTCTTTTTTTTTGTCAAAATGGGTCTTCAGTCAGCTTCTTCGAAGAAATGCTATGTCAACGACAACATTTGGAAGCTCCTTTTAAAAAGAACACAACTCCAGACATTTCTTGGCACAGTTCAGTTATCCTGGGCAATGGGCAACACATGCAAAAGTTCTCAATTTTGTCTAAAATTTCCAAGAAGCTCTTATCACTTCAAGAAGTGTGGCTGGACATGGATGAGTGGGATCTGCTCACCTTGCCTTGCTCCACTAGAGAGAAAAACTTGTCCACTTCATTGTTGAAGGCTGTGATCTTGATCTCTCCCTATTGACCAGCACATTTCAATTTAACAACATTTCATTGCAGGGATAGAGCAAGAAAAAAAAAAAACAGTCATGTGTGACATGTGCTGACATGTAGCAGAAAGATATTCAGGCCTCTCTACTCCTCTACTCACACTCTCATCCACTATCTCAAAGGAGAAGAGCTTGCCGCTTCCTCTGGAGTTACTCCAGGTACGGATACTAGCCTTGTTGGTCACTCTGGCTCTGATAGTCCACCTTGGGATATAAAAAGAAATGTGTGATTTTGGTTGAAAAACATCCAAATTGACCCCAAGATTTCTGAAAACTAACATGCTGATAACGAAAACATACCCAAATTCTAACTGACTGACATCTAAGGTTTACAAATACATCAATGAACTTTTCACCATGTTTTCATTTATTTCTATCAACAAATTTCCTTTATGTAAATACATACACAACATTTAATACACATCTCTTGTTAAAAAAATATCTCACAAAAGTTTTGTAAAGTTAAGTAAAGGAGTCGCCATCTAAAGGTCAGTACAAACAGTGAGGGATTCTACAGAGACACTTTAAAAAGCTTCCTTCTTTGTTAATGAGCATCCCAACTCAGCTCACATAAGTCACCAATGTGAAACACAACCGCACAAAAGAACAATTCCCAAGGAAATTGGATGAGTGTCTTTTCAGTCTTTTTAAAGTTCCATGAAAGAAGACACGGCAACATCCAGCAACTTTCTTTTCAAAGAGCGAACTAGGTGTTGTACATCTGCCAGCTCCAGGATGCATTTAAAATGTGCTTTTTGTTCTGTTTTTAACAACAGCCAGCCAAGCTCGACACTTTGTGCAGCAGTGAGCTTTTTGACTGCATTGATAATAGTGCAGTGGAGGATATTCATACCATAACTTTGCCTGCAATTAAATCCCCTATCATGAGAGCAGCTGTTGGCCCAGAGTGAACTCCATTGCCTGCTCAGTATGGATAAGACTGTTACACCAACGTTTATGGCAGTCAAAAGGCAATTAGATTCTGCTCTAGATGCTTTTACTTAATACTGGCAGAATGTGATGGAGAAGCCATGCAAACGGCCATAAAAGACCACGTGCAGATTCAATGCATTCCTATATGATGTACTGTGTCACACACGGATGCACACCTTCACTTTTCATTTCACCCAAACATTTGTAGAGGAGCCACAGCTGCTGAAGTCATCTGTTTTACTCACCGTAGGTACTCCTCAACTTCAAAGTTGGAACAGTCATCAGTTTATTTCAACACCTACAGGCACAGTTATCTTTACAGCTTGCAGTTTCAATAAAGACTACGTTATCAGAGCCCAAACATGAAGTGAGTTGACAAGGTACCTTTCTTCCAATCTGGACATGTATAACTTGCTATTCTGTGCTTTTGTCTTTTGGAAGCCAACTTTAAAAAGGTCAGAGACGGAGACTTAAGCCTAATGAAACAATAAGAAATGAGAGGGGAAAAACAGCAGCAATGTGGAGGTGAAGAAATTGTATGAGGGAAGAAAGGGTGGGAGAAACCGAGGTTGGCCAAATCCCCACCGGGCCAAATAACAGAATCAAAACCTCAGCAGCAGACCATAAAGACCCAGCAGTACCTGCCGTAAAAGTGTCCGTTGCTGAGACAAGATGAATCCATTTCATTTCATTTCCATGCAAATGGGGCTGACTAACATGCACACACTCAAATCCACAGAGCCTCACGCTGTCATATATATATATATATATTTTTTTTTAAAAAGAATGCCCGCATGCATGCACCAACACATACGCACAAGCATTTACAAAAGATGACCCAAAGTGCTACCCGGAAATTGAAGGAAACAGGCAGTCAGAGCATGAGAGAAAATGGTTTAGCCGATGAATAAGCAGTAGAGGAAAACATCCAAGTGAAATCAGAAATCGTATACAGTCGAGAGAGGGTTTGTAAATAAGGATGACATATGTTTAAGTCAGGCTCAGGGCTTTCGAACAATCCACTGCAGAATTTAGGTTACAGATAACGTGCATGTATATGGAAGTGGGCACATTCAGATCCCCCACACTTAAACTTACTTGCTTTGGTAGGGGTTGAGGTTTGCAATAGGCATTATATTTGTTGAAGAAGGACTGGAGGCCTTCATGGGTGAAGCCTTCATGGGTGAAGTCTTCATGGGTGAGGCCTTCATGGGTGAAGCCTTCATGGGTGAAGTCTTCATGGGTGAAGTCTTCATGGGTGAGGCCTTCATGGGTGAGGCCTTCATGGGTGAGGCTTTCATGGGTGAAGCCTTCATGGGTGAGGTCTTCATGGGTGAAGCCTTTCCCATAAAACCTCTTCCACAGGGAGCAGAAAGGACTGCTGGGAGACAAAGTGTGAAAATCAAAGGAGTGCTCCAGATTAACAAAAAGGTAATCTGATAGTGCAGAAAGACTTGAAAATGTATTGAATGTTTGACATAGATTGGCAACAGCTTTGGTAAGTGATTTACTAAAGACTTTTATCAAGTAAAAATGCCAAACATTTGATGGTTCCATCTCTTTAAATGTGAGGATTTGCTGATTTTCTCCATTTTATTTTATTGTATGTTGATCATGTCTGAGGTTTGGACTGTTTATTGAGCAAAACAAGCATTGGGAAGATGTTGCTTTAGAGTCTGGGACATTGTTAAGGACATTTTTAAGACAAAAATAACAACAACAAAACTGATTAATGGGTAACGATAATATTGAGTAGCAGCCCTATCAGCAAACCATTAATGTTAGTGTGTATATTAGTACAACAATATAATTTTCTGTGAGAACTGGTCAGAGTACTAAATACTAGTTTTCCTTTAAATGAATGCCTGGATCAATTATGTTTATTCTATGGCAAAAGTATCAATTTATTTTTTCCCCATTGACTGTACAGAACTTCAACACATTTTTTTAAATACTTATTATTTCAAACATGTAACTGGTAGAGCACCAAAACGGTTTTCCGTCAGCTAATACAGTCTCAAACATCCGGGAAAAATATTTAAACTGTTATAAAACATTAGTGGGAGCACTATTATCTGATCATTTGAGCAGCTGCCAACAAGTTAACTGCCTGAGAAAGTTGAACTCTCCCCACAGATCTCTGCACAGAGTTACTCAATTCTCTGTTAACATCAGTTTGTGCCAATTTTTAAAACTGTTTTTCTTCTTTGGATAACAATCAGTTATTAATTTCATAATTAACTGTACTTATGCTTATCAGTCATAGGAGAGAGACTAATTAGAGTTAGTTATCAGAATTTCTGTCTTGTGGCCAAGACACCAAACATATTAGTCTCTATTACATTCATGCAGCATGACCATTTTTAATGAGTCAAAGTACAATCAAGCTAGAACAGTGTAGATGTATAGCAACATGAAGGAATGACAAAGCCTAATGATTATATTTAACTCGTGTAATATGTCTCCGAGTTCCCTGAAAGGTACTCTTTAAATAAAATGGATTATTATTCATAGCATTATTACATATAAATCATAGTGTAATAATTAACAGAAAATAAATGTGATGTATTTCAAACACTAAATGCTAAATTAGTTTGAAAATATCAGATAAAGTTTGATGTGTAATCACTCAAGCTGAAAGTAATTCATTAACAAAGTATGCTGTCTTTTGTGGAATCGGATTTCTATCTTGGTTATGAGTGTACTTAACTCGGGCTATATTTAAATGTCTCGCATACCATTAAATCAGCACAACTACAAAAAAAAAAGTTAAGAAAAAGTTTCCTTTATTTCTAAAGCAATTGTGCAGCTTTTCTCTTCCTTTTTACAAATGAACTTGAACAGTTTGTACCAGCCTACAAACTCATAAGGTGCTATCTCACCTCCCACAATAAAATAGAATCGGCTCCATTGGTGATACTCAGGCTAAATAGTTTGCCGTCATCAAAATAGTCTTTATGTAATGCCTTGTTTTGGCATGAATGATCTGCCATATTGAGCAACAGCATTTAGGGGGAAGAACTGTCAGGAATAAAACGATTCAATTCCACAGAGACGACTACCCTGATTTAAGCTCCCGTTCTGAAGCACAACAAATACACACCTCTATGATACTCTGCTTTGTGTGTGTGTGTGTGTGCGCGCGCGCGCGCGTGTGTGTGTGTGTGTGTGTGTGTGTGTGTGTGCGTGCCATAAGCAAACTCCTAGGGGAAATCACAGATTGAACAGCTATTTTCAGGAGAGGGGTAATTAACATCAATATTCATACACACGCAACCGGATGGAGAGTTGGAGAGTTGGAGAGACAGAGCTGGTGGTGAAAGAAGAGATGCAGAGACGATAGATGGCGGTGGCGGTGAGGATGAGGGAGGTGGACAGAAGAACAGAGGAAACAGAGGGGCACAGAGCTTTATCCAGGATCCTCATTTTTTGTCATTAAGATCAGTGCAGGCTCCTAATATGTATGCCCATAATGTATTCAGCAGCTCCTGTTGTTGAAGAGTGGTCAGTGACGAGGGCAATGAAGGACGAGGGAGAGAGGGAAATGTATAGACAAGAAAGCAGTCATTAAAAGAGAAAAGCGAGTAAGAAGGAGAGTGTGTAAGAGTGTGTTTATGAGAAAGAGGGAAGAGTAGTAAGGACAAAGAAAACCTGCAGAGATCGGTTAGTGATGAATAATTAATATATTTTTTTCAAGCACACTTCAGCAAGTGCACATTTCTTTTAGGAATTTTAATATCATCTGCAAAGCAGTTTGAAGGTAGTCTATTTCAAGTGATCGCTGCTGATGAATACCTGAATGGAAACACTGTGACTACTGCGTCATGAACACTGACTTTACACCTACTGAAAGATTTGATTTTTTTTTTTAAAGACATTTCGGGAATATCAATATTGTGGCTCAAACATCATTGTTTGTTTGAATTGAGAGAGCACAAGGTTGCATATGACTGACAGAGCTTTAAAGGCATGTTTGATCAATGCTAAATGCTCTAAATATTTGAAATAATTTTCGTCAAAATCCTCACAATGGAAAGTCTTTGTGACCACATCCTTGCCCTCCGAGGATGTCAGACATCAGGTTTCTCTACAGAGCAGAATGCAGTACAGTAGTTTTCCTCCCGTCCGTGTCCAACTCCTGATTTTAAAACTGATTTAAGCTTTGCAAGGATGCTCCTGTCCTTAAACACACCTTTGTGTATATTGTATTAGTGTTTCGAGGCTCATTCAGGAATAAATTTTGTCAGCTGCACAGTTGCAGTTGCTATATAGTCTATAACATCCAGCCGGAGCCTGAATAGGACAAACCCAATGCGACTGCAGCCTTTCACAATCAAACCGGAGTAATTTGTCTGTTCTATTCTTTTATTCATTGGTGGTATTTGTATCATGCTCTGATGTAGTAATAAATCTAGAACTAGTACTGGAGCAGCTGTCATTAGGTATCAGAGGGTTTTTTTCAAACTCAAATTAACCATTTCTACATTTTATGAGACAGTTGAAATGCCGTGCGTCAAAAGTAGTGGCCGCCTGAGTGAGTAAGGGTGTCCCATTTGGTAAATACAGCTCCTGCATCTTTGCGTCTATTCCTTGCGTCTAAACTCTATCTGGCACAATCCCTGCTGGGAGGAGCAAAGGTACAAGAAAGAGATGTAAGTTAAGTAAGCAATGAGCCAGGTTAGCCAAATGGAAGCAACCCAGGGACTCAGTGTGTTGTTTGAGGACTGTGAAAGCTTCACAGAGGGTTGAACCCAGAATCCTGGAATAAACCGACGGCCTCCCAAGTCATTTCGTTGCCAGCAGCTCATTGGAAGCCCTTCATTTGTGGCATTAAGCAATCTTGTTAAAACACACAAATTTATCGACTTACTAAAAATGCAATTTGCAAAAAAACATTAGAACGTAATCAAGCACTTAGCCACATTCGGTAGGAGAAAACACTTTGAGTCTTTATGCATAAGGCTTGTTTTTGGCTGCAAAGAGGACTGCAGGGCCATTTCATCAACAGAACAAGAGCAGCAGGTTTTCTTTATCTGGTGGGATCTCTGAGGTAACGTGGATCAAAAGATGTAAAGCATGTTAGCGTTTGATGGAACTACTTAATGCACAGTCTCATCTTTGCCGAGTCAAATTAGTTGACTTTCTCTCTCTCCCTCAGTCTGTGCGTCGCTACAAGGGGAGTACACAACACAATATTCATAAAGCCATGAACTGGAGGAGCCATCAACCCACACAAGCTCCCTCCGTCACAACACGCACAAACAGACACACACCTACACATGCACACAACACACAATATACCAAGCACTCATTATCCACCCACATACCTACATCCTCCTCTGAGGATGACTATTGGGTATGTTTCTGCCACATAACAAAATCAATGTCAGCGCTGAGAGCAGTTGGTGGTATAAAACAAGCGAGTGAAACAAAGACTAAGCTAATAAAAGAAGATCCAATAAAATACAGGCTACTTTGGGCTTGATGCATGGCACCAGCCACTGTAGTAGGAAACCAACCATCATTTGGGGGTCCTATTCTGTTAGAAAAATCTGGTTGGTGATAAAACTGAGGAAGGGGTGAGTTATGGACTCCCGCAGTGGCCAGTGGGCAACAAGACAGTTTCCGGTTCTGATAGCTGAGCCATAAATGTGATTAAAGTGCTCAATGTGATATAAAAAAAAAAAAGGCACCCGAGGTGAAGGAACTGCAGTCTTCCATTCATTTTGCATTTCCCCTGGCTACCTTCAACTGGTTGAAAAACCACAGAGTGCCTAATGATCCCGCTCCATCTAGTTCTTAACCCACGTTCATACAACACTCTTTGAACACTAAAGTGCAATAAAAATCAAAGGGATAAAAACTAAGATTTATATTTTGGTCTTTGGTGCTGTTTAAAGTGTGGTAAGGTAAGTGAGATTGAAAATTAACAACAAAGTCTCTGATGGTGCCAAATTGTAGCTGCTGCAACAACAGTATTAGGGAGGAAAAAACAGTGAGAAGACTGCAAAACACTTGTCAGCACTCTTCACTCAAAGGGTACAGGGCTCCCTCTGTTGGTAACACGAGGGTTTGTAAAAACATTCAAATTATTTTTGAAATAAGTTACATTACATTACATTAACCCATGAACATTACATTACAAATAAGTGGGCCGAAACTCACAGAAAACCAACCATCTACTGAAATATTGTCTTATTTTCATTTCAACTTTAACAAACACAACTGAACTCTGAGAAACAGGGCAAAATTTGTTCAGCACTTATTTGAAGAGACTCTTTCGAGAAGCATGACATGATGTATAAAGTCTTCACATAACACTCACTGCTGTTGCTGTTGTTGTTCCCATAGGAAGGTCCTGGTGCTGCGGCAGATGGAGAGGATGCTGGTTCAGAGGTGCTTGATGACATCTTTTGTGGAGATAACGTCTTACCTGCAAGTTGAACAAACACCGTCAGGGACCTGCTGAGGCTGTTTATTCCTCTTTATGTCTTCATTCAAGCACACTTTAAAAGAACCATACCCTCCGTATTATATGGAGTGGGATTCCCAATCTTTCCTCCAGTTTCCTCTTCAGATTGCAATATCTCCATGTCCATCACAACCACCACATGCCTGGAACAAGCAAAAGTAAAAAAAAAAAAAAAAAAAAAAAAAAATAGGGCCAAATGGGTTCACATGCAGTTAACAAATAGAGGGAAGGGTGATGAGGGAAGAGAGGAACAAAGGAGATACACATACCTGCCATCTGCCAATGTGTTGGTGACGGTTCTCTTCAAAAGACACACGCAGTTTGGTACCAGGAGGTTCTCTTCTGGGAGATTGTTCAACTGGGTGGCCAGCAGGAAAGCTGCATACATAAATACATTTAGTCTTATCTACTGTATCCCTGCCACTTGATTATCTTCTAAGCTGCAAAATCTTTTTGAGCACTACTGTTACACAATGTAATGTGTGATAAATAAAATAACTTATGATATCACCCCTTTGACTTTAATAGTCTGATTTGTCCGTTTGCCACCGACACACAGAACAAGTCCCGAGTACGGTATCAGTACTTTTGCAAACCGCCTTAAAAACGTAAACATTTTTTGGCTACTTAAAAGATACTCACAAGTCAAAGAGTGCTGACCGTCACTCATCATAAGCCGAAACCTGGTTGGCCCTGAGGCATTACTGATCTTACGGATGTTCTGACAAACACAGAGGGAAAGAAGGAAGGACATGATTTCAAATGTGGATCAGTGTTTTCCAAAGCCCAAGTTGCAGCCTAAAATATTTTTTTGTTTCGTCACAACCAACACATATTGAGATTATTATCATGGACAGAAGGATTGATTGGACAAGTGGGTTCACGCAGATGCACTTACCAGCAGCTGCAGGACGGGATTGCTCACCGGTGAGCCTTTGAACAGGGCCTGGACAATAACAACACATGGGACTTGTTAGTACCTGCTGCCTGGCCTCATCCTGTCTCATCACATTACCATGCTGCTAATACAAAGTAACGGTGAAACATCAAGCGGATATTAACGAAGTGACGTGAATTAACTTTGTACCGCCCCTGAAGGTAAACTTTATTAGATCAGACTGCTGTTGTTTCTCTGGATGCAAACTATTTTGAGTTTCAGTAGCCGAACAGTTAGAATTTACTCTAACCTCATAATGCATTGTTCTCTATCCGTAATGAACGAAGTCTGTATATTTTTCATTACCACAGAAAAGTACTATATATGTTTTTTTTTTCTCCCCCAAACAAGAACAAAGGTTTGACAATTTCCTCTGTTGATACAGCTGACTATAAATATCGTTAGCACACAGTGCTAGCAGCTTCCAGAAAGGTAGCACTACACCGCTAAATATCAAGCTCGACACGTCGAGTAAAAACAGGAGAAACACTAATTCAGTCATCTGTGCTTACTTCAATCGCCCCCCGTGTGAGTGCTGCACTCATTTCCTCCGTAAAGTTTATTGTAAAAGACGGCAGACTTTAGCTTTTCTCGTTCGAAGCTCAAGGCAATGGGGTAGAAGTTATCGCGGGAGTAGCCAGGCGAACGATACTTCCGCAGTGATCGCGAGAAGCTGCGCCCAATACAAGATGACCTGAAACGGATATGGCACGTGTATACCTTCAAAATAAAGTAATACATTTCACCGGGTTAGCGAGGGGAAGACAAAAGTAAAAAAAAAAATTTAAAAAAATGAAGTGCATTTACCAGATTCGAATTTTGAGGAACTTTACTTGAGAACTTTTCACACTACTTTGCACAACACCAGTGCACTTTAGAGGGAAGTATAGTAGTACTTATAACTCTGTATCTATTTCATTGATGTAGCTACCAGTTAGTGAGTTTGTAAAATGTGATTGATATGATAATACAAAGACACCTGATACTAAAAGCCAAATGTGAAAAGTATAAGGTTAAACATTCAGGATTGGTTATTGATAACTAGAATACAGTCACAGAAATGTGTACAATAGCAAGCATTGTACCGATAAGATAATTTCACTTTTTCACAACTTTGGGGAAACACCCTTGTTTTAATCGTTGTAATAAAAGGAGAATACTTTGATTAACACTTTACTTTGGAGATGCTTGATTTTCCTTGAACAGCAATGGGTTTCGAGGTTGTGGATTATATTTTGAAATCTGTTCCCGGAAACGCTCTTTTAATCCGCGGCACACTGTCAGTGGTGTTGTGACCACTTGAGCTGGTGTGAAACTGTCCTCCGGCGCTTTGGATGTGTACGGAGAGCCATGCGGTTTCATTGTCGGTCATAATGGATCAACCGTGCGTCCAGTGGCAAGATCACGTTGCACAGAAATGGCTCGGACTGGACCCCGAGCTGAAGGAAACATTTACATCCCTGCATGAAATAGATGACGTTTTTAAATGCGCTTTGAGTCTGACAACGTGAGTAGCTAACTACTGCAGTACCAGTGGATTCCGAGCATGCAGGACATCTGATATATCTGACACCACAGTTTATTCGTTAACGAACCGGAAGTATTGTGGCCAAGCATCTATTAAAAACGAACTATGTTAATCAATCACGGATGGGGTTCATTCTTTTGCAGCAGACTAGGCCACATCAAGCAGTTGTTTTTTTTTTCCGAGTCCAAAGTGAATACATTAGTTTGTCAACAAATCTGAAGTTCCTGCCGGGGAACCTTTTGAAGAAGGCTCTGCTTTAGTTGTTGATCACAGACAAGTATTATTTAATGGCTTGTATGTGTTTTCCAGCCATGATGATCTGGACTACGTGGAGTCAGTCTGTGCAGCATACTCAGTACAGAAGGACGGAGAGCGAGCGGCCAAATGGAGAGAGAGGGGTAACTCCAGCTTCAAGACTAGAAACTACACTGCAGCTGCTCTGAATTATTCACAGGTGAAGTGAAAATAATATTGCACTGTTAGAGACTCTTCACATCCTAATGTAGTAATATTTCTGAAGCAATACAAAAGGTAGAAAAATGAAGTTGCGCATGGCTGATACAAGTTCACATTCAGATATACAGCAAGCATAAACCACTTATAATTTAAGAGCCACGGGGGTAAAAATGCACGTGGGATTACACAGTCGTACACCTTAAACATGGCATGCCTTCCACTGCTACTTAATATGCATCAAACATCCAGCTTCTCTTGTCTCCCGTCATGACAGGGCATCTGTTTTGCTCCCCAAAGTTCGGAGCAGCTGTCTCTGGGCTATGCCAACCGCTCCGCTGCGCTCTACCATCTGCAGCACTACCAGGTGAGATGGCACCGTCTTCAGCAGAGCTCATCATTGAAACCTGTTTTAACCAGCTCTGCTCAGTTATTGAGTGAAAATGGGCCTATAGATGTTCAACAGATGGTGTCATTATTGTGCGATCGATCTGAACTGCACGAATCCTGCAGGGAAACGAGCTTAACAAGTTCACACAATTAGATGACGATTTGCAAGCAGGGAGAGGTCATTTTTATGATAATGTCTCAGGATTTTTAACTTTTTACATCAATTCTCCACTATAAAACCATGGTAATATGATTGGAGGACATTTACCTCTCACTTTAGTCTGTCTGCAGACGTGCGCCCAAGAAGCAGCTTCACCCAGAGGACATCTGTGTCCCTCCTATTTAGCTCATTTCCACCTCAGGAACTTTTCTAGAACCCAATGAAATATTCCTTTTAGCTATGAAAGACTTCCGTCATGGCTCATTTAATTGAAGCCTATTGTCCCCATGATTGGCTAATCGACTCAACCTTGTTTCGCCTATTAACCTCATCGACTCTAAAGCGAGTTAGACACATTGTAGGTTTTTTTATGTGCTGTTTCTGCAATTTGTGGAAAGCGCAATGAGTTGATTATAAATCTGAAATGTGCGGGATGATTCCTCATCCAGTGGCCTTTGAAGCCATTAAACAACCCTGTTATGAAGCTCCTTCCACTGCTTGTGCTGCAATGTTCACTCCTCACTTGTCTCTTAGGTGAGAATCTTCTGGTTTAGGTTAAGAGCAGCCCAAACGCAGACTTTATAAGTTAGTAAAGATCAATCATCTTGATGTTTCTCTCACAATCTTTTACAGTGGCTCAAGCTCCAGTTTTTCTGTTTTCCTCAGGAATGCCTTGATGACATCGACAAGGCTTTGAAGAATGGCTATCCCTCTCATCTCTTACACAAACTACAGCACCGTCGTACACTGTGCCTCGACCACATCTTTGTACGTGAAAAGACCAGCGAGGAATATCACAATCCTGTATCAAAGAGTCCGAAAGGTCCAGATAAAGTAAAAGCACCTTCTGTTGGGCCTCTCACATTTGGGATTTGTCCTCGAGCTGTTGTAGGCTCCATCTTGGAGAAAGGTCGACACCTGGTGGCTGTCGAGAGAATAGCAGCTGGCGAGGTGATCCTCACCGACAGGCCATACAGCTGTGTCCTCATACCAGGGATGCAGGAGGTGACAGGGAAGGGAGGAAGGAAGGACACAGGGAGAGAAGTGTTGTTTGGAACGGAGCAGCGGCGCTGTCACCGGTGTTTGACTGAAACGCTCTGTCCTGTGCCGTGTGCCGGGTGTAGTTACAGCCGATACTGTTCGACAGGCTGTCAGCGGGAAGCCTGGGAGGAGCATCACCGCTGGGAGTGTCCACTGGGAGCAGATCTGATGGCGATGGGTGTGCTGTCACAGCTCGCTCTGAGGGTAACGCTAAAGGCGGGGTTAAAAAACATCCAAATGGCAAGGGAGCCAATCAGAGACAAGCACACAAAGTCAGAGCAAAGCTGTCTTAATAGTGACTTCAGTGATTCCAGTCTAAGTCATTTAGAACCACCCGATCCTTCTTCTTCATACCACGGTGACTCCTATATGAGCGTGTTTCACTTACTCCACCACATAAATCGCCACAGTCCCAGTCTGCGTTTCCTGTGTGCCGTTACCATAGCAACACTCTACCTGAAACTCAGCAAGGCAGCACCTCCACCTGTTTCTCAGAACCTTAGTGGAGCCTCAGCAGCATCCAGCCAATCAGCAGATGGACCAAACGAGGAGGGAGGTGATGCAGAGGTGAGCTCCGAGCTGTGGATGCTGGGAAGCGCAGTTCTGCGGCACATGCTGCAGCTGAGGTGCAACGCCCAGGCCATCACCACGCTGCAAGATACAGGTATCTGACATATTTCACACATGTTATTAGTGCGTCTCAACATGAAAGAGGCTTCTTCCCTCCTTTAATCTCGAGTGTTGCATCACTGCAGCATTTCAGTGAATCAGAGGGAAAAACACACAACTAAAGATGATTTCCCAGGCAGACAACTATTATTATTATTTTTTGCTCCAGGTGTGACAGCACAACAAAGATTTGCTTTGGTATGATGTTGCAAAGTTGTAATCATTTTCTTTTAGCTCTGTCATGTGACCATAGTTATACAATCATATGTTTGTAAAACTAGGACAATAAAGTTAAAAGAGGAAGTCAACCATTCTGTAATTGAGGCTCGCAACTAAATATTATTTCTATTTCTGTTATTGTACAGACAGTATTTTATTCATTCATTAATTGTTTAGTCCTATTACAGTAATGTCAGAACAAAAGGAAATAGGGCTGGAAAAAATGGCCCCCCTCAAATTCTCAGAGCCCAAACTGACATATTCAAGCTGTTTGTTGTGTCGAAGAGTCAAAAATTCACAGGTCTTCAGTTTATTATCATAGAAGAAAAAAACTAAAACTTTGAGAAGACTTTGGTTGGACTTTAATTCAATTTAAGGGTATGTAGGGTATTTTTTGCCTAAAAGGACTTTTACCCATTTGTCTAAAGGTTGACAATTTGAGCTCTACTGTAATTTTAACCATGTTTATACTGTGGTAAAGTCCACTATAGAAGAGGTTCATTTTTAATAATTGTATTCTGCTGTAAACTAGTTTGAGTCACACAATAACTTTTACTTGCTGGATTTTGCATCTCACAGGAGCAGCAAACTCACCAGTGCAGTCCAGCGTGGAGATCCGCATTGCTACAGCCATATTCCCGACTCTTAGTCTTCTCAATCACTCTTGCTGTCCCAACACCAGCCTGGTGTTCAGCACCGGAACCAGTGTGGATCCCTGCGCTTCGGATCTGTCTGCAGACTTCAGTGAGGCCCGTGGAGTCACTGTGACGGTCAGAGCAGCCAAAGCTATCACCCCTGGACAAGAGATCCTGCACTGCTATGGTAAGAGATAAGATGGTCACGTGAACATTTGTTTGGATCAGAATTAATCTGTTTTCAGAACAATTGGTGCAAGAGAAAACTATCACCACCCACATGCAGGCTGCAAAACAGAACTTTAAATGTACAAAAGAACAGCAGACTAAACGTTAACATTATTCAACCATACAAGCGTGACTTCTTTTATTATTTTCATAGTAAAGTCCACTATACAAGCATGACTTCTTTTATTCTTTTCATAGTGAAGTCCACTATAGAAGAGGTTCATTTTTAATAATTGTATTCTGCTGTAAACTAGTTTGAGTCACACAATAACTTTTACTTGCTGGATTTTGCATGGATTTCATGATTCATGAAATGTCTAAATATAACTGAGACTAGATATCTGAATTTTTTTTTAAACAACTTAAAACAGCTTGAATGTTATCACAGCAAAGTTAAACCTTTTTATGAACTATTTGCAAGATCTTATTTAGTATTTTTTTGTATTTGCACTGTTGATTTAAAGAATATTGCCCAGATATTTTTTTTCAAAGAACAAATAGTTATCCTTCAAATATGATTAAGATTATGCAGAATAAGATCACTCTGCTGAGATTGTGTCATTGCTTACAATTTGCAGTGTGGTTGTACATAAAACGTATGCTGCTGTCACCCATCATTTGCATCTTTCCTTCAGGTCCTCATAGCAGGAGGATGTTGACCCAAGAACGCCAGCATCTGCTGCATGAACAGTACTATTTCCTGTGTCAGTGTGAGGCCTGCTGCCTGCAGCAGCAGGAAGAGGAGGTTGAGGAGGGCAGACAGCAGTGGCCGGGTGCCGTCGGCCGTCCACAGGAGTCTGGACTCCTGTGCTGCAAGTGCAAAGGATCTCTCAAAGTATGTGATCATGAGAGTTGTTTTTTTACAATTATTCATGATTAATTCTACTATTTATTTGCAAAGTGCTCCCTTGAGATTAATCTTACTTATATTGATGTTTCCATGCTAATAGTTTGAGACATTTTGTATGATTTTCCAGAAAAGCAGTGAGAACAGTGAAGCAGGATTTGTATGTCCACTGTCATCCTGCGGTCATCGCATGTCTTCGTCTGAAGTGAGCCGCAGGCTGCAGGAAATCAGGGTCGATCTGGAGAAGGTGGCGGAACTTCTGGAGAGAGAAAGGCCAGGTGCTTATGAAAAACTACATTCAAATGCTGGTATAATACACAAATATAGTCATGCATCACTGCCATCTCTTTGCTATTTTTCTGCTCTACCCTCCTTCAGGTGAGGCTCTGCGACTGCTGAAAAGGACTCAGTCTGGACTGATCCTTGCAGAGAAACACCCGCTACAGGGGGAGCTGGCTGATGCCATGGCCAGAGCATATGCTACAATGGGTGAGAATCATAGTGCTTTAGTATTCATAAGAGCTGTATGATTAACACTGTGTAATGTGGTGAGCCCATACATTTTGGTACATTTCTCTTCACGGAGTTAAATGGGGTGTTTGTGCTCTGTTCGGTTTATCTATTAGCAGATAAATCATCATCTATCTTTCATAAAAACAAAGTCAATGTTTTAACAGTAAACAGTAAAAATGCTGCTCAGAGGTGAACATGCATTTCTACCAAACAATATGGAGGATTTTGTATCTCCATATTTGTGCAATAAAAGCTATTTTTCAGTTATAAAAATCGTTTAATGGACAAAAGGAATTTGTAGCAGAAAACACTGACTAGTAACAAATATAACATTATTGCCTGAACGAAATTATTTGAGCTGGCCATGATAATTTTGCATAATTGCTATCGATCATCTGTGTAAAAATAGTTTGATAAAACTAACAGAAATGTAATTTAGGAGTGAGGATTTAACAGTCTTTTTACTGGTTTCTTTCTTTTCTGCTCTTCCTGTAGGTGACTGGAACAATGCAGCATCCCACCTGGAGCAAAGTGCTGTAGCTATCTGCTGCCAGTATGGGGAAGACAGCATTGAACTGGGTCAACAACTCTTCAAATTAGCTCAGATACAATTCAACGGGTAAGTTGTACAGACAGTAAGGGACATTTTCAGGTTGTGCTATTCATCAGTGTCAGATCTTAAATGTGTCGTTATAACGCAGCTGTGAGAGTAATTACCTAAACTTAGGACGCTGCTTTTAATGAGATAAAGAACCATACCTGCATCAAAAACTTTACAATCTCATAACTTCCACCATTTTACTGACACCATGAGTAGAAATAGCGGCTCTGTGTCTTTTTCGCCTCCTTCTCCCAGTGGTGCCAGAGGCCCGGCCCTCTCTGTCATCGCCAAGGTCAGACGACTCCTCTGCCTTCACCGTGGTCCTCACTGCCATGAATTAGAGGAGCTAAAGGCCATGGAGGACTGTCTCCGAGGGTAGTCTTCAATAAACACAAGAGAGAATATTTTTTAAGTGGAATTAAGGTTTTGTATTCAGTGAAATTCTTTCAAAGATGTGACATTTTCTGGCTGTGGGTCCTGCATGTTTTGTATATATTAATAAACTGTTATTTTACTGTCTGTAAGTGCTGCAAAGTATATACGTGTGCTGTTTTAGAAGTGATGTGAGTCTACACAGCTACCAAATGGTCACAGGTATGGATGCAGTTCATTGTGGCTCTCTGACCTCTTGGTGTCAGAATGTATCCATCAATAATTTCAATTTCATGCTTCAGTGGTGGTCTTGCGGTGTGAGGCAACTCTTCCACCATGTAATTTGAGGTAACATTTACTTCTCTACACAGGTAAATGTTTGTTTCTTGGGATTGTGGACTTTTTGATTTTTCCGCAACAAAAAAAAACATGTACACATTAGCAAGTTAATCAGTCTGTAAAATTGCAAATACCCTCAGCTACTGCAGGCACATATAGATAGCCGTCTGACCTTTAGATGGCAGCAGTTATCCACTGACTAATTCAATTTCATGCTTGAATGGCTGGAAAGCAGGATCAAGCTTTTGACTCTTGAACCTACAGTATATGTCTTCCCAGACCTTCAACTTAAAGGTATTTTAAAAGTCTGTTCTATTACAGCATTAGAGGTTTCCTCCTCTCTCAAATTTCAATCAGTTAGTTACCTTGTGTGTGCGTCCTGAGAATGGATTAGTGCAAAGATTAGTGTGCTACTCAAACAGTGAAAAAAATACAGGGTCAGATCATTGCAAACGCTGCTGGAAAGGTTCATTGGTTTTTAGTGGGGAGGGAAATCTCATGATGGGCAAAGATAATAAAAATCTTGATCACAGCTGGAGGTCCTGCGGCATATGCCAGTTAAACATCACCAGTAACTGGAAGGCAGCCAATCCGACAGACGTGGACATGTGCCTACAAGTCAAGGTCAAAACAAAAACCTCAGAGGCAGCTGGTGAAAGCAGCTGAGGAGCAGTTTAACGGAGACCTCGAATGGCTCCACGGGGCAGACTTCTGTTGATTATTGAGGTGACAAGGCTGTCCCAGGTGCGAACAGAGTAAAACCAGGCGCTAACTGCCCAACTCCAAGTCAAAAGAGTAGAATATGACATGGTCACTGGGACTAAAGTGGGACGTTACTGTGAAAACTCCAGAGAAAACTGAGATTAGGGCTGCCAATGTGCAACTTTTTTTTTTTTTTTTTTTAATCATCGATTGATCTGCTGATTAGTCAAAAATTCTCAACACAGTATCCCATAATGAAAATGTCCATCATAATATAATGGACCCCCACATAGCATGAAAAATGTATATATCTGACCAGCTGACCTAAATATTGAATTTAATACAATGTCAGACCAAAAAAGCAGCAGACCCTTATATTTGGGATTGTGCAACCATGAAATACAATATTTAGCAACTGAATGTATCACTGAAACGCCAGCTCAGCAGCCAACGTTTGACAATACATACTTAATAATCCATATAATATAAAATGCAACTATATCCTTCAATAGAAAGTCAGTGCTGCAAACAGAAACCTGTATCTTCAAAATTAATTTTCTAAGACAACAGATTACTTTACTTTGTGTTATGAATAATATTTTGTCATTGATCAGGAGTCCGAACTGTCTGGCCTGACTATGTTAAACCACTTGTTAAAAGTAAAACCACATGTTCATTTATACGTTTGTTTTTCCAAACAAATCTACACAAACCCGACAAAACATACTTCAGAATGCCGTCTCATACAGACTAAGAAACTTGTGCTTTCTGTAACAAGAAACATTTTCAGGTAGCATCAATCAGAGAACTGGTGGATTGAATCAAACTAATGTACAGTCTGTAGTCACTCAACCAAAAATGTATTTGTCATTTTCAAATAAAACTGTCATGGTAGTTTCCCCCCACAATGTCTCACAGAAAACCCTGAAAACTTAACTTTTTGAAATTTGCGCTCTTATGAGCAACTGTGTATTAACGTAAAGTGAACATGACGTATTAGATCATGTTTTCTTGTAGCTGGAGAGTCACTGATTGCAGCTTAAAGTGTACAAATGTAGATGCAGAGATAACATAGCTCAAACAGAGAAAAAACAATACAGTAAACAGTAGCATATGTACGCTAAAGTTCCAACATACATCTAGTGACAACAGAGTTGTCATAGTAATCCTAGAGATGATATAGATACAGTATTTTAATGTTAAAATCCAGCAAAAAAGGCCACATTTCTTATCTTAGCTCAGGTTGCCACTGTTTTAATGTGTTTACATTCTCCATGTCTCTGGCAATTTCTGCAGAGCTCTGCTTGTTCTATGTCTTCTGAGTTATTTTTGTTTGTTTGTTTGCTTCTTCCTGTATTTGTGAGTTAAGCCATGTGTGCCTCTATAGCAGTCAGGAGCTAAGGAAGAAATGTGAGCTCATCTTCAAAAGGAATTACACGAGCTAACCAAATATTGTGAGGTTGGGACGGAAAAGGGAGGCTGACAAAGAGAAACACAACCGGCATAAATAAGTCTGCAGACATCCCCTTGCTGCTGAAGTATCAGATCACAGATTCCTTATTTGACTGTCCGGCGCCAAATGAGGCCATTTCCACTGGCTGTAATCTCGGGCTCATCAGATGTCTTGCTATACATAATGCAATCAAAAATGACCAGACCTCAAACAAAAAGCTGCCGCCTGTGTATTTTGTAACAAGGCCTGCGTCAATATCTGTAACACAGACCGACAGAGTTTCTACAAGCTGAGCCGGCTTGACTCAACTAGTCTCCTGTAAGCTGCTGCTCGTTAACCTTGTAACCACCCCTGCATGAATTATACACACAGCTGTAACCATAACAATGACCTCTGACTTCCAGTCTAAAGGTGTCGCTTGAAAAGTAAAGTGAAAGAAAAGACCAACATGCTGACTGTGTGTTGAAAACATATCACCTGCTGCTTTTTCCCAACAGGCCAACTCTTTGACACACTTATAGCCTGAATGGCATTTACATTTTAAGCTCATTTTATACACATTTTCTATTGCATCTCTCCTCAATGTGCAAAAAGTATGATCGCAAGCAAAACTATCATAACAGCGACCTGAAACAAATATCCCTGCAAAAAAGCCACGAGGGCCCCGTGTGGGTTTAGTGTGGGCACTGCGGGCAGTGGCAGTCCACACATTTTCCCCATTTGGGACCACAGTGGGTTTTCTGTGGGCGCCTACGCTGACCACCCCCATGGGCTGTTTGCAGTTCAGCCCTTAGAGGACCCATAGCCATTGGCCCAATGGATGAGACTGGCACATACGGGAACTGCGGGATTGTTTTCCTCAGAAAGTGGTGTGGTTGTGAGAGCTCGCCCTGGATGACGAAATGCCAGTCCGATCTATAGCTTGGGGCCCACATGTAACCAGCATTTTACAACAAATGTGGGTCCCATCTGGGCCCCAAGCTTTGGGGCTCTAGTGAGCAACCTACACCTGTTTGCAACGTCAAGTTTTGTTAGACAGCGAACATCAGTAGATATCTTTGTAACACAAGAGACTCTTTGACTAAACATCAACAGCGCTACTTCTTCACACTCTGGACAATTACAGTCTTAAATATCGCACCTTTAAACCAAAGGGAATCTTTTTAAATGGTCAAAAAAGTTTTTAATATTTCAATTTGTCCAATACTTTTTTTTTTATTGTATTATTTACCTGCACAACTAATGATGTTCCCATTGGCCTCAACTCTACTTTGTCTTTGGTGCTAGCTAACCCAAGCTGAGATAACCTCTGATGGCATCACAAAGGTTATATTCAGAGACTTCAAAAAGGTCCTTCAGATCTCAGCAACTGTTGTAGTTTAAATGTTGTTATTTTAGTTTTGCAAGCATTTGTCCTAAAGACAAAGAAGTCAAACTGAGAAACACAGTACAAAAGTTAGAAACTTAAACCAGACGTAAGCAAAGCACTCAAGTTGAAACAGTTCAGCTTTAAGCTGTTTGGCATTTAAATGCTGCTTTAACAATACTGAGCGTCTGTTATTACTGTTCAGTTTGTGATCATAATATCTTTGGATTTTGCTGCTTACACAGGAACAATCCCATCAACTTCCATTTCACCACTCATTCTCAGTTTAAAGTCTACCATGCTGACCCCTTTGGAGGGTCTCATGTTCACCTTTATCGGTCAGAATATGCCCTCTCCCAGCCTTCCTCCCTTCCTGATAGCTATATGAGCCCATCACTCCTCACTCTGAGAGCTCTATCCCCCTCAAACTCTCCAGTGTCTCCATTTGCTTTTAAGTGGATCATTTCGTTTAGTCAGTCTCCTCGATGCTCTGTCTTTCAGCCCCTCTCTCCGTAGCAGAGGAAATCTGATACATGATGCAGATGATGGAAATGTGGCTGTGCTCATGTAAAAATAAAATCCCCATCCCTCTCTCACATAGGCAATGTTATTACCAGCTATTATATAAATGGCTGGTGGTAAATCATAGTCTGAATCATGACTGAATTTTAAGTACGATGATGATGACGATGATGATGTACTTAAAACAGCTCTCAGTTTCTGTTGGAGCAAAAATAGAAACATTCATTGGTTAGTATTTCAGCATCCAACTCATTGTTAGAAACAGAGTTAGGAATGAGTATCACCATCTCTGTATTTGAGGGCTGTTGAGAGAGGGGCTAAATTTGGCACTTGTGCACTGGTGGACGAGGTGAGGGTGAGCTTGGCCGGCAGACCCGCCGGCAATCACTCTCCGAAACAGCCTGTTCACCTTGCTGGAGCACGGTCTCCTATGAGTAAGCAGCTCGAAACATACAAGGTTGGGGTTTCATTGGCACGTCAATCTGCAGGTGGTGTGACTCTGGGGATGGCAGTATTTGTCTGTCAGTCATCCACTTTGGTCCTGCTTTAGCATCAGCATTGTTAGCACTGTTATTGTGAGTGTGAAAGGATCTTAGCTCAAAACACAACAGCCCAGTCTCACAGAGCTGCCCGCATGGCTAAAGGCTCTTGTTTGAGAAGAATGATTTTGCCGTCCAGGTGGTTCTTGTCACCTAAATCCTCAATTTAATTAAGTTATATATTTAAATGAGTGGAGTATTTACTTACATCATTTTGGTTTCACTGTCATCACATCACCTTAATGAGAGGAGCTGTTGTTGATAAACTCTACAGAGCAACGCTTTCTTCCATCCCCTGACTGCTGTCTGCTCTCTAGTTATGATGTTCCCAGACATAACAGCTGAATATTGCTGACATTATTCATCCAACTCCAGGGAACAATAACCCAGGTGACATACTTCGAACCTCCAAAAAGCAAATAAAAAATATTGAGGAGAGTGTCGCCCTTGGGGAAATTTATTTATTTACTTAGTTTATATTCTGTGGTGTCAGCGTACCCCTCTGCTGCCCTGGGGTCCCAAATATATTAACTGAAAAATAAAGGGCCATCAACTCTTTTTTTCCTTTATTTAATAACTGCCATAAAAATGTATTTATCTGACAAACCAATACTAATATGACAAGAAGGTAATGTTTACTTCATTTTTTGTGTGTCTTTGATAAAAGACAGTGTCGAGATCTGAGCTTCCAAAACTTTCTCACATAAAACTGTAGATCTATCTTGTCGTCGGGGTAAAAGCTAAGAATAGGTCCCCCTCTCTCTCTACTTTCCAGATAAAAATAATGACCTTTCCTTTTTAATTTGCTCCACTATAATAAATGTACGATAATCTGCTCCTCCTCCTTGTCCATCAGCTCCTTTTCTCTTGCAAATGTCCCACTCTGTTCTCGGCTGTAATGGCATGGGTATTTTCAGCACTGTGGATGGATGATGAAGCCATTTACCTCAATGACTGCTCCTTGCTTCTCGTTCATCAGTTTCCCCTCCCTGTAATGTAATATGATCCTTTATTGCTCTTCACAGGGAAATTTCCTTTTCACTTTCTGCCTTCACCCGAAGAGCATGGGATCAGCTGCAGAGAAGGCTGGGTGTCGTGTTCAAGAACACTTAATTCAAGGAGGAATGAAGGGTCATAACTGGTCTCCTTACGAGAATTATTTTCATAAAGCCACATGTCAACAACACAAAAGACACACAGGTATGATCGCTTGAGTTGGTGACTGTTTTTACCTACCAAAATTCTAATATATCTTTACTGCAGTAATAATTTGTACAAGTATAGCACGGACTTAATAGTATCAGTGGTGCAAGAAGCACTCCGATCCATTACATAAATATCAATTCAACAGCATACACCATTACACCAGGCAACATAAACTCAAAGTATCAAATTGAGAGAATTATGATAGAATATGGCCTTGAAAGATTGTTCACAGTGATGCAACAGTGTGTGAGCAGCCAGTCGAGGTGCTTTCAACTGCTTTATATACAATTAGTTCAATGCAGTGGTTTCCAACCTTGGAGGGAAGTCGACCTCCAACTGGTCACAAGAAAAATCCGTGTTGTGAGACGATGAAGGAAAAGAATAAAAGAAAGATTTTAGCCATACATTTTTTTTTTTTACTCATTCTTGGAACTTCTAATCTTTTCTTTGTTTTTTTATTATTCAAAATCAAACCACAGCTATCTAATAAATCCGTAAACAAGTGCAGTACCACCTTTGCAGTGGAGTACAAGTATTAAATTGGAGAAAATAGAAATACTCCAACAAGATACCTGAAAAAATGGACTTTATCTATTTCCCACTACTTTTTGCTGGCTACTCAATTTTGATAACTATCGTCTTTCACCACACCGTTCAGGAGATTTCACATCACACGTGTCAGCAGCTACATAAACAGTAATTATTGAATACATGAGAGGCGGGAGCGCTGGATGCTGCACGTCCGTCCCACAGTGCCCCGCTGCTCTGACTGCAGAACTGAACCGCAGCAGTTCATTCTGACTGGGTAAGAGTGATGAGCGGTCTAGTGGCAGATGGATGGACGGAACTACAAATCTTATTGCCGCCCAGAATAAATAGCGTCTCTTACTTTGCCCCTTCAGGAAAGCGTGATGACAGGAGTCGATTTATTGAGAGATGTTGAGGGAGCGACGCCAGGCTGGCAAGGTCACAATCAGCATTAAAAGCGTATAAAAAACGATTTTGTTCAAAAACTTTGTTTGTCCTTCTCATTCATTTATCATACTTTATTTGGATAAGCCAGTGTTAAGGTAACCCACGCTTTAACAAATAGCCACTTGATTATCTGATAACCGCTACAAACTCTGGAAAAACAAACTCTTAACTTTAACTAAACCCAAATCCAAACTCTGACCCTGACCCCATGTAAATCCTGACCCCAGTCTTAAACTTAAAGTAGACATCAAATACCTCTTGGACTCTTATCACACTATTGTGTCATCTCATATTACACTGACTTTTGTTTTGACACCTCATGGCCATGTGGTTACAAGTTGAGTATTGGCATTGTATTTTTGGCATCTGAATATAAGTGTGACCAAAACTACAAAGAGGAAAGAGACAAAAACCCATAGTATAGTTCAGTCTAGCTCTGAAACAGGATCAGCACGCACTCTGACTGATTAACCCCTTCTAACAGGACTGGCACCTGGCCAGTGTCTTGCCCCGACTCAGGCAGCTGATTCACTTTCCAAGGGTGTCACCGATACACTTCACCCTTCAGCAGGAGTGTCTTAACTGCCATGGGGGCATCACTATCGCCAGTCAATGATAGCCAGAAGGACAAACAGCGGTCAACGTAACATCAGATATCAACTGTTTTGTAATTCAATCTAAATTGAGACATTGCGAGCCAAGTATCCATAACATTTCTCTGTTATGTGATCGTTATAAACTCAATGTTCATTCTGGAACAAGTGGAGACGTAAACTAATCCCTGCGGCGGGTGGAAGAGTCCTTATTGTGTAATACTAACCATTTAAAGTCATCAGGACTTTTGAGGGTTAATAATATAATTAATAGCACAGTAATTTAAATATGTGTTTCCATATGCATCACCTCAAATGATACTCGATTCCACGATTTTTATTTGTATGCAGATCCTCAGATTCTAATATACTTCTACATTTTGGACCAATGCAATGTCACAATAACCGTGGGTGTCTCTTAAGCTCTTTGTAATTCAACCTTAATATCTTCTTGAGCGGTAAAGTATCCACGTCGATTGATTGTTACATGATCGTTACAAAACCAGTGATCTTCAACTTCAAAAGAATCTGATCCTCGGCACTGCTTGAACTATTAATTTCCAGATCATATTGCGTTCAGACGCCAAATCTTACAGAGTTTGAGGACTATGGGTTACCAGTCGGTGAACATGATACATCAAATGGAAGTACACTCCCCCAGTCGAGACGGTAATGTGAAAAATGGAGGAATTTATGCATCACTGTGACTATGAGGCCTGAAAACATCCTTAATCTGCAATAATAATTTTTCACTATGCAGTTTATTTGGTGGATCAGTAGGATGGTTAACATGATATCATATATATTGCTATATTATTTAAATAAATATTTTTACATTAATGCATTTAGCTATATTCCATATTTTAACTTTATTACATTTGATCTTTTCTTATGCATTTTATTTATTTTTCTTCTTTTTAAATGGCATTTTAACGTGTTTTTATGTTCCTTTTTATCTGATTTTATGTGAAGCATTGTGTGTAATTATCTTACTGTAAAGCACTTTGAGCTATATTTCTTGTATGAAAGGTACAATATAAATTAAGTTATTATTATTACTTCTATATATCATTAAATAAACTGAAATTATACACCCAATAGCCAACTTTTTAAGGCTTTTACTCTATTATCAGAAACCTCATATGGAGTGTTTTCTTGTCCTTTTCATAAATTATTCTCATTTACTGCTGTTGTTTTTATAGTATAGTATATCTTGTTTTTAATGCACACAAGAAAAAATCCACTTAAATAACTTTATTCTCATATTGTAAAATTATCCTACAGATGATCCTTCATATGTCAATAGAATATATAGCTCGCTTGTGTCTTTATGTGTTTAGTATCTTCGACTCAGTGATCACAATAGTTTTCCACTTAGGGCACACAGAGTGATTAGCAGCCACAGCTAACTCCTCTGACTGAGTGATTTGGCTTTGTTTGGCCGGTTGTGTTTGTCTGGCGACGGCTCACTCTATTACAAGTCTAAATGACTAATTAATGGTCCTGGGACAGGTGACACCAGCTCCTCAAGATCCATTTACACCCCCATCCCCACAGGGTTCTGACTGGACTCTTCTGCACTTCTTCACTTCTGCCTCACCTCCATCCTTCTCCTATCCTCCCCTATCCCCTCATCTCTTATTCATCCGCTGGTGGAGTACTGTTTAAGGAGCAGGTCTGCGAATAGACGGGTGGACAGCTTGAGAGACAGGTGGAGAAGACTAATAGTGCTGCAGAGCTGCAATTGGTATGGGAGGGAGAGCCAGATAGAAAGAGTGAGGTGGGTGATATGTTTCTATCTTCACTGAACCCCTGATCTCCAACTGCTTATGGGCACAGCACACCCGCACTGCAGGAGTTTTGTATTGGGTTGCTTTTTGAAGGGATGGACACTATCAAACATCCACAGTACAGAAAGATAAAGAGGAAACTACTGTACACTCATAAGCACTCTGATGTACAGTGGCACAGTACATCCCCTGGCACCCACCTTAGGGGACAGCAGCAGTGGAAGAGTGTGTGTGATTCCAGCCGTTGATGATCCAGTGTACAAAGCTCCTTGAGTCATTTTCATGGCCAAGAGAGTTATTAGTCTTTGAGTCTCTACATAGAATGAAAGAAGATTGTCTCTTTTATGAAAGTTAGTCCTCAGCTTTAAGTCCTTTTCACGGCAACCTTAAAGGAACATTGCTAATCCGTCAAATGTAAGAATAGGAGCAGAATCCATAAAAGAGGCAATGCCACAAACTGTGAGAAGGAGAAAGCAGTTTAAAGAGACCAATATGTTACTTAAAGATTATCATTTGAGAATGCAGCATGAAAATGGGAGAAGTTGGAGAAGGGAACTGGACGGACAACATTGGTTGTACAATATTATGAAATATAAGAAACCACAGCCTCAAACATGAGTTGAATAATCGGAACATGCCTTTGACACTATCACAACAAAAAAAATTGCATATTTACATGTTGACCATAATATTTTTTTACATGAATTGACATGAATTTCAACATAATGTTTAGGCTACAGTACAGCATTAAATGCAGCATTACATCAGTACTCTTTTAATACTACAATACACAACAAGCATCTTCACACACTTTTCTCTCTGTTGTTATAGTTACCAGAGAGATGATTAAGGTGCAAGTATTGTCCTGATGAGAGATTGTGTTGAGCCGTGATAGGATATCTAAGCACCTAACGCCTACTGATACCCTCAGGTCTGGACCACTGTTTGTGAGGTTACTCGTGTACACATGTGTGCTTGTGTTCCTTACTTGGGTTATATTGGATGCTATTTAACAAAGAGTAAGTCCAACATGTGTCAGTCATGTGCCAGCTGGAGGGAGGATGAAGGAAAGAGCCATCTGCCTGTTAAAACAAGGTTAATGAATGACGAATGACACAGAGGGGATGAAGGAGAAAACCAAAATGTGAGAGTGGAATACAGAAGCAGTTTGCGGTGGATATATAACTTTACGCACATCATAAATGAAATGCAATTGTGCGTGGATGTAATCAAATGTAGTCAATGCATACATGCTGTAGTGCACTAATACATACATGCAAAATTAGGATGCTTCTGTTCTAGTAATTTAGCATGTGCACCAGATCTGTCAGAAATAATGACACACCTAAGAGCAAAAACATAAAAAAGCATAAGAGCAAAAACTTAACTGCCAAGGTCAGCGGCAACTGCTCACTGACCCTTAAACTCACGCACATTTTCACTGTAGTCAGGAAATAGGGATGGGCAGCTTTGGGTAAATCAATTATGAGGTTCAGTGTCAAATTGAAGGCCATGAAGAGGGCACCATAATAATATCCCAGCCGTAGCCTGTGAATAGCAGGCACCACTAAATCAGCTCTCTGCGCCGTCAGATAGAGCGGACACCCGTGGAGCAGGCAGAGGAGAAGAGAGAGGGGACGCAGAGGACTGAGCAGATATCCTTGTTTGTTTGGAGGAAGAAATAGCGTCCCGCGCACCTTAATGGGCAAAACAACCTGGCGTTAATATGGCCCCCTTATCAGGAGCTCCAGCAGTATGGCCATTCTCCATCATTCACTATCTCTTTCTGTCTTGCTGTCTCTCTGTCCCAGTTTCTCTACTCTCCCTCTCCCAGCATCTATATTTACATCTCCACCATAACCATTGAAGTCCATCCTCTCCTGATGGAGTGCTCTTGGGCATGACAGCAAACTGCAATCAGCTCCAGACTCCCCTGCTCCTACTGTCCTTTAAACTAACAGTTTGTGATATTGAGAAATACATGTATTTGATTGACAAGATCTAGTTGAAAAGATCAATGCCACGTCCATACCGCTTGCTATTCCTTCAATTAGTTTTATTTAGTCAGTTGTAATGATAGTGTCTTAAGTCTTTGTTTACTCTTGCCCAGGTAATTCAGTGTAGTCTGGTTGTTTATCATGATTTGGTTCCCTACCTTCCAGCTAAGGTCAATTTCCATTCAACAATACATATTGTTAACTCTGTGACAGCTTGGGGAAAGTCCTTGAGAGTTTCAACATGAAAATGCTAAGCCCCAGGCCCACATAGAAATGGTTTTCCCAGATTGGTGTAAAAGAGCTCGACTTGCCTGCATAGTGCCCTGACCTCAACCCCACCAAACAGTTTAAGATGAATGGAGACCTATAAGGTTCAAATCAATGTCAGTTCCCAACCTCACCAGTGCTGCTGTTGCTTAATGGGCACAAATCCCTGCAGCCACTGTCCAAGGACAGAACATACACACACCATGGTTTGATGCTTTTTTCCTATGCGTGTGGTCTCACTTACTCAGAACACACACACGTAGAGCGAATGCAGAAAAAAAGTCCAAATGATTTTAACTTAATTTGTTGATCGGCCATTGAAGTCAGGTCATCCTGAAAGTTATTTTTGGATTCGGTTACCATTAATTATGGGAACACATAAACTAACTTAAACTTAAAATAAACTAACCATATCTCTATCTCTTTTTTTATTCTTTAATTTTTAGGCTACTTCTTTCCTTAGTGTGGAATCTATTACGTATTATTTGGCCTGTCTGTCTTGCTTTACTCTTCTGTGCAATCTGTGGACCTGAGTCTCCCTTTTTTTCTCTTAAAAAGTCTGTTTTGCTTCTTCTCTTTTACTGTTTTCCCTTTCCTTCTTTCTTTCTGCTCTCAGAATGAACTGCACTGCTGTGCCATCCAGAGCTATCCATGGTAGCGACCCTTGGGCTGCCTCTGACTGCTTCCCATGTCCCCATCTTTTAGATCGTTTTTTCTTTCCCATTGCATTTTGAATTTCTTCTCAGTTAAAATAAACTAACCATATCTCTATCTCTTTTTGTATTCTTTAATTTTTAGGCTACTTCTTTCCTTTTTACCTTTTGAACACAGAATAATAAAAGTTCCATTAGTGAACTATTCTTCTGTGGAGCTGTCCATTGTGCTGAACCTCTCTGTTTTATAATGAGCAGACTTTCTTCCTTTCTGTCTCTCTTTCTCTTTTGCTAACATGCTTTATTCTTCTCCATGCTGCTAGTTTATTAATCTAACCATTTTGTCCAGCAGATAATTATGTTGGTGCAAGAATACTTACACCAAATTATTTCACTGTTTCCACTTGCAATAGAAGATGTGTTGAACTTTTGCAGTGTACTATGCCAGTGTGACCTCATAGCAAAACTGCAAGCCACCTAATTACCTAATTAGAGTATAATCCTCTTCAATTTCATTACTCCCAGGCTTAGATGTAAATCTCAGTTGTTTCATCTCCTATTTTCAGCGCAAATAATGACACAAAATGACAGATTAGTCCCAGCACCACTCACCAATGCAAAACTCTAGCTTATTTATTCAGGCCTATTGATTTGTTTACCAACTCCTGACTGTAGATATGGAGAGAGTGATCAACTCTCCAAAAGTGAGCTTTCTTTCTTTGGAAAATGGATCAACAGGAAAGAATTGACTGAGTGACCAGTTAAACAGGCTCACTGCCCGCTCATAATTACAGCAACACATTTTCAACGAATATAAGAAGCTGTAAATGAAGACTGTAATAATGGAAACATGTAGAGGGAAATAAACAACAGCCTTGGAATAAAATTATCATATCCATCCAGTCCTAATAAATAATGCTTACTTGTTGTTCAAATTGGGTGAATTCATTTTTGTGATTACATTTCTAACGAATCCTTTTGAATATTGAAAGTAGCATTGTGATTTAGTTTATGGCGTTTTTCCAATGGCAGATATTTAGGAGAGTATTTCTTCAGCCAACACAACATTAAAATAATTTACTCTGAATAACTTTCAAAGGCTGTTATATGCATATTAAGTTATTCTGCAAGTCCTCTTTTAAATAATAAACAATAAATTACACATTAGGATGACTTGGAAGTTCCCCGTGTTCCGCTCACTCCCTCTCTCTCCCTCTCTCTCCCGCTCTGCCCCCCTCTCTCTCACTCTGCCCCCCCCCCTCTCTCTCTCTCTCTCTCTGACAGGCGTCAAAAAATACCACCAAGGGAGCGCTGATCAGCAGCTCTCCACGAAGCTACAGTCGGCTGCTGTCCATCGCTCTGATGCGTAAATATCCCAAAGAAAACTCCTCTTTTCTCCAAACAGATAAACCGAGACTGAGGTGACAATGGATAGAGCGGGTTTTTTTTTATTCTGATTGTTCAAAGTAAAGCCATGCCGGACTGATTCGACTTTATACCTGTGAGAGGATTGTAGTCGGTCACCTTCTTTCCAACACCAATCGTAATATTCCTGTTATTTAACAAAAAAAAACAACCCAAAAAAATGAGAGAGAAGATGTGGATATTTTACTGTGGCGACGATTCAAAGTGTATTTTTCCTATTTGGAATCACTGGTGTTTGTATTACGCAGCAGTGGTGTGTTTGTTATTTACACCAGTCAGGACGGACGATGCTTGCCCGCCGTCCTGCATCTGTGCCAGAGACTCGGGGACGGTGACGTGCCTGGACGGGGAGGACACCGAGGTACCGAGAGACATCCCGGAGTGGACGTCCACCTTAATACTTAAGGGGAGAAACATCTCAACTTTACAGCATGGTGCGTTCATGACCAACGGCACGGAGTTGGAAATGACGACACTCTCGCTGTCCTATAATGGAATACAGTCTATTGAACCTTATGCTTTCCTGGGACTCCCCCAGTTGCATTTGCTGGATCTGAGCCACAATCAGTTGGAGTTTATCTCATCTCGGGCTTTCCACGGATTGCCAGAGCTGCGCTCTCTTTACCTGAATTATTCTGTATTGCCTTCGGCCACGGCGCAGCTCTCAAATGCGCTCAGCACACAAACTTTGCGCAACCTCCATAGACTGGAGTTGGCGGGAAACAAACTCCAGTTTATACCCATGCTGAGATTAGATATCTATAACCTGCATGCGTTAGTGCTGATAAATAACTCAATAGAGAGCATCGGGGGGGAAAACGTAACCAGTTTGTACCATCAAAGGCGCATACGCGTCTACTTGTCTTCAAATCCGTTTCGGTGCAACTGTGAACTGGAGGCGTTTTACTACTGGTTGAAGAACTCATCCCAGTGCCCGGATTCAGGGCGTCTCCTGTGCAGTGAACCGGAGGCCAAAAGGGGGATTCCCGTGGAAAAGCTACGGGGAGAGGACGTGGATTGTATGAACGAGAACCTGGAGGCGGTCTCATACGTGTTCCTCGGTATAGTGCTGGCTCTGATCGGGGTGGTGTTTCTAATGGTGCTCTATCTCAACCGGGGAGGTATCAAGCGCTGGCTCAACAACATCAGAGAGGCGTGCCGAGACCACATGGAGGTCTACCATTACCGCTACGAGCAGGACTCGGACCCAAGACTGGCCAATGTAGCTGTTTAACACAGCAGCACCAGAAACGACGTTTCAGGGGGGAGTAATGCGAGCTGGAGGACTATTTTATCAAGCAGACTGGCAGTGGCACTGTCACAATCAAAAGCTATGGTTTTTAAAATCAGTTTTATCATTTTTAGCAACTGGCCTAAACTGCAAGTTTCTCTGGGATATGAACAGAGCCATAGACAGTTTAGTGACTATACGAGACTATTAAGTGTTCATCTTGCACAACTTGAACTTCTAAGCAGTTATTGTACATATTGTATATAAGTATCTCCTGAAGACAGGTATGCTTTTCATGCATCATGTTAACTTATGCAGTCAGCAGCTTGTCAGCGAGCATTATTTATCTTATTAGCTATGTGACAAATGTATAGTGGAGGTATATAGGATTTGTCATTTGAAAAGATGAAAGGAAATCATGAATCAATGTTATTACTGCAGCCCCTGAAAACTGTTCAACAGTCCAGACACAGGAAACTCTGCTTTTAATGTACTGAGGGAGCACGTATTGCAAATATTAAGAGGAAAAAGTGGAGAAGGATGGTGGTGTGTTTGTTGGAATGCCATGTTTTGTCCAAGCAGATGGTGCTGAAGTAAGCTGTTGTATTTCATTATAAAACACGAGGGAAAAGTCACCAACCTTGTCTTCAAGAATAGCCTTTGACCCCTGAAAATGACATGTATCATCTGACACCAGGTCAGTTCATCAGTGAGGTGGTGAAAGAGGAAGAGACAGATTCTAGCCATGCATGTGATTGTAGTAGGTGTAGAAAACCAACCAAAACATGAATAAAAGGTCAAATAAAAATGGTGAGTAAGCAGTGTTCTTTACGCCTGGACATTTTATCATCACTGTCAGGGAATGCTGACTTCATGCAGCACTGTGCCGGGAAAATAAAGAGACGGAATGTTTCTCTGTCGTGGATGTAAATGTTCTAGATGCAGGTAGGAGTGAGTGCTAAGAAAGTGTAATGGCAGAAACAAGTCCCATCGTCACCGTGAGTCACCAGAAAAGGTCTGGACTATCTCATCTGCTTCTTTTTCAAGCACCAAAGACTGGGAGAGGTCTGCATGGGGAGATATAGCAGAAAGGCGCAGCGGTGTTAATCTCATCAGCACTGCAACCAATAAACTGTGGAAAATGAGGGTCGACCTGTGATGTTGGTATCTCTCTGTGGCTCAGAGCTCATCAGCTCTCCGAAGATCTAAACGATCACAGGGATTTCAGAAACAAGGTCAAGCATGAAAAGCTTGCAAAAAAACCCAGTGTAAGCTTGCATTAGTGGTGGGGGGCAAGAGAGCAAATATAAATATTGTGCATGTGGTCAGGTGGCCTGACAAAACTACCCAGAATCAGTGTGATTTTAACTACTTTCCCTTTCCCACAAATCATAATAAAGGTGATTAATATTCCAGATTTAAGGTGACAAATGGATGATCTGCACTGGACTTGATGTACAGCCATGAAAACAGACCAAACAAATAAATAGATCAGTTTGAAACACAGTGCCCCGTCTAAGCACTTTCTTTTTATCCACAAATTACAATGTAAGATATTTACAGATTAAAATACAGCATAAACGGCATACAATGAATGGACAGATAGATATTGTGTACTTGCGCAGGTCTCGATCATCATTTTCACCTCGAATTTGTTCACTCTTGACTAATTTAGGGTATTTCATTGTGTCAGCAGTGGAGGAGGCACCTTTACACAACAACAGCCATCAAAATGTGACACACTGCCACTTGTTGACATGCCAGTGTACCATACACTGTTGTGTTGTATATGACGGCTGAGGGGATACATTTAATCATCAAGACAGCAGTTTCCGAAGATAAAAGCATTTGTGTGCTGTATATGCATGTCTCGGGTAACAGGAGTCTACAGCCATGCCAGCAGCTGTGTGAGGCTCTACTTAAAAGGCTGCACAGTGGTGGTTTGATCCGAATGGACCAATATGCTAACATCCTCACAGTGACAATGCTGGTGTTAAGTAGGTAGAATGTTGATCATATTTACCTTCTTAGTTTAGTGTTTTAGCATGAACAGGATTAGCACCAAACACAGACTGAAGGTAAGGGTGGTGGAAGTGTCATCATTTTTCAGGTATTTGGTCTTAAAATTAAGACTTGGGCCAATTAAAATGTTTCCCTTATGATGCACTGGAGAAAAAGAAAAAAGGATCAGCACGGTTATTAGAACTGAGCCTGTCTGTACCATTCAGCAGTTGTTACTTCATGATATTGTAGGCATATGATCACCATCATGAAGGTTTTATGGAAATGCGCATAATAGCTGCCCAATATATCAGTCTGGAGCAAAGTGGTGGCTTAATTTAAACAGTCCAGTGTTGATGAGCACCAAGAGTCCATGATGTGAAACATGACGTAATGTCACTGCGTCAAAAGTAATTCAGAGTTTTGGGTATTAAAAATGGGTCATAGATGCACCCAACAGTGGAGCGACACGTCACTGAACATGTATAACGTTTGATAAATAATTGAGGGAGATTTAAGTAACATTGTGGGAGAAAAACCCTGAGACAGGTAGAGATGAGAGAGCTGATGTCACACATCATCTGAACTTACTGTATGTGTTGTTTTCATGACTGGTTTCAGCTGAAATTCATGCCACTGCCGGGTATTTCTCCAAATGTAAGCCTTAAGGAATCTCGAAACACACACACACACACACACACACACACACACACACACACACACACACACACACACACACACACACACACACACACACACACACACACACACAGGAAATACACTGCACTGGTTTGGGATCGCATACAAAATATTCTCTCACATCATCATCAGTCTTACAACCTTATTCAAAGAATACATCATCTTCTGAGCACCAGATGTTCTGAACTGGGCACTACTGAACACAACTCACTGGTACTCAATGACCTTCACCTTGTTATTTAACAATCCTGGGTCAGCTCGACTTTGACTGAATCTCCTTCATCTTTTTCTCTGTGATCTGTTTCTCTTTAATCATCAGGGTTGTTTTTTTTTTTCTCTTTTCCAGGATTCGGAGACATAAATAAAGAGGTAGCAACAACACAATGTTCCGCAGGCTTCAACTCTGCACTCTCTGTGTTCTTTACTTGTCATTGCTCCATTTCTTCCATTTTTTTTTGTTTTTGTTACATTCTCCTAACAAATACAGTATTTGTCAAGGACTTCCTCCTGCACCTCCACCCCCACCCACCTTCTCTCCGTCTGTTCCCCTCTCTTCTTCATCCAGGTAAATGACTTTATCCAGTTGAGTGACTTTGTAAGGACGCAGGGACAGGGTTTAAGCTGAGCCCAGCAGAAAGCGAAGAACAGAAGAAGATAGATAAAGAAAAAGGGGAGTCGAGAAAAGATTCATTAGAGTTCTTTAGTCCAGGCACCAACTGCCCTTGCCTTATGCAAAGCGATGACTCATCGTCTTGCTCTATATACAAATGTCTGGGAGGCCAAAGCCCAACTGCAAACTCGGGGAGGTGTCTGAAATGAACTGGAAAATATGATATTTATTGTTGAAAAGCTCATTCTTAACTAAGCATCTGAACTTCAGTCCACTTCTTAAAATGACCTCCATCCTTCCTCTATAGAAACACTTGATGTCTCTCAGTCCATCAGCCACCAACTGAATATTCGGGCTATCTTTGCACATGCATCACTGGGTGGAAGTACAAATGTTTATCCTGGGATGCTGAATGTTGAGAAGTCCGTGATGTGATATGCAAATGCCAGTTTGTAGTCTGCTGATTACTGGTTATTGATTGCTAGAGCAGGAGGGGGATGGGGAGAGGGGGGGGGGTTGGCTCTGTAGAGGAGGAGGAGCAGTGCTACTGTGGGCAGGAGGAGGCTAAAAGTCAAATCTGTCTTTGTTCAAGTTTATAAAATGTCCAATAGCAGATGAGGTTTTTCAACAGTAAAAGCTCCTCTTTTAACATGAACTCAAAAGTCAAGGAAAAATCCTCTCCTTTACATCACGTGTGTGCATATCTTTGTTTGTATGGAACTACTGTTGAAGAATTTTTTTATTTTTTTATTTTTTTTTTAAATCTCCCCTACTCCTGCTATCAATGCTCTACACAAAATCTGTGTGTAGAACTTTCTTCTGCAATCCACAAATCAAACTTCAACAGTTTTTGAGGACTGACTAAAATAGAAAGAAAAAAAAAAAATCAATATTTGTGATGTTATTTTTTACCTGTATACAAAATGCATTTTGAGCAGGACATTTTAGAGCTGAAAAATCCACTTGTCTTTGGTGGTGAACTATCTCACACCTAGTTTGGAATGCTCTATTTTAGTCTTTTGTTTTTAGTTGATTTATAATGATGGAATAGGATCAAACTGGGACAAAATATCAGTGAGGCCTAATCAAATATACCTAATTAATTAATAATAAAATATTTACTTTGACTAATTTTAGCCTATACTTTCTTTGGACAAAGTTCCTCAAGTTAAACACAAGTTAATTTGAGAAGACTGATATTATGTCAGTTTTGAAAACCCTTTGTTCAGTGGGAGGTTGTTTTGGTATTGAACAGTTCTGTATGTTCTGCATACACCTATATACCACTTAGTATTCCACAGTGAAGTGGAAATAATGAACGATCATAATGTATCCTGGGTAAATGTGCTCCCCTAGTGTCCGTCACCATTCACTCCTCTCTCTCTTTTAGCTTTTGAAAGGCTGATCTCACAGAAGTCCACTTGAGATGCGACTTCAGATTTTGGAGAACTGAAACATGATTTACAGGGAGAGGATGAAGAGGACTCCCCCAGGAAGAACAGCAGAGGGGAAGCCACAGAGGGCTGTTTAGTCACTGCTGAAACACACACAGTTCTGAGTTTGTGTAGTAGAAGGGGAAGCCATTTGACAATTACAGTATTTACTTTGAATTAAACAGCAGCTCTCCCGACCAACCTTAATGGCACATCGTTAGTGGAAACCCGCAAACATTTCCTCCCAGTCTGAATTGTTAGAGTGCAGGCTTAGGACTCACTAACAGGTTCTTATGAGATTAATTAAGCTTAAATTGGAACAGTAAAAGGTTTGTTTGTTACAGGCAAGGTCGTTAACCGGCATTCAGTAGTAATGTCATCACAAATGGAGCTCATTAGAAAAACTGCCAGGTGTCAAACAGGCAGGAGTGAATCGTTTGTCTGGGGTCACGGTGTCCCTGAAGATGTATGGAACAAAATTCCATGAAAGTGCATTTAAAATCTGTTTGATTTTAAATGCACTTTCAGGGAATTTTGTGCGTTTGGCATGTGCCATCATATTATTTTATTGGCTTCTGTCACACATCTAAAGCTCATGCACAGTAAAATTAGATTAGTATGAAACTATAATCAGTGGTGGATGAAGTGTGATATTGAGAGCCTCTCTCTGGACTCTAAGGTCAAAGGTCATGTGGGTTTAGATTAGGACCACTCGGGTATTAAAGAGGATGACTGTAGTCCTGACCTGGAATGTGGATAAACACAGTTGGCTGGTCGATGGGCCTTTGACCAGGAGAACAGATTATTTCTTAACAAGCTGTACAGATGCTTCAGATGTATACGCGCACTAATTAAGACCAGACGTGCCTGTCAATATCTAGGAAGAAATAATCAACGATGTATGGAATACGATGATGAGAAAGAGCTTTGACCTTGATAGCTCCACCGTAGGGCACACATTAATTTCAATCTTGTTCACTCCAGCAGGGGCACAGGTGCTCATTTTGGATGAGATAATTTGGTTAAGATTATAATTCAGACACCGTGAGAGTTTTCAAATTATTGCTCTCATTAAAATTTTAACCAAAGGATCCTAATAAGGCCTATACTGAGCTGTTTCTATAATCTCCTGTTTCTATATTCTATATATCACAGACACTGGCTGTTGACCTAAGGTCTGGGAGCAGCAGTTGTTGAGATGATTAGAAATGGCAGATAAAGTTGCAAAGATGTTATAAATTAAGTAAGTGATAAAAGTGCAAAAAATAAGGTATATGGAAAGGGGGGAGTCTCTCCTTTTATAATGGCATGCCTTTTTTAGACAGCGTCATTGAGGAAGGAGCGTTCATAATGAGAGAAAATGCAAGGGGTCCAAAGTGCATTTGGATTTGCTTTTAGCGGAGAAAAATATTATGGAAAAAAGAAGAAGGATAATCAGAACAAAGACGAGAGGGTTCCGTGAAGCTATGCTGCTTGGACCCCTATTAAGCATTAACCACCAATTAATTAACAGTTAGTTAATGGTTAAATAATCATGTATTAAGGTTGTTCATGTTAATTAAGGTATGAATTGATGAATTAAGGGTGCGGTATTAGCAAATACAGTAACAAGCATTAACTACCAGTTAATTAAGGGTTAGTTAATGGTTAAATAATCATTTAGTTCATGTTAATTAAAGTATCCATTTATGCCTTACTTAATAGTTATTAAGGGTGCTATTGGCACTAGTAACACAGTAATAAGCATAAAATACCAGTTAATTAACACTTAGTTTATGGCTAAATAATCATTTATTAACGAATGTATCACTTTACGCCTTACTTAATATTTATTAAGGGTGCTATTGGCTAACTGCTAATTTCGGTAAAGTTTGGATTTACAGTTTTTGCTGCCAAATCACTTTTAGCGGAGAGAAAATAATCCAGAACAAGAGGAAGAATCTGAACAAAGACAAGGAGTCCACACAGCTATACTGCATGGACCCCTAATTAAAGTGTATACATATGATATTATGATATAATAAACACCATTTAAAAATGACAAATCACACCTCTGGCGTTTGTTTACCAATGCAAGCCCCTCAATATCACTCATTGAGTTGGAATTCTCGTCTAATTTGGTGTCAAAAATACCAGTTCTGGATAACGTCCTGGCTTTCATGGAATCCTAAAGTGTATATCAGACAAACAGCTCTTACTTATTTTCTTACCACATTTTACCCAAAATAACACAGTGGCTTTGGTTTGATTACTGTAGCGCAACGATATTTCAATACACTTTCTGTAATCACTAAAGCTGTTTTTAAAACTGATAAAAGAACATTTAGAGACCTCATCACAATTATTCATGCTAATTACTTGGAAATGTTGATTGCTCGTTAAATCGGATTTCCATTAATCACACAACCGTCTACTGTAGCTCCGCTAATTAGCTTTTCAGTTTGGTGTGTGTGTGTGTGTGTGTGTGTGTGTGTGTGTGTGTGTGTGTCTCATTCAAATGACTGTGTAAAAAAATGCAGTCTCAGCAGTATGAATATTTCATGCTGTCCTTCACTCAAGAGAAGCTGCTGATCCTCTTGCCGGTCATAATGTTGGTCCGTTACTGCAGAGACGGAAACAGCATCTGCTCTGACAACCTGTCCGTCACTTTCAAAGAGCTTCAAAGAGCTCTTTCCTCTCAGTCGCAGCCTTCAAGCCAACTATAACAACCTGAATTTCAACATGCACCCACAGCACACGCCATCATATCACAATACGTTCACCTCTTACTCTCACAGAGCAGCAATGACAGAAAAATCTAACCGAGATTATGCAAATTTTGTGTGTTAGATACTGACAGAACAATGACAAGGCCTTGTTCTCAAACTGATACATGCAGCTCCAGCGTTAGGCATTATGGGCTGTAGGTTACCTTGAGGAGCACACAAGAGTAACCTGATTATATCGTTCTGTGTGCATACAAGTGCACACCAACTTTCTGTCCTATTCTAAAGTTTTTAAACTGTCAATTACTACCCCCATGTGGCCATTTGGCTACAAGGCAGCTGCGCAAAGTCAACTAGATGAGTGGATGTTGCGTTCGCCTTTGCCAGCCTTCAGGTCCCATGAAAAGGAAAACATCACCCTTTGTAGAAAAAATTAATTATTATTATCCTTAATTATTTACATAATTTCTCTCCTCCTGTGTGTAAGAGCTCAGTAGCATAATCTGCAACCACAGCGGAAACATCAAAATCTGATTTAAAAAAAATCTCCTAACTCTGAGTAGCTAGTTTTTTTTAAGTTGGTAGAGATGATCATTAAAATAAATGTATCTATTATTGTGTTTTTCCTGCTGGGCCCTCTTACTGTACATTAATGAAGCCAATGTAGAGTGACATTCTTTATCCATTGTTATATTTATTCTTTATCTCGGTTGGCTTGCTGTGTATTCTTCATGATATGTTGTTTTTGAATTATTAGTTAATTCTCAACTGCTAAGTACGTTTGAGTCAATATGGTGCCCACCCTAACCACAGCAGATCTGACTGAATCATGGCCTCTGTCCTTTACTGATCACCTGCCAAAAACACCAAAGATATGCCTCTCTGTCTATCTGCAGTGATTGTGCAGCCAGGAGAAATTCTGAACGACAATTATAAAATATTGACCCCTGTTATCAGTCAAATTTCTGAATCTGCTGTAAACAGTGAGTCCACTGATGGATTTTTAATTACGCATTAACAGATCTCTGATCTGAAAGAACATAAACGTGACGTAGCAGATTTCCTAAATAGAAAGCATGAGGAATTCTTATATTCTGAGGGATTCAGTCGCACAGTATATATTCATATTTTGAATATTCAAGGCTCCTTGAGACTCCTCGAAGGAGAAAGAGGTAGGTGAGGATTGATAAATGCGATACGGCAAATGACCTTCTATTAACTCACATCCGCACAATTACTTTTAGAGTATGAATGATACACTAATGTTGGCACGTCTGCTTGTTGTTATTTGCTTCACTAATCATGTACAGAAACATTACTCCCTCTAGATTTTAATTGGGAGATTTAATTGTCAGTTCAATGCTTGTTGATAGAGGCAAATGAGATTAATTAGGCTCAAGCCTTGACAGTGAAAGTTCTTGTTTATTACAGACAAGGTCATTAACCAGTGTGCCCTGGAGATGACATAAATGGGTCTCATTACAAAAGCACTGGGAGGCAAAGCACTTGAAGATAAAGACAACATCAGGGAATATGAGGGAATTTCATCATCTAAAAATTACATTACATACACTTAACTGTTGTATGATAATGGTGAAGTTTTCAGTGATACAGTCATTTCACTAGTGTTGAGTGATATAACAGCGTACACAGTGAGATGTCTGTCAAACATCATTTAAACAGAGGTAGTTATTCATTTAAATATCAGTGGTTGCATTAAGATATTGCTGGCAGTGTTGCAAATTCATGAGGAGGACTGCTTGGCAGCAATATTTAATTTACTGATTTTGAATATCAGTGTCAAGAGGTACTTTGATATCAGAATATATTTAACCACACAATTCAATCAGGCAAAGAACACAGTAACTGCCACCACACAACAAATGCCATCAAGACAGTATTACAAGTGTTGCCTTCAGGAGAGTTACAAATATGGGTAAAGAGTGTGGTGGAGCTAACACATATAAGTGACACCAGTGCTCAGTGTGATCCCCCCCCCCCCCCCCCCCCCCCCCCGAGAACATTAATTATATTCTGAGTTTCACACTTCATTCAGCCTCAATGGACACATGTGCTCATTTTATATCCATTACCTTGGAGTGAAAGGAATCATAAATCAACATCAGGGTTTAGTGAAATGTAGACCAGGCAGTTTAGCTGCCATAAATCATGCATACTGTTAGTGAGCAGCAGGAAAAGTTAAAATGGCCCCTTACAAAGCTGCTAAAAGTGCTGAGTTAAATATAATGTTTTGAAAAGAAGTCCTTAATATCCTTTTTAAAATCCTAACATCAGCCGAGGCCAAATGTTTAACGTGATCGCTATCCATGGTCCTGAAACATCCACAGCCACTGTTGGACCTCTCCTATCTGCTGATATCAATTCATGGACTGTCTCTCTCTCTTGTGATATCAGGAGCCTGACTCTGTTTTTTTTACCCACTAACTTACATAAATCAAAGCCCCGTCCAGCTTCACGGGTCCCCTGCTGCTGCAAATCATCAGGAGTTTCTCACGAGTTCATTCCAGTACAAATTGACCAAGTTCAGTGTACTAATCAAACATGGATTGACCTGAACATACAATACACTTGCAGACCAAGGAACATTAAACCGACATGCTTTTTATGTACTAATATTCAGTCTTGTCTGGCAGTGTGACACTTTGCTGAGATTGTTAACTACAACCAAGATTCATTTTATCATCAGTGAGGACACGATGATACAAAGCAAAAGGATTGTGCCTCCTAAACTCTTAAGAGTCTCTCTAATGAGTCCCAGTTGTGGTGGCATCACTGGGGAATGATGCTTAATGACCTTGCTTGTAAACAGACAGTGATCCACTGTTGTACCTTTAGACTAATTAATCTCTTCCCTAGTTCATTAGATGTTGAAGGGGCCATGGGAATGTAAATATTTCAAAGTCATTACAGTTTTAGAAAAAAGCTGACACAGACAGACTTGCAGTACAAACTGTCAGTTCCCTTAACCCTCATATGTTACAATTCTCTGTAAATAATTAAAAGTAAATTGTATTCAATGTGTTCTTCTCATGTTACAGTTTATAAACACGATTTTTAAACTGCAGCTAAGCAGTTCAAATCACATATCATTACAAATGTTATTCTGTCTGAGAAGGGCCTGGATTCAGGGTGCAGAGCAAAGGATTTCTGTCTGGGAAAATCCTTTATCCTCCATGCTCCTCCAACAGGGATGCGATATTACAGATTGGTTCAGCAGTTGCACTGACTTCAGTTATCATAAATCTTGCTGATGCATCAATAGACATTGCATTATCAGAGCTACTTGTCTTTATCAGGACTGTCCCAACCCTCATTTCTGTACAGGAGTGTGCCTCTTTTCTCCCTGGCTAACCTCAGATAACAAACTTACTCCTCAGGCCTTTAAGAATCTGCAGGTCAAGATGATCTCCTTCCACTCTGTGCACAATCTGATTGATTGTATAATTTATATCTGACTATAACGGTTTTTATGTAAAATATATATCAGACCCTGAATTGACTGCCTGAACGACACAGTTTGTTTCAACCTTAGTATGGTTTTGGTACTAGTTTTACTTTTAAGTGAAAAGTCTTCACATATTAACGCCACACTTGACTCTTTAATGACAAAACAAAACAAATCCTATTTTAGCAGAGTATATACCCTTCTTCGTTTCTGTGATTTCAGGTGAAATAAAATCTTTGCACAGTTTGTATACTTCATTGTAAAGTGAGACTGACACAGCTCTTATCTGCTCTGTTCTCATGGATCCTACACGGCTCTTTGCTGGGCTTTATCTCTAACTTTCATTATTATTCCTACTTTCAAACTCTCCTAAAGCCTTTAACACTCACCGCCACCTTTTCCCCATGGCTTGTCTGAAATTTGATTCTCAGGCTCTTGTGATTTATTTGCATACAGTGTTTCCAAGAAGCTATGACATTGTTGGACTTCCAGACTGCTTTGAAAGCAAATCCAATCTAGATTGTTCCTGTTTTTGTTTTTTTAATAATTACTGCCATTGTGATCACACAATTATCTGGGACTGAGGTGGGTCCTTAACGTCACACTGATTAGCGGGTTTCACATCAGTGCTGGTACCTGATATGTTTATTTATTATGTTTGTACTCTACAGATATTTCAGGGACATTTCTGCAGACTCACCTGATTTGAATGGTACATTTAATGAATATTGTTTCCCATAACATCATGACTAACAAACCTTAAATATTTTCAGATTATTTAGAGGCAGTTTAAGTTTTGTGATACTGCACACAAGTAACTTCTAAATGTGTTGTGACCTGTCAGCCAAGATTCTGATGAATTATGTTTAATTCATTCGTTTGTGTCCATTGCCAACACAGCAAGTAACTGGAAACACAATCTAAAGTTTGTTACCTATTGTCTGTCACCCTTTTAATCCTAATTATAATGGGTGTCAGGGTGTAGCAGCTGAGACTGCAGGCCTGTTTTCCACAGCTCATCAGAGAAGAGGTGACTATTACACAATTAGCAGGTTGACTTGAGCTTTTCAGGAACACTAATGACTCATTAATATCACTGTACATCCCTTCCCATTACGCTCCAGTTTTAATTGCAAGAGACATTTTAATGGGTGCAGATGAGATTAATTAGGCTTAAACTTGAACAGTAAAAGCTTTGTTTGTTACAGGCAAGGTCCTTCGGTAATGACATCACAAATAGGGCTCATTAGCAAGGCTCCCAGGAGTCGCAGAGGCAGGAAAGGATCATTTGGTCTGGGGTCACCGAGTCCTGTTTGCTGAGAGAAATCCCCCTCAGGGAATACTATTCATTGTCAATGTCATCACATTTTGTTGTTCAGTCACTCCATTCACTCCAAGTTTAAACAAAGTGTCAACGTTTTTTGTTTAAGTTATGTACCAAGAGTGAATTACAAAAATGTTACTATTTCTCCTAAAAATCTAAATGACAGAAAGCTCTATCGAGGGTAAAGATACGACGGACTCTTCCGTCTCACTAAGAATACCCCCCAGGACGCTAAAATCAAGTTTCGGCCTATGGTCAGCATCAAACCAGCAATCATATTATATGTCTATTTGTTTACTATTTTCTATTAAAGAAATGAAAACAGAAGGGGTCATCTTGTCTCTGAAATTTAAAACAGTAAGTAAGAACTTGCTTTCACTCTCAAATCAGCTAGAGGCATCTTAATACATGGACTTTACTAATGTTGTTCTTGTAAAACACACTCATTTTTTTTTTCCCATGGAAAGTTTCATAATAATGATGTTTGACTTACAGATGAAATTATGAAGAGTTATGAGATTAGTTTTGTGTGCATGATAAGTTAGAAGGCAACAAGAGATTCTCCCTTTACACAGTCACATATATAGAGTCCCAATACAAGCTAAGGTTAGGATAAGGGTTAGGGTCAGGCAAGAAGCAGAAAATCTAGAAGAAACGTATACAAGTTAATGTAATGTTTTGTGACGTGATGGAAACACAACTGTGTGTCAGTGTGGATTGACAAAAGGCCATCTATTTAACTAATCTCCACTGTGAAACAGAAAAACGCTTGGATGGCGTAGTTTGATTCATCAGCATTCATTCATTCATCAAGGTAGTTTGAGAACACCTGGTGTAATATAAATGAAATGAGAGCTTCATGCTGACATTGAATGTACACCCACATCCATTTTCCTGTCTTTTTAATTGTTTTTGTTTCTAATAGGTGCAACCGAGATTAATTAGGAAATTAAGATTTGTTTGTTGAACTCCATTAACTGAAATTCTCTGGTGATGGCAAAACAAATTGGGCTCATTGGAATAATTTCGATTTGGCACATCATGACCTGTATAATCTCTCAACTCTCTGTTTCAGCTATATTTTCATCTGTGTTTACTTGTTCATAATGATTTCACAATGCAGTCATCTGTGGCCTCTTTGCTTACTTTCTTGTCCCTTGTAGGTTCTTTTACTACAGGCAGTCAGGTGAAAGCCTTGGCCATTTGTGGCACTTAAATTTCCACTACTGGGGTTTATCTGCATCAGTCTTATTGTAGCTTATTTGAAAACCAAAGAAATAGATTTGTTAAATAGTCCTTACCATATTTGTCTAAGATGGTATAAAGAAATTATGGTCCTATGAAAGGATTTAGATAATTGTCTTCTGACACGTGGTACTTCACACACTTGTGTTATATCTTGCTAAAGGCTCGCTCTTTCTCTCACTTGTTTGTGAAGCATCACTGAGGCGAATACCGTTTGTATCTCTGGAAAGTGAAGTGAAAACATTTCCATCAATACTGCTCATCACCTTCGGTGCCACCAACGAAAACAAAACAGAAATTTTCTAGATAATTACTTTAATTTCAATTCCAAATTGAATTTCCCAATTTTAGGACAATTATATTTAATTAGATGTTTCACTGATGAAAACAACTGAATTGGGACATGTTTAGAGCAGCTGATGACGAATTCGCTCTCATTTACAGATGTCTAGTAAAAAAATGCCGCCTGTAGACGTGAGAACTGCTTCTTTCTTTTTTTTAAACAGGAAACGGTTACAGGTTTTTAAGCACAAGTTGATTAAAGATCACAGTCTTGGTCGGTTATTAAGTCAATGTAGATTTGAATCATGAGTCACACAGACTTTTTCAATATTCAACCAAATATTTTTAGTGACATTTTAGTAGACTAAATAGGTCTTCATATTGCACGCATGCATGTGAACCCAGTCCTGAGCTACCGTATGATTTAAATCAATTTATATTTTTGAATAAAATGGTCACAAAGTTGAAAATCAAATCAAATGACGCTACGACTGTATTACTACATTAATCTTTTTCCCTGTGCGTGATCTATCCCTTGTCTGTCTAAAAATGATTCCTGATTATAATGGCTAAATTTGATCTAGTAGGGAACCGAATCAAAGAAGACGTTTGTCTGAGTTGGATAAACAAAATTACCCCCAATTTTAAAATGACTAATGGCTGGATACAATCACTCTTTTTTTTTTTTTTTTTTTTTTTTTAAGTTTATCCATCACCAGCCCACGTCTAAGCAAGACCCTTAGTCACCTTACTGCTATTTACTGCTATTTTATTGCTTTTCTATTATTCTATTCTATTCTATTCTATTATTTTATTCTATTATTTATGTTGTTATCTTATTGCTTCTGTATGCTGCTGTAGCGAAAAAAAATTCCCCTCGGGGATTAATAAAGTAAATACCTACCCACCTACATAGCCCACTAGTCCTCATGCTATCTAAGATATCAATTTGTTTTTATACTTTTGTTTGTTTACGTTTTGTTGTTTGTTGGTTTTTAGTTTCTAAATGTTTACAACTTAATACTTTATGAAAGATGCTATCAAGACATACTTAATTGTGCTCTGTATGTTATGAATATATTTATTGATCTGGAACAGACGTTTCACTATTGACTCAGTGACGTTATTACAGCAGTAGAAGCGCTCGCTCTATGCGCCGGAAATGACGTCTACATCGACGGAACGGTTTTACTGCTACACTTTCGTCCTTTGCTCAAATGTGTCCTCCGTGTAAACACCTCCGTGTCGTTGCTTACGAAAAGTCGACAGAGATGTAGGTTAGAAAAGGTTCATTTCAGTGAGAGATCGTCGCAGAGAAAACTAAAAGGTGAGTGCAAAAGACAGAGAAATGTTAACGTGCGTGTTAGTTAGCGTGAAACATTAAGGAGTGTTTTGTTAAACATAAAAAAAAAAAAAAAAAAAGTACGTCATCAAAGTGTACCTAGTGTTAAACTATCGAAAGTAAACGTTGTGCAAAATGCCCGCTGTCGGAGAGCTATGTATACAGTATTTGTATTACTATTGATGCATTAGCACGTAACTGTATGATCACGGTGGAGCTCTTTTTAACTTCTCAGGTTTCATCATCATATTTTATAAGATCAAATGTAGTATAAAGTGTAAAGTTGGCATAAAATGGACAATAAATAATAATGTTAATATTCAAGTAAAATTAAAGTGCCTTAAAATGCCGCTGTACACTATTATCCCTTAGTTACTGTACAGTTACCTTTAACCACCTGCTGCAGTGTGCAGATGGGGGACAAAATTATTTGTCACTAACAATGTGCTGATTAATGAAAGCACCAAATTCTTTAACACTAATGTTTCTTTACAAAGGGTCTTATGAGACAGATTTGCAACACACAACAGTAAAACTATTAAAAATGAATAAATTGTAATAAGACTTATAAAAAAATACTAATAAAATGGAGCAGTGTCTTATTAAGTGTCTAAATACTCAAGATGTTGCTGCTAAGAGGCCTGGACAACATGTGTTTGCTCCTAAAACTGTATTATCATTTGTTTATTAATATCAGCTCGTGTTGCCCTGAGCCAACTGTCATCAGCACAGGATGGCGTCCGCTTCGCCCCACGACCGCAGCCGCAAAGACGACGAGGATGACCCCGTGGAACAGATGATATCGCGCACTGGATGTGCTGAGCTACACTATGCTGTGCAGGAGTGCATGGCTGAACACCAGGACTGGCGAGTGTGCCAGAGCCAGGTCCAGACTTTCAAAGACTGCATGATGAATTTCCAAAATGCTCGGAAACAACAGCTGATAAAGCAGGAGGCAATCTCCACTCAGTCTGCACCCAACTGAACTTACAAAGCCACAAACACATTGTGGGATGTATTCTGGACCTGATTGACATCCTTAACTGGGAGAGACTGTACCTAATTTAATAATGCGTTATGCAAATAAAGTATGAGCAGCAAGATAACATGCTGTCTCTGAATTTTAAGTGTGTGTGTGGAACCTGATTGATGAGTGGGCTTTTCCAGCCAATATAAACTCACTCTGGAGTTATAATTCTTTTCACAGATGTTTCATAGAACACTTGGGCTTCCAGTAAAACCACTTCTCTGCCAAACTTAAGAAAAACACCTACGAGTGAGAAATATAAAATCAAAGATTCAGACCTTTCGCTATTTCAAAATGAAGTAGATAATATATCTCAGGAATCTTAGTTGATTTATGGTGGATGTATTTATTTATGGTTCACAGTGAATTTGCAACACAACCTAAAGCTGTAAATAAAAGTCAATGATTCTAAGAGTTTTACAAAGGTCAAGCATGTTCAACATTACAAACCTTGGGACTACAAAATAAAACAGAGGACAGTTCACAGATAGTGAAAGGCCACCAATCATAGGTTTTTAGGTTTGTTATGAATGACAAGTTATAATTGTTCAAATTAAGGTGCAACTGTGAAATCTTTTGTTACAGTAAAGCTAAGTGATAAGCAATTCTCCGGTGATGAAAGTCGATATTGGGCCTGTTAAAACTATGACCTGTTTAGCAACAACTTTTAGGGAACAATGTGGTGGTTGTGTACAGTGGTGGTGAAGGTGAAGCATTTGCTCTCTCTCACTTTCCTACTCAAAGTAACTAAGAATACTTGTGATCAGTATTCTGTGTTCATTCGACGTGTCAACAATTAAAATTGTCTATGTAATCCAATTTTTTACGGAAAAAAATTACAAAAGTTTATTTAGACAGGCCTTTGTGAAACTTTGCCAGACTCAGCAGTCACTGCAGCATAATGTCCATGTTCATGATCCAGAAATGATCCCAGCAGCACACCTAATTTATTTTGTGGCCAGATTACATGTGTCGCTGTGAGATGCTTTGACTCTAAAACATTTAGCCCTCATGTTGTCCTCGGGTCAAAATGACCCGCAGCTGTGTTTGACCAAGTTCTATTTTATTTCTATATTTTTATATTTTTTGGGGATCATTGGTCATCATTCTTTAAAGAAACCCTCACAGCCTCCTTGTCACCAATGATCCCAAAAAATATGAAAATAAAATAGAACTTGGTTGAACACAGCTGTGGGTCATTTTGATCCAAGGACAACACGAGGGTTAAACAACAATTAGCTGTTTGTTTTTGAGAACAAGAATAGATTAAACAAAGCAAGCTGCAGCTCTCCATGGATCAAATTAATGTAATTAATAGGGTATTGCAAAACAATGTTCTCAGTTTCAGTTGGAGGTTATATCTCATGAGATCAATGAGGGAAATATATCTTCCACCGTAAACAGGTCAGACACAGAGCATCAGGTGAGCCACATTCACTATTTTAGCACATGCATGTTTGAACTTTATACACACCTGAGTTTAAATATGCTCATTAAACTGCCATGAATATCATATCTGTAAGACTTCTTGTTCTTTAGACTGAAGAGCTTTTCCTCCAACACAGGCTGTGGAGATCAACTATGTCTTTTCTCAGGACTGTTTTGAACCACTCTGTCATCATTCATCCTCCGGGCTTTTATGTGATTGGATTTGAGACTTTTACTTTTATCAGTGTCTACTTCATCTTCCTTGCATTTGTTTATGTGGTTACAGTGCTGTTCAACAGTTTGGTGATCTATGTCATTGCTGTTAATCATTGTTTACACACTCCAAAATTTGTGGCTGTTGTCAACCTCGCAGTGATCGATTTATTCCTGAACACATGCACTATTCCCAGCATGATAAAGGCGTTTCTCATGAAGGATAACTTCATTCCATTTAACCTATGTTTGTTACAAATGTTTGTTTACTATACTTTTGCGACTTTGGAGTCGTATGCACTCGCTATACTCGCCTATGACCGCTTGATTGCAATATGTTTCCCTCTGCGTCAGAACTCCATCAACACACTGCGGAGCATGAGTTGTATTGTCAGCCTGACTTGGTCTTCAGCTCTGGCAATCACTGCTTTTGCAACAAGTATAATGACTCGACTGTCTTTTTGCAACTCTGTCAGAGTGTACAGTTATTTCTGTGACTATGCACCTGTGTTTAGACTCTCCTGCAATGATAACTCAATGCAGTGGTGGGTGGCCTCTTTGCTTACTTTCATAATCCTTGTGGGACCCTTTACTTTCATTCTTTTGTCTTACATCAGTATCCTGGTGACCGTGTTCAGGATGAAATCTTTGGACAGTCGGGTGAAAGCTTTGGCCACGTGTGTTGAGCATCTTATTCTAGTCGCTATATTTTATTTTCCTACCATTATCATTTTTGCTATCGGATTTTATCTGCGGCTCATTGACCCGGACCAGCGTGTGCTCAGTCTGTCGCTGGCCTCTTGCATCCCACCCTGCATCAATCCTATTGTATATTCTTTGAAAACCAAGGAACTCAAAATCAGAGCGCTGGCACTGATCAGACAAAACACAACTGGCACAGACCAAGGTAAGAGAAAACCTTGGAAAGTTTTCAAAAGGAAGGTAACTATTAGGCTTTAAATGTTTGGGTAGAGGGTCAAAAAGCAAAGAGATAGAACTGGGCCCGAAAAAAATTGAATTGGCACAAAAACATTGACGCTTCACACTTTAATAACTATCTGCCTTTCATAGTTTAATCATTTCAGGGATTTCTGAATGAAATGAGCTGACTGTAAAAAGAGTTTCACAGTGAACCACTTATTTATTTGTGAGCTAAATATCACTTCACAGGTATCCTTTTTTTACTTCCCCTTTTAAAGATTTCCTGTATTTGAATATTTTCACCACTACGCTCTGTGCTGTGTTCATCATATATTCCTGATAAAAGATGCTTTTGCTGAATTTTTTTTTTTAAATGATGTCACGGCTCCATTGTTGCACGCTGTGAGTGGCTGAACATCACATCATAATGATGTTTGACTTTTTAAGACTGCCAGGTGAATTTCCATGGTACACAGAAAGAACAAGAAGGACACACAACTCAACGGCCTCACAAAATGTGCTGATGGTATATTTGACAAATTGAAGGTGAAATGAGGTTCAATGTACTCGATGTAATTCTTGTAAATTATTATATTAAATTCATTGTCATTGTCATTATGTATTATCTTTTTCTAGCTCTGCACTTGTTTTTCTGCACATTTGAACAAAACACTAATAATCATCGCCTTTCAAAGTGCTTAAAACTTTTTTTTAAATCTGAAAATCCTACCTTGTAACACTGTAATCTGTAGTTTCATTGGTTTTTTTTAAACTCACAGATTGTTTGGATTTATTTTTTATTTTTTATTGTGTACAGCCTATATTATTTATCTTACAGACATTTATAATGAACCTCCTGAAAGTAAACATTCTGTGGTAATTTATTGTAAACAACTGTAGAGCTTTACAAAAACCTCTGCAGGTTCTCATGAAGATGGTTTGCTGCAGATCTATTTCCAGAAGACTGTGCTCGTGTAGCAGGCTTGTTTGACTATATTACATATTTCCAAGCATTTGGTGTACTCTGAAGATACCATGAGTGGTAGAAATCTTGTGATGCATATAACAACAAAAGTTTGTTTTCTGTATTCAATTTCCATATTAAAATATACTTCAAATACTCAATAATATGAGGAAATCACAATTTGAAATACTTATTTATATGATGTCCCATCAAAATATTATAAGTGAACCCAAATTAGATTGGTGCACTAGATGAGTTTATGTCTTTTGCTTCAGTAAAAATTTTAAAACGTGTATTTACTTTAGTTGAAACTAATTTGAAACAGACATATTCAGTTATTCCGAACTCATTTTCTTTTCTTAACTTCAGTTTTTTTCTACATTTAGTAATATATTTCAGAACTTTAATCTTTCTTATTGTTTAGTTGATTTCTTGTTTATGTCAACTCAAAGCATTGTAAAATTATAATTCATATGATATTGAAATAAATGTTTTCATACTGCATGGACTTGAATATTCATGGGCCGCAGCAGGAGAAAGAGTTTCATGGAGTTCACTCAGAGCTTCCAGTGACTGAACCGACAGTCTGGTTAACTCAACAGGTAAAAGATTCTACTTCACCAAGGTTACTATTAATGGTTCAGATTCCACCTTGGCCTGTTGATGCTGATTCAACTTTTAGTGAAGTTGATACGTTTGGAGAAATTGAAAAAGTTTTGCATACACTACACATTACAGGAAGATATTTAATATCACTGCAGACCACTTTGAAAACACGTATATCTACTATCCAAAGAATGTCTGCAGCAATTTTGGTCACATTTAAATTAATATTTGTGGACGGTGGAGTTTTAGCTTGCAGTGAGTCAAAGACTTGTCACAATGCAGATTGGTGGTGTAATGGTTCGCACTGTTGCCTCAGTTAGAGGGTTGGGGGATTGATTCCGCCTTTTGTAATGACTTTAAAAAAAATAAAAAAAATCATACTATAGCATGTCATCCAAATTATGAAAAAAAAAAAAAAGATTCTAAGAGTTTTACAAAGGTCAAGCATGTTCAACATTACAAACCTTGGGACTACAAAATAAAACAGAGGACAGTTCACAGATAGTGAAAGGCCACCAATCATAGGTTTTTAGGTTTGTTATGAATGACAAGTTATAATTGTTCAAATTAAGGTGCAACTGTGAAATCTTTTGTTACAGTAAAGCTAAGTGATAAGCAATTCTCCGGTGATGAAAGTCGATATTGGGCCTGTTAAAACTATGACCTGTTTAACAACAACTTTTAGGGAACAATGTGGTGGTTGTGTACAGTGGTGGTGAAGGTGAAGCATTTGCTCTCTCTCACTTTCCTACTCAAAGTAACTAAGAATACTTGTGATCAGTATTCTGTGTTCATTCGACGTGTCAACAATTAAAAATGTCTATGTAATCCAATTTTTTACGGAAAAAAATTACAAAAGTTTATTTAGACAGGCCTTTGTGAAACTTTGCCAGACTCAGCAGTCACTGCAGCATAATGTCCATGTTCATGATCCAGAAATGATCCCAGCAGCACACCTAATTTATTTTGTGGCCAGATTACATGTGTCGCTGTGAGATGCTTTGACTCTAAAACATTTAGCCCTCATGTTGTCCTCGGGTCAAAATGACCCGCAGCTGTGTTCGACCAAGTTCTATTTTATTTCTATATTTTTATATTTTTTAGGATCATTGGTCATCATTCTTTAAAGAAACCCTCACAGCCTCCTTGTCACCAATGATCCCCAAAAATATGAAAATAAAATAGAACTTGGTTGAACACAGCTGTGGGTCATTTTGATCCAAGGACAACACGAGGGTTAAACAACAATTAGCTGTTTGTTTTTGAGAACAAGAATAGATTAAACAAAGCAAGCTGCAGCTCTCCATGGATCAAATTAATGTAATTAATAGGGTATTGCAAAACAATGTTCTCAGTTTCAGTTGGAGGTTATATCTCATGAGATCAATGAGGGAAATATATCTTCCACCGTAAACAGGTCAGACACAGAGCATCAGGTGAGCCACATTCACTATTTTAGCACATGCATGTTTGAACTTTATACACACCTGAGTTTAAATATGCTCATTAAACTGCCATGAATATCATATCTGTAAGACTTCTTGTTCTTTAGACTGAAGAGCTTTTCCTCCAACACAGGCTGTGGAGATCAACTATGTCTTTTCTCAGGACTGTTTTGAACCACTCTGTCATCATTCATCCTCCGGGCTTTTATGTGATTGGATTTGAGACTTTTACTTTTATCAGTGTCTACTTCATCTTCCTTGCATTTGTTTATGTGGTTACAGTGCTGTTCAACAGTTTGGTGATCTATGTCATTGCTGTTAATCATTGTTTACACACTCCAAAATTTGTGGCTGTTGTCAACCTCGCAGTGATCGATTTATTCCTGAACACATGCACTATTCCCAGCATGATAAAGGCGTTTCTCATGAAGGATAACTTCATTCCATTTAACCTATGTTTGTTACAAATGTTTGTTTACTATACTTTTGCGACTTTGGAGTCGTATGCACTCGCTATACTCGCCTTTGACCGCTTGATTGCAATATGTTTCCCTCTGCGTCAGAACTCCATCAACACACTGCGGAGCATGAGTTGTATTGTCAGCCTGACTTGGTCTTCAGCTCTGGCAATCATTGCTTTTGCAACAAGTATAATGACTCGACTGTCTTTTTGCAACTCTGTCAGAGTGTACAGTTATTTCTGTGACTATGCACCTGTGTTTAGACTCTCCTGCAATGATAACTCAATGCAGTGGTGGGTGGCCTCTTTACTTACTTTCATAATCCTTGTAGGACCCTTTACTTTCATTCTTTTGTCTTACATCAGTATCTTGGTTACCGTGTTCAGGATGAAATCTTTGGACAGTCGGGTGAAAGCTTTGGCCACGTGTGTTGAGCATCTTATTCTAGTCGCTATATTTTATTTTCCTACCACTATCATTTTTGCTATCGGGTTTTATCTGCGGCTCATTGACCCGGACCAGCGTGTGCTCAGTCTGTCGCTGGCCTCTTGCATCCCACCCTGCATCAATCCTATTGTATATTCTTTGAAAACCAAGGAACTCAAAATCAGAGCGCTGGCACTGATCAGACAAAACACAACTGGCACAGACCAAGGTAAGAGAAAACCTTGGAAAGTTTTCAAAAGGAAGGTAACTATTAGGCTTTAAATGTTTGGGTAGAGGGTCAAAAAGCAAAGAGATAGAACTGGGCCCGAAAAAAACTGAATTGGCACAAAAACATTGACGCTTCACACTTTAATAACTATCTGCCTTTCATAGTTTAATCATTTCAGGGATTTCTGAATGAAATGAGCTGACTGTAAAAAGAGTTTCACAGTGAACCACTTATTTATTTGTGAGCTAAATATCACTTCACAGGTATCCTTTTTTTACTTCCCCTTTTAAAGATTTCCTGTATTTGAATATTTTCACCACTACGCTCTGTGCTGTGTTCATCATATATTCCTGATAAAAGATGCTTTTGCTGAATTTTTTTTTTTAAATGATGTCACGGCTCCATTGTTGCACGCTGTGAGTGGCTGAACATCACATCATAATGATGTTTGACTTTTTAAGACTGCCAGGTGAATTTCCATGGTACACAGAAAGAACAAGAAGGACACACAACTCAACGGCCTCACAAAATGTGCTGATGGTATATTTGACAAATTGAAGGTGAAATGAGGTTCAATGTACTCGATGTAATTCTTGTAAATTATTATATTAAATTCATTGTCATTGTCATTATGTATTATCTTTTTCTAGCTCTGCACTTGTTTTTCTGCACATTTGAACAAAACACTAATAATCATCGCCTTTCAAAGTGCTTAAAACTTTTTTTAAATCTGAAAATCCTACCTTGTAACACTGTAATCTGTAGTTTCATTGTTTTTTTTTAAACTCACAGATTGTTTGGATTTTTTTTTTTTTTTTTTTTTTACTGTGTACAGCCTATATTATTTCTCTTACAGACATTTATAATGAACCTCCTGAAAGTAAACATTCTGTGGTCATTTATTGTAAACAACTGTAGAGCTTTACAAAAACCTCTGCAGGTTCTCATGAAGATGGTTTGCTGCAGATCTATTTCCAGAAGACTGTGCTCGTGTAGCAGGCTTGTTTGACTATATGACATATTTCCAAGCATTTGGTGTACTCTGAAGATACCATGAGTGGTAGAAATCTTGTGATGCATATAACAACAAAAGTTTGTTTTCTGTATTCAATTTCCATATTAAAATATACTTCAAATACTCAATAATATGAGGAAATCACAATTTGAAATACTTATTTATATGATGTCCCATCAAAATATTATAAGTGAACCCAAATTAGATTGGTGCACTAGATGAGTTTATGTCTTTTGCTTCAGTAAAAATTTTACAATGTGTATTTACTTTAGTTGAAACTTATTTGAAACAGGCATATTCAGTTATTCCTAACTCATTTTCTTCTCTTAACTTCTGTTTTTTTTCTACATTTAGTAATACATTTCAGAACTTTAATCTTTCTTATTGTTTAGTTGATTTCTTCTTTATGTTAACTCAAAGCATTGTAAAATTATAATTTATATGATATTAAAATAAATGTTTTCATACTGCATGGACTTGAATATTCATGGGCACTTTCACAATATCCCTACAGGAAAGGCAGAATACTCTATATATGTTTACATGAAATTAGATATTATTTATCCAGTACTCTTGTCAGTACATCACACTGTACTTCAGGCTGTCCACAATAGAAGACTTACAGTATATGATGAATGCCTGCCCTCTAGTGGGTTTATGTGTACAGTGCATCTTTTACAATGAATGACAACTGTAACTGTATCTCAAAATTAAAACTGCAAGCAGTGATATGCGGGCCCCTCGCAGCTTCACGTCGGGGATCCAGCAGGTCGGGGCCGCCGGCTCCCTGACGTGCAGCACACGAGGGTCGGCATATTACAGCTTGCAGTTTTATTTTTTTCTCCTCGATCTTGTTCCTTATTCTTAAAAAAAAAAAAAAAAAAGGCTTTTTTTTTTGGCGGCTTTAACATCTTCAAAAACTCATGAAAGTTGGTGTCTGACGCAAGTTTCATGAGGTTTGGAGCATGGTTTGACCTTAAACATCAACTTCCTGTGTTACGGTGAAACATCAAACTTAGCCTCATCGCCCTGGCTATACTATATACTATATTCTATATATTCTATACTCTATACTCTGTACAAAACTTAATTTTGGGTCACTTTTTGGATGACATGCTAGAGCATGACTTTTCATGACTTTTTGGAGTATGACCTTTTTCTGAACTGACATGCATGCCCCAAGTTACTTCTCACTGAGCAACTAACCACTGTGTCATACTATATCATGTCCGAAATATGAAAAAAAAAAAAGTCACTTTTGGACTTTTTTTGTTTTGTATTGTTGTTGACCTTTGGTTTAGCATGACTGCATGTACAAACCGTGTGGCTTACCCTTAGAGGGACTTGCCTTAGGAGGTCTCACTCCTCTCTGAACCGTGAACCTTGTGCGTTACCTCGGCGGGTAAACCGTGAACCTTGTGCGTTACCTCGGCGGGTAAACTGTGAATCATGTGTGTGTTACCTTGGTGGGGCTCGAACCCGTGTCTTCATGAGGTCGTTTCCAGTCGGCGTTGTAGACGTTGTAAACCGCTGGACTATCTTCAGCACCGGAGGAGGAGCTGCAGCAGGAGAAAGAGTTTCATGGAGTTCACGCAGCGCTTCCAGCGACTCAACCGACAGTCTGGTTAACTCAACAGGTAAAAGATTCTACTTCACCAAGGTTACTATTAATGGTTCAGATTCCACCTTGGCCTGTTGATGCTGATTCAACTTTTAGTGAAGTTGATACGTTTGGAGAAATTGAAAAAGTTTTGCATACACTACACATTACAGGAAGATATTTAATATCACTGCAGACCCCTTTGAAAACACGTATATCTACTATCCAAAGAATGTCTGCAGCAATTTTGGTCACATTTAAATTAATATTTGTGGACGGTGGAGTTTTAGCTTGCAGTGAGTCAAAGACTTGTCACAATGCAGATTGGTGGTGTAATGGTTCGCACTGTTGCCTCAGTTAGAGGGTTGGGGGATTGATTCCGCCTTTTGTAATGACTTTAAAAAAAAAAAAAAAAAATCATACTATAGCATGTCATCCAAATTATGAAAAAAGCCATCATACTTCAGCAAAAAGTGACCAGAAAGTAATTTTTGGGTCATATTTTGGACGACTTTTGGGTCACTTTTTGGCCGCCACACCACGGGCACACCGATCAACGAAAACAAATTCTGATGATAACTTTTAATTCCAAACATGTTAAGAGGGCACAGACTCAATTTCAAGTCGGTCCGACAAAATCTGAAAGAGGAGTTTGTTAAAGTACAGCACATGTGAATCACCAAAAATGGCAACTAAATTCAAAATGGCGGACTTCCTGTTGAGTTAACGTAATGGTGCAATGTAACTTTTTTGTACGTCCAGGTGTGATACACACGTCCACATAATTTCGTGCATGTAGCTAAATGGAGCCGCCAGGGCATCTGTTTAGGGGGCGCTAGCGACCCATTTGGCCACGCCCACTCGCGACTCCACTAAAATACCGAATTTTGAGATGGGTGTACCAACTTTCATGAGTTTTTGAATGTGATAAAGCCTCCAAAAATGCAGTTGTTTACAGAGAATCATAATAATCACTTGGATAACAATAGGGCTTTCACACCATTGGTGCTCAGGCCCTAAATATGAAATTGTCATACCAGACAATAAGTTTAATTTGTCTTGTTGTTAAGTCATTAACAGATCCACTGACAGCCAGTGGATACACTTAACAGTTTATTTCTATGCTGAAGAATTTATGCACCTATATCCCATATATATTTTTGTCCTCTGCTCAAAAATGTTTGCCATAAAGTAACACAGTAACTCATAGTGTTGTTATGAAAAGTACATAGTTTTGAGTGTTATGGATACTGAACGTTTGGATGGTTGTTGAGGAGACAAATTTCTCCTGAACATCCAATTTTGTTGATTAAAAAGGCAAAAAGCCTCACCGTCTATACAACCAAAATCAATTTGTTCTTCACACCAGGTCAGAAGGTGGCAGGACATGCCATTCTATGGCTATTTTAACAGAAAGCATGACTGTTTTTTTGTAGTCTCCAACTAAAGCTTAATGTATGGGCAGGGGACTAAATGCCAACTAGCTACCAATATTGCTTTTTATACAAACAAACACAGAGTAGACAATGTGACTCAGCAAGCCATCCTACCTCTGCTCTCAGCTCGTATGTCGTGACCCAAGGAGGTACAAGTGCAAACCACTAGATGGAGCAGACATAACATAATTACTGACTCTACCATGTTTTACCTTCACCTTCAAAAATGCCTCCTTATGTATCAGTCATTGGTTCATTAAGTTTAAACTCATCAAAAGCTGCTGTCTGTCTTTTGGTCAGCCCAGCCACTGGCTTCCTATCCAGGGTGTACCACGCCTCTCACTCAGTCCCCAATGCCAATGAAGACGGGCTAATGAATAGACTAAAAATGAGTACTCTCCAACGCTTGATCCTATAGAGAGAGCTGAAACCACTTGCATATTTTTCCCCAGTTTTGTTGTTTCAGGATGAAAATGTGTTTCATGAAAGTGTCGAATGTCCATCTCTCAGATGAGATCCATGATAGAAATTAGATGATCATAGGAATGACTAAAGACAAAGTAAAGATAGCCACTACACTTGGACACTGTTATAATCATTTATATAGGGATGTGAATAACAAGGTTTCTACTATACACCAAACAGGATCAAAACTAGGACAGTATAAGAATTATTTTCACTAGTAATTTGGCCTATTGCCCATTATATTATGAAACAACCCACGGGGATGTATTCAAATGTTTGAAAATAATTGGTTGACTATCATATATGAAAAAGAAAAGCAGTACTCAATATTAGAAGCTGGTGAATACAAATATTTGGTATTTTTTTAGAACCCCATTTCTAAAAAAGTTAAATGTGATGATTTGCAAATCATGTCAACATATGCTCATTTTGAATTTGATGCCAGCAACATGTTTACAAAAATTGGGACAGGGGCAACAAAAGACTAAACAGGTGTGTAACAATAAAAACAAGACCTGGTGGAACATCTCAGAACTAATTAGCCAACAGATCAGTGACATGATTAGGTTTAAAAAGAGCATCTCAGAGAGGGAGAGTTTAACATTTTTATGAAACAATAAAATTCCTTAGTCTCAACATTTAATATGTTGTCCTTGGTCTATTTGCCATTAAATATGGGTTTACCTAACTTCAAAATCATCACATTCTGTTTTATTGACATTTCACACAGCACCCCAACTTTTTTGGAAACAGGGTTGTACGTGACAAAAATCAGTTATTGTTTTTAAAAAAAATGCTAATCTAATCATTGTCACTCTGCTCAAAGTTAAAATAAGACTCAAACCTAGGACATTTACACTTATGTAATAAAAACTCAGTGTCTCTTAATGAGAGCTCCAACCTATAAACACATGAAGTAATGTGTAATTGTGAGTCACAACAACATCTCAGATCCATGTTTTGTTTTACATGAGTATTATACAGTATTGCTATTACAATATAATTCAACCATTTATGTGGGCTCGTTACTGAGCAAACTTAACTTTTTTTCTGATTTCAGAATGAAAATATTCTGGAATTTACAGCAGTGAAAGGCGTTCCTTTTCCGACTACCTCGCAAACCACCTTGGTGTGGTTGGTTACAGCAATATACATTGATTTGATTGGCAGACAAGAAGAGTTGCAAATTCAAACAATAAAACGGATCACAAACAAGGCTATGTAACTTAATTACATAACCCCGTTAGATGTAAGTAGTTACTCCCCAACACAGCTCATGCGTTAGAGGCTCAAAAGAGGGTTTTTTTTTTATTTTTTGGTGGGATCGGGGGGGTTAAGTGCAAAATGTGTCAATATAGCAGAGATAAAGAGTTCACCATTTTGTAGCTATGTTAATTTGTCTATTTCTTTTCCACAGCTTCTTGATAGCAGTCAGCACTTCTTCTGTCTTTAAAGTGTATATAAAAGGATTGAGCAAAGCAGGTATTATGTGTGTCAATGAGGAGTTTATGATCCTGGCATTAGTATGGATGTAGAAGGCCAGTACAGCTATGTTGGTTACAACAAGTGGTAGGAAGAAAATGGTCACAAGGATCAAGTGAGAAGTACAAGTTTTCAATGCTCTGAGTCGTTCCTCTCCTGATGCAGTTCTGCTCAGTGCTATAGAAATGCAAATATATGACACAGCTATCAATAGAAGAGGAATACAGAGGATTATAATAAAAAGAACAAATCCTACTATATAATTTAACGTCGTATCATTACAAGCCAGACGATATAATGGCCCATGATCACAGAAAAAGTTGTTTATCACCACAGATCCACAGAATGACAGGCGATCAAGAAGCCCAACCATGACTGCAAATGCACACGTCATAAAAATCCAAACAAACATCAGCATTGCACCAATGGCTGGTTTAGTAACAATACTATGGTACCTTAAAGGAAAGCAAATTGCTATAAATCTGTCGTACGCCATCGTGACAAGTGTCCATGACTGCACACTTCCAAAGAAGAAAACAAAGAACAAATAACTTAAGCAAGCCTCATAGACAATATATCTCCTGTCAAACAAAAATGTGTCTAAGAGTTTTGGGATGAGAGCAGTGCTCCCACACAAATCTGTCAAAGCCAGGTTGAACACAATCATGTATTTCGGAGTATGAAAAGTCTTCACCCGGCAAATAAGAGAAAGGAGAGAAACATTTCCAAGAACAGTCACAATGTAGACGAAACACAGAAAAACATAGTAATACTTAATATGAGGCATGTTGGAAAACCCACCGAGATAGAATTTTTCAGGGCGAACAAATGTGGTATTAAACATGGTAGTGGCTCCGTCTTCTGACACCATCACAAATACCTGTTTCTCCAAATGAAACAGCAAATAATAGAATTTATAATGACACGCTTGAGAAGTTGCTGTAACCAAATTCACCGCAGACAATATTCATGTAGTTCACTAAAGTGAGTTGTGCTGTGAGAGGTCTGTCAATTATATTCACCTCCTTCACTGTGGGTCACCTGTTCTAGCGTCTTAATACAACCCCTAGTGGCCATAGTAAATATGATGGGACTAAAGTACAACGTGAGGTAATAAAGTATAAAGAGTGGCAAAATCCCAAAGGGAGAAAGGAAGAAGGTCAGGGCTGGTTGGATGGATCAAACACAGGACTTACAGGAGACCACTGTTTGTGTCCCGGGTGAAAACAAAAGTGAATGCTAACTTACTTAAACTTATATGTGTAAGTTTACTTATCACATATTTAACTTGCATCACGTATAGTATGAATGCAATTCATGACTTAGACTTTATTAATCCCACAGTGGGGAAATTTAGTCATCACGGCAGCATAGAAACACAAAAAGGTGCACACAAGAAGAAAGAATTTACAAATACGTATACACAAATTAAGATAGATAAGAAGAATTATTTTAGAAAATAATAAGAGCAATTAATAAATACTGACACACACAAACTATATACACAAAAACAAATAAAATAAAATAAAATCATTAAATACATCTCATGATGGCAGTAAAGTGTCAGGTGCTATGAAATTAAGTGAAATACAGTGCAACGTTATTGTATGATGGTGTTGAATAGTCTGACAGCCGTCAGGACAAACGACCTGCGGTAGCGCTCTTTCCTGCACTGAGGGTACAGCAATTATGTCACGTACAAACATAACTTACGTGACAAACTGTTTTTTAACCCAAAACATGATCTTTTCATAAACCTAACCACTGTTAAGTTTGAAACTGTGGCCATTTCACAAGGTTAATCAAATGTGTGTGATTGTAATTGGGTTAAGAGCAGTGCTCCCACACAAACCTGTCAAAGCCAGGTTGAACACAATCATGTATTTTGGAGTATGAAAAGTCTTCACCAGGCAAATAAGAGAAAGGAGAGAAACATTTCAGAGAACAGTCACAATGTAGACAAAACAAAGAAAAAACGTAATTATTATTGAGTAAGCCACATTTGAAAAAATTCTCTCAAGATATTCTTGAGATATTGCATTCACAAGAATGGGATGGAAGTGAGGACACAGTAACTTTGACCTTTGACCTCCAAAATCTAAGAAGTTCATCTCTGGTACCATTTGAACATTTATGTCAAATTTGAAGAAATTCCCTCAAGGCGTTCCTGAGGTATCACATTCACAAGAATGGGACGGACGTGAATAACATTTCTGGAAATTCCACATTGTGCTACAACTTTCTTTCGGGAAATGAGAGTAACCCGCGGAAGGCCATAGTGTCAGTGTAAAAAAATCAACGTGCCTGCAGAGAGCAGCTTAACACATCTTTTGCTGGTGACGTCATTTGCAACCAGAGTGCGTAGTTATGATGGGGAAGAGTCGGGGTATTGAGGTGCCACCACCTGTTTGGTCCAAATGTGAGCAGACACTGCTTGACCTTCACGTACTTCATGTACTTCTGTGATGAGTGCTCACCTCTTTTTAGTAAAAAAATATTTGTAACTGCGAGCAGTCTAGCTGACTGACTACAAAACCTTTTTCCCCAGAGACTGGTTGTCCTCATAGCATACGAACTATATCATTAACTTACATATTAAGTTAGCCTACATGACACAAACTTAACTTACTTGGAGAACTTGTACCCCGCTTTAAGTTATTCTGTTCAAAATTCAACACCATATACACAATAACAGTAAATGTAATATTGTAGGACAGAAAATGATAAAGATTATATATTAGTAGCAGCATCATAGGAATAGGAGTGTACTTTCGTTCACCAATGTTTGAGGATTATTATCTTTATATAAATATTGTAAGGATAATAGTCTTAAAATTTAAGTAAAAATGCATTTTCATAAATCAAATAACTGCTCACTACCCCCACTGCTACCACAGCAACCAAGCCCTCCAGAAAGCAGAGAAAAACCCTGATTTGTATATCATTTTAATTTGCATTAAAATAAATACACAGTGTTTTTAATTTTTACATTTGTTTCACATACATGTTACATATGTTGGCTGTTATGGGCTGCATTACTCTGTCTGAAACAGTGTAGGCACATTTTCAGTTTAATAAAAACAACCACAATTGCCAATACGATGAAAAAATACAAACATCACACAATAAATTGCTATCATAAAAAAAACATTCTCCCTTTAGACAAATTTTACGTATCATCCAACGCAACACAAAAGCAATTAAAGCAGGTATCTGTTGATTATCTAAAAAACGTGAACAATAGTTTTGCTATGTTTGACATTAATCTGTGAAATGTACATGTTATAGAGGCATTTTTCTGGTTACACTTCTCATAAAAGATGGCTTTATAAACATATATGTTAACTTCATGTAATCATTCACTTCCTTCAAAGCAGTTGTAAACAGCTGTGCTATTGTTAGCAGTATATATTTGCACCTTGTTTTCAGTGGGCAGAGTAAAAAAAACAACCTCTGTATCTCTTTCTAACATGTATTTTGTAGAATAGCTGGTTATGTCATACTGTAATTGTTCTTTAAGGGCTATAAAATGAAATATATATTTTTTACAATTAATTAACTTTGAGCATAGTAGAAAAGACAAAGATATACCATTCAATACTAGTTCTGTTTGTATGGTGTGGCTGATGCAATATTTGGAAGCATCGCTACTGATAACCAATTGCAGTATTTTACGGTGGATTTTAGATCAAAGTACAAAAGTTGAGGGCTATTTTTTAATTTGTTGTTGAAATTTTGGCTTTCCCTCGAATTTTCAACAACTTTTTCAAAGATTCTTTGATTTCTCGTGTCTGAAAAACATAAATGAATGGGTTCAGCATGGGAGGGATGACAGTGTTCAAAGACAGGGTTATGATTCTAGCATTTGGATGTATTGTGGTCGCAAGGAGATATACAATCATCAGAGGGAAGAAATATATCGCCACTAATGAAAGGTGACTTGTACAGGTTTTAAAAGCCCTCACTCTTTCCTGAACTGTAGAAATTTTTGACAAAGCATAGCCAATGCAGCAGTAACTTACCAAGATAAATAGTAGTGGAAGATAAAGAATAAGAACTGGTGACAAACCACCAATTACACGGTTAGGAGTATTATCATTGCACGCAAGCCGAAACACAGGGCCATGGTCACAGAAATAGCTGTTAATAACCACGGACTTACAGAAAGAAAGTCTTGTGAGAAGGCCAACTGCAAGCATTGCAAGAAAAATGTCCAAGAGCCAGAAAACCACAATAATATTCAGCATGACTCTGTGGGTCACCTTTGTGTGATAGTGCAGTGGGTAGTAGATTGCTATCAGTCTGTCATAGCAGAGTGCAACCAGGTTAAGAGACTGCATTGTAAGAAAGGTGAAGACGAAAAACATGAATGTTAAGCAGTCATTGTAGGGAATATAGCGATGGTTAAGCAGAAAGATGTCAAGAACCTTTGGTACCAAAGCAGAGCTGCTCAACAAGTCCGCCAATGCTAAGTTAAAAACTGCAATATATTTAGGAGCTCTCAATGCATGATCCAAAATGATTACAGTCATCACCATTGTGTTTCCCAAAAATGAGAAAATGTAGATAAAACAGAGAAAGACAAAGTAATACCTAACATTAGGTATGCCAATAAAACCACTTATCATAAAATATGCAGGACGCACATAGGTGGCGTTCTTCTCAAGAGTTGGGTTGAAAAGTTCCATTTGAAGACTGTATGGTAATCTTTTACTATCCTCGTGTCCTGTGTCCTCAGAGGCAAGCTCAGTTTAACAGTCTGGTGCTCCGTTTTCGAGCACTTATAGCAACTGTCTCTTCCCTTGTGTCGTCACTGTACGTCAGCTTGAGGCACAACAACTTCAAACACTGAGTGTCCTGGTAAGGATGGGGGAGAGAGGTACTACTGATACTGATGTTATTAGATATTTAGGCCTCCATCCATTCATCAGTCCATCAGTCTCAACAGCGCCTCAAGCCAATTTCCTCAAATTTAGCACAAACATTCACTTGGACTAAATAGATTTTGGTGATCAAAACTCAAAGTCACTTGGACCTCCTGTCCTCCCATCCTTGTAGACATGGTATCTCACGAATGATTTCAGGGAATTTCTTCAAAGTTGACACAAAGGTTTAATTGCTCCCAAGGATACCTGGTTAGATGACAAGGTCACTGTGAACTCACAAAATATGTTTGGGGCCATAACTCAAGATTTCATGTGGTAATTACAAAAATTTTTCACTCTAACATCTAGTGTCTAATGTCCATCTCTCAGATGAGATCCATGATAGAAATTAGATGATCATAGGAATGACTAAAGATAAAGTAAAGATAGCCACTACACTTGGATACTGTTATAATCATTTATATAGGGATGTGAATAACAAGGTTTCTACTATACACCAAACAGGATCAAAACTAGGACAGTATAAGAATTATTTTCACTAGTAATTTGGCCTATTGCCCATTATATTATGAAACAACCCACGGGGATGTATTCAAATGTTTGAAAATAATTGGTTGACTATCATATATGAAAAAGAAAAGCAGTACTCAATATTAGAAGCTGGTAAATACAAATATTTGGTATTTTTTTAGAACCCCATTTCTAAAAAAGTTAAATGTGATGATTTGCAAATCATGTCAACATATGCTCATTTTGAATTTGATGCCAGCAACATGTTTACAAAAATTGGGACAGGGGCAACAAAAGACTAAAAAGGTGTATAACGCTAAAAACAAGACCTGGTGGAACATCTCAGAACTAATTAGCCAACAGATCAGTGACATGATTAGGTTTAAAAAGAGCATCTCAGAGAGGGAGAGTTTAAAATTTTTATAAAACAATAAAATTCCTTAGTCTTAACATTGAATATGTTGTATGTGGTCTATTTGTCATTAAATATGGGTTTACATAACTTGAAAATCATCACATTCTGTTTTCTTGCCATTTTACACAGCGCCCCAACTTTTTTGGAAACAGGGTTGTACGTGACAAAAATCAGTTATTGTTTAAAAAAAAAAATGCTAATCTAATCATTGTCACTCTGCTCAAAGTTAAAATAAGACTCAAACCTAGGACATTTACACTTATGTAATAAAAACTCAGTGTCTCTTAAGGAGAGCTCCAACCTATAAACACTTTAAGTAATGTGTAATGGTGAGTCACAACAACATCTCAGATCCATGTTTTGTTTTACATGAGTATTATACAGTATTGCTATTACAATATAATTCAACCATTTATGTGGGCTCGTTCCTTTTTTTCTGATTTCAGAATGAAAATATTCTGGAATTTACAGCAGTGAAAGGCGTTCCTTTTCCGACTACCTCGCAACCCACCTTGGTGTGGTTGGTTACAGCAATATACATTGATTTGATTGGCAGACAAGAAGAGTTGCAAATTCAAACAATAAAATGGATCACAAACAAGGCTATGTAACTTAATTACATAACCCCGTTAGATGTAAGTAGTTACTCCCCAACACAGCTCATGCGTTAGAGGCTCAAAAGAGGTTTTCGAGGGAGAGGAGGGGAGGAAGGGGGGGGTTAAGTGTAAAATGTGTCAATATAGCAGTGATAAAGAGTTCACCATTTTGTAGCTATGTTAATTTGTTTATTTCTTTTCCACAGCTTCTTGATAGCAGTCAGCACTTCTTCTGTCTTTAAAGTGTATATAAAAGGATTGAGCAAAGCAGATATTATGTGTGTCAATGAGGAGTTTATGATCCTGGCATTAGTATGGATGTAGAAGGCCAGTACAGCTATGTTGGTTACAATAAATGGTAGGAAGAAAATGGTCACAAGGATCAAGTGAGAAGTACAAGTTTTCAATGCTCTGAGTCGTTCCTCTCCTGATGCAGTTCTGCTCAGTGCTATAGAAATGCAAACATATGACACAGCTATCAATAGAAGAGGAATACAGAGGATTATAATAAAAAGAACAAATCCTACTATATAATTTAACGTCGTATCATTACAAGCCAGACGATATAATGGCCCATGATCACAGAAAAAGTTGTTTATCACCACAGATCCACAGAATGACAGGCGATCAAGAAGCCCAACCATGACTGCAAATGCACATGTCATAAAAATCCAAACAAACATCAGCATTGCACCAATGGCTGGTTTAGTAACAATACTATGGTACCTTAAAGGAAAGCAAATTGCTATAAATCTGTCGTACGCCATCGTGACAAGTGTCCATGACTGCACACTTCCAAAGAAGAAAACAAAGAACAAATAACTTAAGCAAGCCTCATAGACAATATATCTCCTGTCAAACAAAAATGTGTCTAAGAGTTTTGGGATGAGAGCAGTGCTCCCACACAAATCTGTCAAAGCCAGGTTAAACACAATCATGTATTTTGGAGTATGAAAAGTCTTCACCCGGCAAATAAGAGAAAGGAGAGAAACATTTCCAAGAACAGTCACAATGTAGACAAAACACAGAAAAACATAGTAATACTTAATATGAGGCATGTTGGAAAACCCACCGAGATAGAATTTTTCAGGGCGAACAAATGTGGTATTAAACACGGTAGTGGCTCCGTCTTCTGAGACCATCACAAATACCTGTTTCTCCAAACGCAATGGCAAATAACAGAATTTATAATGACACGCTTGAGAAGTTGCTGTAACCAAATTCACCCCAGACAATATTCATGTAGTTCACTAAAGTGAGTTGTGCTGTGAGAGGTCTGTCAATTATATTCACCTCCTTCACTGTGGGTCACCTGTTCTAGCGTCTTAATACAACCCCTAGTGGCCATAGTAAATATGATGGGACTAAAGTACAATGTGAGGTAATAAAGTATAAAGAGTGGCAAAATCCCAAAGGGAGAAAGGAAGAAGGTCAGGGCTGGTTGGATGGATCAAACACAGGACTTACAGGAGACCACTGTTTGTGTCCCGGGTGAAAACAAAAGTGAATGCTAACTTACTTAAACTTATATGTGTAAGTTTACTTATAACATATTTAACTTGCATCACGTATAGTATGAATGCAATTCATGACTTAGACTTTATTAATCCCACAGTGGGGAAATTTAGTCATCACGGCAGCATAGAAACACAAAAAGGTGCACACAAGAAGAAAGAATTTACAAATACGTATACACAAATTAAGATAGATAAGAATTATTTTAGAAAATAATAAGAGCAATTAATAAATACTGATACACACAAACTATATACACAAAAACAAATAAAATAAAATAAAATCATTAAATACATCTCAGGATGGAAGTAAAGTGTCAGGTGCTATGAAATTAAGTGAAATACAGTGCAACGTTATTGTATGATGGTGTTGAATAGTCTGACAGCCGTCAGGACAAACGACCTGCGGTAGCGCTCTTTCCTGCACTGAGGGTACAGCAATTATGTCACGTACAAACATAACTTACGTGACAAACTGTTTTTTAACCCAAAACATGATCTTTTCATAAACCTAACCACTGTTAAGTTTGAAACTGTGGCCATTTCACAAGGTTAATCAAATGTGTGTGATTGTAATTGGGTTAAGAGCAGTGCTCCCACACAAACCTGTCAAAGCCAGGTTGAACACAATCATGTATTTTGGAGTATGAAAAGTCTTCGCCAGGCAAATAAGAGAAAGGAGAGAAACATTTCAGAGAACAGTCACAATGTAGACAAAACAAAGAAAAAACGTAATTATTATTGAGTAAGCCACATTTGAAAAAATTCTCTCAAGATATTCTTGAGATATTGCATTCACAAGAATGGGATGGAAGTGAGGACACAGTAACTTTGACCTTTGACCTCCAAAATCTAAGAAGTTCATCTCTGGTACCATTTGAACATTTATGTCAAATTTGAAGAAATTCCCTCAAGGCGTTCCTGAGTTATCACATTCACAAGAATGGGACGGACGTGAATAACATTTCTGGAAATTCCACATTGTGCTACAACTTTCTTTCGGGAAATGAGAGTAACCCGCGGAAGGCCATAGTGTCAGTGTAAAAAAACCAATGTGCCTGCAGAGAGCAGCTTAACACATCTTTTGCTGGTGACGTCATTTGCAACCAGAGTGCGTAGTTATGATGGGGAAGAGTCGGGGTATTGAGGTGCCACCACCTGTTTGGTCCAAATGTGAGCAGACACTGCTTGACCTTCACGTACTTCATGTACTTCTGTGATGAGTGCTCACCTCTTTTTAGTAAAAAAATATTTGTAACTGCGAGCAGTCTAGCTGACTGACTACAAAACCTTTTTCCCCAGAGACTGGTTGTCCTCATAGCATACGAACTATATCATTAACTTACATATTAAGTTAGCCTACATGACACAAACTTAACTTACTTGGAGAACTTGTACCCCGCTTTAAGTTATTCTGTTCAAAATTCAACACCATATACACAATAACAGTAAATGTAATGTTGTAGGACAGAAAATGATAAAGATTCTATATTAGTAGCAGCATCATAGGAATAGGAGTGTACTTTCGTTCACCAATGTTTGAGGATTATTATCTTTATATAAATATTGTAAGGATAATAGTCTTAAAATTTAAGTAAAAATGCATTTTCATAAATCAAATAACTGCTCACTACCCCCACTGCTACCACAGCAACCAAGCCCTCCAGAAAGCAGAGAAAAACCCTGATTTGTATATCATTTTAATTTGCATTAAAATAAATACACAGTGTTTTTAATTTTTACATTTGTTTCACATACATGTTACATATGTTGGCTGTTATGGGCTGCATTACTCTGTCTGAAACAGTGTAGGCACATTTTCAGTTTAATAAAAACAACCACAATTGCCAATACGACGAAAAAATACAAACATCACACAATAAATTGCTATCATAAAAAAAACATTCTCCCTTTAGACAAATTTTACGTATCATCCAACGCAACACAAAAGCAATTAAAGCAGGTATCTGTTGATTATCTAAAAAACGTGAACAATAGTTTTGCTATGTTTGACATTAATCTGTGAAATGTACATGTTATAGAGGCATTTTTCTGGTTACACTTCTCATAAAAGATGGCTTTATAAACATATATGTTAACTTCATGTAATCATTCACTTCCTTCAAAGCAGTTGTAAACAGCTGTGCTATTGTTAGCAGTATATATTTGCACCTTGTTTTCAGTGGGCAGAGTAAAAAAAACAACCTCTGTATCTCTTTCTAACATGTATTTTGTAGAATAGCTGGTTATGTCATACTGTAATTGTTCTTTAAGGGCTATAAAATGAAATATATATTTTTTACAATTAATTAACTTTGAGCATAGTAGAAAAGACAAAGATATACCATTCAATACTAGTTCTGTTTGTATGGTGTGGCTGATGCAATATTTGGAAGCATCGCTACTGATAACCAATTGCAGTATTTTACGGTGGATTTTAGATCAAAGTACAAAAGTTGAGGGCTATTTTTTAATTTGTTGTTGAAATTTTGGCTTTCCCTCGAATTTTCAACAACTTTTTCAAAGATTCTTTGATTTCTCGTGTCTGAAAAACATAAATGAATGGGTTCAGCATGGGAGGGATGACAGTGTTCAAAGACAGGGTTATGATTCTAGCATTTGGATGTATTGTGGTCGCAAGGAGATATACAATCATCAGAGGGAAGAAATATATCGCCACTAATGAAAGGTGACTTGTACAGGTTTTAAAAGCCCTCACTCTTTCCTGAACTGTAGAAATTTTTGACAAAGCATAGCCAATGCAGCAGTAACTTACCAAGATAAATAGTAGTGGAAGATAAAGAATAAGAACTGGTGACAAAATACTAATTACAAGATTGGGAGTATAATCATTGCACGCAAGCCGATACACAGGGCCATGGTCACAGAAATAGCTGTTAATAACCACGGACTTACAGAAAGAAAGTCTTGTGAGAAGGCCAACTGCAAGCATTGCAAGAAAAATGTCCAAGAGCCAGAAAACCACAATAATATTCAGCATGACTCTGTGGGTCACCTTTGTGTGATAGTGCAGTGGGTAGTAGATTGCTATCAGTCTGTCATAGCAGAGTGCAACCAGGTTAAGAGACTGCATTGTAAGAAAGGTGAAGACGAAAAACATGAATGTTAAGCAGTCATTGTAGGGAATATAGCGATGGTTAAGCAGAAAGATGTCAAGAACCTTTGGTACCAAAGCAGAGCTGCTCAACAAGTCCGCCAATGCTAGGTTAAAAACTGCAATATATTTAGGAGCTCTCAATGCACGATCCAAAATGATTACAGTCATCACCATTGTGTTTCCCAAAAATGAGAAAATGTAGATAAAACAGAGAAAGACAAAGTAATACCTAACATTGGGTATGCCAATAAAACCACTTATCATAAAATATGCAGGACGCACATAGGTGGCGTTCTTCTCAAGAGTTGGGTTGAAAAGTTCCATTTGAAGACTGCATGGTAATCTTTTACTATCCTCGTGTCCTGTGTCCTCAGAGGCAAGCTCAGTTTAACAGTCTGGTGCTCCGTTTTCGAGCACTTATAGCAACTGTCTCTTCCCTTGTGTCGTCACTGTACAGCAGCTTGAGGCACAACAACTTCAAACACTGAGTGTCCTGGTAAGGATGGGGGAGAGAGGTACTACTGATACTGATGTTATTAGATATTTACGCCTCCATCCATTCATCAGTCCATCAGTCCCATATCTCAACAGCGCCTCAAGCCAATTTCCTCAAATTTAGCACAAACATTCACTTGGACTAAATAGATTTTGGTGGTCAAAAGTCAAAGTCACTTGGACCTCCCGTCCTCCCATCCTTGTAGACATGGTATCTCACGAATGATTTCAGGGAATTTCTTCAAAGTTGACACAAAGGTTTAATTGGTCCCAAGGATAACTGGTTCAATGACAAGGTCACTGTGAACTCACAAAATATGTTTGGGGCCATAACTCAAGATTTCATGTGGTAATTATGACAAATTTTCACTCTAACATCTAGTGTCTAATGTCCATCTCTCAGATGAGATCCATGATAGAAATTAGATGATCATAGGAATGACTAAAGATAAAGTAAAGATAGCCACTACACTTGGATACTGTTATAATCATTTATATAGGGATGTGAATAACAAGGTTTCTACTATACACCAAACAGGATCAAAACTAGGACAGTATAAGAATTATTTTCACTAGTAATTTGGCCTATTGCCCATTATATTATGAAACAACCCACGGGGATGTATTCAAATGTTTGAAAATAATTGGTTGACTATCATATATGAAAAAGAAAAGCAGTACTCAATATTAGAAGCTGGTAAATACAAATATTTGGTATTTTTTTAGAACCCCATTTCTAAAAAAGTTAAATGTGATGATTTGCAAATCATGTCAACATATGCTCATTTTGAATTTGATGCCAGCAACATGTTTACAAAAATTGGGACAGGGGCAACAAAAGACTAAAAAGGTGTATAACGCTAAAAACAAGACCTGGTGGAACATCTCAGAACTAATTAGCCAACAGATCAGTAACATGATTAGGTTTAAAAAGAGCATCTCAGAGAGGGTGAGTTTAAAATTTGTATAAAACAATAAAATTCCTTAGTCTCAACATTGAATATGTTGTATGTGGTCTATTTGTCATTAAATATGGGTTTACATAACTTGAAAATCATCACATTCTGTTTTATTGACATTTCACACAGCGCCCCAACTTTTTTGGAAACAGGGTTGTACGTGACAAAAATCAGTTATTGTTTAAAAAAAAAAATGCTAATCTAATCATTGTCACTCTGCTCAAAGTTAAAATAAGACTTAAACCTCAGACATTTACACTTATGTAATAAAAACTCAGTGTCTCTTAATGAGAGCTCCAACCTATACGCACATGAAATAATGTGTAATTGTGAGTCACAACAACATCTCAGATCCATGTTTTGTTTTACATGAGTATTATACAGTATTGCTATTACAATATAATTCAACCATTTATGTGGGCTCGTTACTGAGAAATTTAACTTTTTTTCTGATTTCAGAATGAAAATATTCTGGAATTTACAGCAGTGAAAGGTGTTCCTTTTCCGACTACCTCGCAAACCACCTTGGTGTGGTTGGTTACAGCAATATACATTGATTTGATTGGCAGACAAGAAGAGTTGCAAATTCAAACAATAAAACGGATCACAAACAAGGCTATGTAACTTAATTACATAACCCCGTTAGATGTAAGTAGTTACTCCCCAACACAGCTCATGTGTTAGAGGCTCAAAAGAGGTTTTGGAGGGGGGAGGGGGGGGTTAAGTGCAAAATGTGTCAATATAGCAGAGATAAAGAGTTCACCATTTTGTAGCTATGTTAATTTGTCTATTTCTTTTCCACAGCTTCTTGATAGCAGTCAGCACTTCTTCTGTCTTTAAAGTGTATATAAAAGGATTGAGCAAAGCAGATATTATGTGTGTCAATGAGGAGTTTATGATCCTTGCATTAGTATGGATGTAGAAGGCCAGTACAGCTATGTTGGTTACAACAAATGGTAGGAAGAAAATGGTCACAAGGATCAAGTGAGAAGTACAAGTTTTCAATGCTCTGAGTCGTTCCTCTCCTGATGCAGTTCTGCTCAGTGCTATAGAAATGCAAATATATGACACAGCTATCAATAGAAGAGGAATACAGAGGATTATAATTAAAAGAACAAATCCTACTATATAATTTAACGTCGTATCATTACAAGCCAGACGATATAATGGCCCATGATCACAGAAAATATTGTTTATCACCACAGATCCACAGAATGACAGGCGATCAAGAAGCCCAACCATGACTGCAAATGCACACGTCATAAAAATCCAAACAAACATCAGCATTGCACCAATGGCTGGTTTAGTAACAATACTATGGTACCTTAAAGGAAAGCAAATTGCTATAAATCTGTTGTACGCCATCGTGACAAGTGTCCATGACTGCACACTTTCAAAGAAGAAAACAAAGAACAAAGAACTTAAGCAAGCCTCATAGACAATATATCTCCTGTCAAACAAAAATGTGTCTAAGAGTTTTGGGATGAGAGCAGTGCTCCCACACAAATCTGTCAAAGCCAGGTTGAACACAATCATGTATTTCGGAGTATGAAAAGTCTTCACCCGGCAAATAAGAGAAAGGAGAGAAACATTTCCAAGAACAGTCACAATGTAGACAAAACACAGAAAAACATAGTAATACTTAATATGAGGCATGTTGGAAAACCCACCGAGATAGAATTTTTCAGGGCGAACAAATGTGGTATTAAACACGGTAGTGGCTCCGTCTTCTGAGACCATCACAAATACCTGTTTCTCCAAACGCAACAGCAAATAACAGAATTTATAATGAAGCGCTTGAGAAGTTGCTGTAACCAAATTCACCCCAGACAATATTCATGTAGTTCACTAAAGTGAGTTGTGCTGTGAGAGGTCTGTCAATTATATTCACCTCCTTCACTGTGGGTCACCTGTTCTAGCATCTTAATACAACCCCTAGTGGCCATAGTAAATATGATGGGACTAAAGTACAATGTGAGGTAATAAAGTATAAAGAGTGGCAAAATCCCAAAGGGAGAAAGGAAGAAGGTCAGGGCTGGTTGGATGGATCAAACACAGGACTTACAGGAGACCACTGTTTGTGTCCCAGGTGAAAAGAAAAGTGAATGTTAACTTACTTAAACTTATATGTGTAAGTTTACTTTTCACATATTTAACTTGCATCACGTATAGTATGAATGCAATTCATGACTTAGACTTTATTAATCCCACAGTGGGGAAATTTAGTCATCACGGCAGCATAGAAACACAAAAAGGTGCACACAAGAAGAAAGAATTTACAAATACGTATACACAAATTAAGATAGATAAGAAGAATTATTTTAGAAAATAATAAGAGCAATTAATAAATACTGACACACACAAACTATATACACAAAAACAAATAAAATAAAATAAAATAAAATCATTAAATACATCTCAGGATGGAAGTAAAGTGTCAGGTGCTATGAAATTAAGTGAAATACAGTGCAACGTTATTGTATGATGGTGTTGAATAGTCTGACAGCCGTCAGGACAAACGACCTGCGGTAGCGCTCTTTCCTGCACTGAGGGTACAGCAATTATGTCACGTACAAACATAACTTACGTGACAAACTGTTTTTTAACCCAAAACATGATCTTTTCATAAACCTAACCACTGTTAAGTTTGAAACTGTGGCCATTTCACAAGGTTAATCAAATGTGTGTGATTGTAATTGGGTTAAGAGCAGTGCTCCCACACAAACCTGTCAAAGCCAGGTTGAACACAATCATGTATTTTGGAGTATGAAAAGTCTTCACCAGGCAAATAAGAGAAAGGAGAGAAACATTTCAGAGAACAGTCACAATGTAGACAAAACAAAGAAAAAACGTAATTATTATTGAGTAAGCCACATTTGAAAAAAATTCTCTCAAGATATTCTTGAGATATTGCATTCACAAGAATGGGATGGAAGTGAGGACACAGTAACTTTGACCTTTGACCTCCAAAATCTAAGAAGTTCATCTCTGGTACCATTTGAACATTTATGTCAAATTTGAAGAAATTCCCTCAAGGCGTTCCTGAGGTATCACATTCACAAGAATGGGACGGACGTGAATAACATTTCTGGAAATTCCACATTGTGCTACAACTTTCTTTCGGAAAATGAGAATAACCCGCGGAAGGCCATAGTGTCAGTGTAAAAAACCAATGTGCCTGCAGAGAGCAGCTTAACACATCTTGTGCTGGTGACGCCATTGGCAACCAGAGTGCGTAGTTATGATGGGGAAGAGTCGGGGTATTGAGGTGCCACCACCTGTTTGGTCCAAATGTGAGCAGACACTGCTTGACCTTCACGTACTTCATGTACTTCTGTGATGAATGCTCACCTCTTTTTAGTAAAAAAATATTTGTAACTGCGAGCAGTCTAGCTGACTGACGACAAAACCTTTTTCCCCAGAGACTGGTTGTCCTCATAGCATACGAACTATATCATTAACTTACATATTAAGTTAGCCTACATGACACAAACTTAACTTACTTGGAGAACTTGTCCCCTGCTTTAAGTTATTCTGCACAAAATTCAACACCATATACACAATAACAGTAAATGTAATATTGTAGGACAGAAAATGATAAAGATTATATATTAGTAGCAGCATCATAGGAATAGGAGTGTACTTTCGTTCACCAATGTTTGAGGATTATTATCTTTATATAAATATTGTAAGGATAATAGTCTTAAAATTTAAGTAAAAATGCATTTTCATAAATCAAATAACTGCTCACTACCCCCACTGCTACCACAGCAACTAAGCCCTTCAGAAAGCAGAGAAAAACCCTGATTTGTATATCATTTTAATTTGCATTGATATAAATACATAGTGTTTTTAATTTTTACATTTGTTTCACTAACATATTACATATGTTGGCTGTTATGGGCTGCATTACTTTGTCTGAAACATTGTAGGCACATTTTCAGTTTAATAAAAACAACCACAATTGCCAATACAACTAAAAAGTACAAACATCACACAATAAATTGCTATCATAAAAAACATTCTCCCTTTAGACAAATTTTACGTATCATCCAATGCAACACGAAAGCAATAAAAGCAGGTATCTGTTGATTATCTAAAAAACATGAACAATCATTTTGCTATGTTTGACATTAATCTGTGAAATGTCCATGTTATAGAGGCATTGTTCTGGTTACACTTCTCATAAAAGATGGCTTTATAAACATTTATGTTAACTTCATGTAATCATTCACTTCCTTCAAAGCAGTTGTAAACAGCTGTGCTATTGTTAGCAGTATATATTTGCACCTTGTTTTCAGTGGGCAGAGGGGAAAAAACCTCTGTATCTCTTTCTAACATGTATTTTGTAGAATAGCTGGTTATGTCATACTGTAATTGTTCTTTAAGGGCTATAAAATGAAATATATGTATTTTTTACAATTAATTCACTTTCAGCATACTAAAAATTACGAAGAGATATTATTCAATATTAGTTCTGTTTGTATGATGTGGCTGACACAATATTTGGAAGCATCGCTACTGATAACCAACTGCAGTATTTTACAGTGGATTTTAGATCAAAGTACTAAAGTTGAGGGCTATTTTTAATTTGTTGTTGAAATTTTGGCTTTCCCTCGAATTTTCAACAACTTTTTCAAAGATTCTTTGATTTCTCGTGTCTGAAAAACATAAATGAATGGGTTCAGCATGGGAGGGATGACAGTGTTCAAAGACAGGGTTATGATTCTTGCATTTGGATGTATTGTGGTCCCAAAGAGATATACAAATATCAGAGGGAAGTAATATATTGCCACTAATGAAAGGTGACCTGTGCAGGTTTTAAAAGCCCTCACTCTTTCCTGAACTGTAGAAATTTTTGACAAGGCATAGCCAATACAGTAGTAACTTACCAAGATAAATAGTAGTGGAAGATAAAGAATAAGAACTGGTAAAAAAAAACTAATTACAAGATTGGGAGTATAATCATTGCACGCAAGCCGATACACAGGGCCATGGTCACAGAAATAGCTGTTAATAACCACGGACTTACAGAAAGAAAGTCTTGTGAGAAGGCCAACTGCAAGCATTGCAAGAAAAATGTCCAAGAGCCAGAAAACCACAATAATATTCAGCATGACTCTGTGGGTCACCTTTGTGTGATAGTGCAGTGGGTAGTAGATTGCTATCAGTCTGTCATAGCAGAGTGCAACCAGATTAAGAGACTGCATTGTAAGAAAGGTGTAGCAGAAAAACATGAATGTTAAGCAGTCATTGTAGGGAATATAGCGATGGTTAAGCAGAAAGATGTCAAGAACCTTTGGTACCAAAGCAGAGCTGCTCAACAAGTCCGCCAATGCTAAGTTAAAAACTGCAATATATTTAGGAGCTCTCAATGCATGATCCAAAATGATTACAGTCATCACCATTGTGTTTCCCAAAAATGAGAAAATGTAGATAAAACAGAGAAAGACAAAGTAATACCTAACATTAGGTATGCCAATAAAACCACTTATCATAAAATATGCAGGACGCACATAGGTGGCGTTCTTCTCAAGAGTTGGGTTGAAAAGTTCCATTTGAAGACTGCATGGTAATCTTTTACTATCCTCGTGTCCTGTGTCCTCAGAGGCAAGCTCAGTTTAACAGTCTGGTGCTCCGTTTTCTAGCACTTATAGCAACTGTCTCTTCCCTTGTGTCGTCACTGTACAGCAGCTTGAGGCACAACAACTTCAAACACTGAGTGTCCTGGTAAGGATGGGGGAGAGAGGTACTACTGATTCTGATGTTATTAGATATTTAGGCCTCCATCCATTCATCAGTCCATCAGTCCCATATCTCAACAGCGCCTCAAGCCAATTTCCTCAAATTTAGCACAAACATTCACTTGGACTAAATAGATTTTGGTGGTCAAAAGTCAAAGTCACTTGGACCTCCCGTCCTCCCATCCTTGTAGACATGGTATCTCACGAATGATTTCAGGGAATTTCTTCAAAGTTGACACAAAGGTTTAATTGCTCCCAAGGATACCTGGTTAGATGACAAGGTCACTGTGAACTCACAAAATATGTTTGGGGCCATAACTCAAGATTTCATGTGGTAATTACAACAAATTTTCACTCTAACATCTAGTGTCTAATGTCCATCTCTCAGATGAGATCCATGATAGAAATTAGATGATCATAGGAATGACTAAAGATAAAGTAAAGATAGCCACTACACTTGGATACTGTTATAATCATTTATATAGAGATGTGAATAACAAGGTTTCTACTATACACCAAACAGGATCAAAACTAGGACAGTATAAGAATTATTTTCACTAGTAATTTGGCCTATTGCCCATTATATTATGAAACAACCCACGGGGATGTATTCAAATGTTTGAAAATAATTGGTTGACTATCATATATGAAAAAGAAAAGCAGTACTCAACATTAGAAGCTGGTAAATACAAATATTTGGTATTTTTTTAGAACCCCATTTCTAAAAAAGTTAAACGTGATGATTTGCAAATCATGTCAACATATGCTCATTTTAAATTTGATGCCGGCAACATGTTAACAAAAATTGGGACAGGGGCAACAAAAGACTAAAAAGGTGTATAACGCTAAAAACAAGACCTGGTGGAACATCTCAGAACTAATTAGCCAACAGATCAGTAACATGATTAGGTTTAAAAAGAGCATCTCAGAGAGGGAGAGTTTAAAATTTTTATAAAACAATAAAATTCCTTAGTCTTAACATTGAATATGTTGTCTTTGGTCTATTTACCATTAAATATGGGTTTACATAACTTGAAAATCATCACATTCTGTTTTCTTGCCATTTTACACAGCGCCCCAACTTTTTTGGAAACAGGGTTGTACGTGACAAAAATCAGTTATTGTTTAAAAAAAAAAATGCTAATCTAATCATTGTCACTCTGCTCAAAGTTAAAATAAGACTCAAACCTAGGACATTTACACTTATGTAATAAAAACTCAGTGTCTCTTAATGAGAGCTCCAACCTATAAACACTTTAAGTAATGTGTAATGGTGAGTCACAACAACATCTCAGATCCATGTTTTGTTTTACATGAGTATTATACAGTATTGCTATTGCAATATAATTCAACCATTTATGTGGGCTCGTTACTGAGAAACTTAACTTTTTTTCTGATTTCAGAATGAAAATATTCTGGAATTTGCAGCAGTGAAAGGCGTTCCTTTTCCGACTACCTCGCAAACCACCTTGGTGTGGTTGGTTACAGCAATATACATTGATTTGATTGGCAGACAAGAAGAGTTGCAAATTCAAACAATAAAACGGATCACAAACAAGGCTATGTAACTTAATTACATAACCCCGTTAGATGTAAGTAGTTACTCCCCAACACAGCTCATGTGTTAGAGGCTCAAAAGAGGTTTTGGAGGTGGGAGGGGGGGGGGGGGGTTAAGTGCAAAATGTGTCAATATAGCAGTGATAAAGAGTTCACCATTTTGTAGCTATGTTAATTTGTTTATTTCTTTTCCACAGCTTCTTGATAGCAGTCAGCACTTCTTCTGTCTTTAAAGTGTATATAAAAGGATTGAGCAAAGCAGATATTATGTGTGTCAATGAGGAGTTTATGATCCTGGCATTAGTATGGATGTAGAAGGCCAGTACAGCTATGTTGGTTACAATAAATGGTAGGAAGAAAATGGTCACAAGGATCAAGTGAGAAGTACAAGTTTTCAATGCTCTGAGTCGTTCCTCTCCTGATGCAGTTCTGCTCAGTGCTATAGAAATGCAAACATATGACACAGCTATCAATAGAAGAGGAATACAGAGGATTATAATAAAAAGAACAAATCCTACTATATAATTTAACGTCGTATCATTACAAGCCAGACGATATAATGGCCCATGATCACAGAAAATATTGTTTATCACCACAGATCCACAGAATGACAGGCGATCAAGAAGCCCAACCATGACTGCAAATGCACACGTCATAAAAATCCAAACAAACATCAGCATTGCACCAATGGCTGGTTTAGTAACAATACTATGGTACCTTAAAGGAAAGCAAATTGCTATAAATCTGTCGTACGCCATCGTGACAAGTGTCCATGACTGCACACTTCCAAAGAAGAAAACAAAGAACAAATAACTTAAGCAAGCCTCATAGACAATATATCTCCTGTCAAACAAAAATGTGTCTAAGAGTTTTGGGATGAGAGCAGTGCTCCCACACAAATCTGTCAAAGCCAGGTTGAACACAATCATGTATTTCGGAGTATGAAAAGTCTTCACCCGGCAAATAAGAGAAAGGAGAGAAACATTTCCAAGAACAGTCACAATGTAGACAAAACACAGAAAAACATAGTAATACTTAATATGAGGCATGTTGGAAAACCCACCGAGATAGAATTTTTCAGGGCGAACAAATGTGGTATTAAACACGGTAGTGGCTCCGTCTTCTGAGACCATCACAAATACCTGTTTCTCCAAACGCAATAGCAAATAACAGAATTTATAATGACACGCTTGAGAAGTTGCTGTAACCAAATTCACCGCAGACAATATTCATGTAGTTCACTAAAGTGAGTTGTGCTGTGAGAGGTCTGTCAATTATATTCACCTCCTTCACTGTGGGTCACCTGTTCTAGCATCTTAATACAACCCCTAGTGGCCATAGTAAATATGATGGGACTAAAGTACAACGTGAGGTAATAAAGTATAAAGAGTGGCAAAATCCCAAAGGGAGAAAGGAAGAAGGTCAGGGCTGGTTGGATGGATCAAACACAGGACTTACAGGAGACCACTGTTTGTGTCCCGGGTGAAAAGAAAAGTGAATGCTAACTTACTTAAACTTATATGTGTAAGTTTACTTTTCACATATTTAACTTGCATCACGTATAGTATGAATGCAATTCATGAGTTAGACTTTATTAATCCCACAGTGGGGAAATTTAGTCGTCACGACAGCATAGAAACACAAAAAGGTGCACACAAGAAGAAAGAATTTACAAATACGTATACACAAATTAAGATAGATAAGAAGAATTATTTTAGAAAATAATAAGAGCAATTAATAAATACTGACACACACAAACTATATACACAAAAACAAATAAAATAAAATAAAATCATTAAATACATCTCAGGATGGAAGTAAAGTGTCAGGTGCTATGAAATTAAGTGAAATACAGTGCAACGTTATTGTATGATGGTGTTGAATAGTCTGACAGCCGTCAGGACAAACGACCTGCGGTAGCGCTCTTTCCTGCACTGAGGGTACAGCAATTATGTCACGTACAAACATAACTTACGTGACAAACTGTTTTTTAACCCAAAACATGATCTTTTCATAAACCTAACCACTGTTAAGTTTGAAACTGTGGCCATTTCACAAGGTTAATCAAATGTGTGTGATTGTAATTGGGTTAAGAGCAGTGCTCCCACACAAACCTGTCAAAGCCAGGTTGAACACAATCATGTATTTTGGAGTATGAAAAGTCTTCACCAGGCAAATAAGAGAAAGGAGAGAAACATTTCAGAGAACAGTCACAATGTAGACAAAACAAAGAAAAAACGTAATTATTATTGAGTAAGCCACATTTGAAAAAATTCTCTCAAGATATTCTTGAGATATTGCATTCACAAGAATGGGATGGAAGTGAGGACACAGTAACTTTGACCTTTGACCTCCAAAATCTAAGAAGTTCATCTCTGGTACCATTTGAACATTTATGTCAAATTTGAAGAAATTCCCTCAAGGCGTTCCTGAGTTATCACATTCACAAGAATGGGACGGACGTGAATAACATTTCTGGAAATTCCACATTGTGCTACAACTTTCTTTCGGGAAATGAGAGTAACCCACGGAAGGCCATAGTGTCAGTGTAAAAAAATCAACGTGCCTGCAGAGAGCAGCTTAACACATCTTTTGCTGGTGACGTCATTGGCAACCAGAGTGCGTAGTTATGATGGGGAAGAGTCGGGGTATTGAGGTGCCACCACCTGTTTGGTCCAAATGTGAGCAGACACTGCTTGACCTTCACGTACTTCATGTACTTCTGTGATGAGTGCTCACCTCTTTTTAGTAAAAAAATATTTGTAACTGCGAGCAGTCTAGCTGACTGACTACAAAACCTTTTTCCCCAGAGACTGGTTGTCCTCATAGCATACGAACTATATCATTAACTTACATATTAAGTTAGCCTACATGACACAAACTTAACTTACTTGGAGAACTTGTACCCCGCTTTAAGTTATTCTGTTCAAAATTCAACACCATATACACAATAACAGTAAATGTAATATTGTAGGACAGAAAATGATAAAGATTCTATATTAGTAGCAGCATCATAGGAATAGGAGTGTACTTTCGTTCACCAATGTTTGAGGATTATTATCTTTATATAAATATTGTAAGGATAATAGTCTTAAAATTTAAGTAAAAATGCATTTTCATAAATCAAATAACTGCTCACTACCCCCACTGCTACCACAGCAACCAAGCCCTCCAGAAAGCAGAGAAAAACCCTGATTTGTATATCATTTTAATTTGCATTAAAATAAATACACAGTGTTTTTAATTTTTACATTTGTTTCACATACATGTTACATATGTTGGCTGTTATGGGCTGCATTACTCTGTCTGAAACAGTGTAGGCACATTTTCAGTTTAATAAAAACAACCACAATTGCCAATACGACGAAAAAATACAAACATCACACAATAAATTGCTATCATAAAAAAAACATTCTCCCTTTAGACAAATTTTACGTATCATCCAACGCAACACAAAAGCAATTAAAGCAGGTATCTGTTGATTATCTAAAAAACGTGAACAATAGTTTTGCTATGTTTGACATTAATCTGTGAAATGTACATGTTATAGAGGCATTTTTCTGGTTACACTTCTCATAAAAGATGGCTTTATAAACATATATGTTAACTTCATGTAATCATTCACTTCCTTCAAAGCAGTTGTAAACAGCTGTGCTATTGTTAGCAGTATATATTTGCACCTTGTTTTCAGTGGGCAGAGTAAAAAAAAAAACCTCTGTATCTCTTTCTAACATGTATTTTGTAGAATAGCTGGTTATGTCATACTGTAATTGTTCTTTAAGGGCTATAAAATGAAATATATATTTTTTACAATTAATTAACTTTGAGCATAGTAGAAAAGACAAAGATATACCATTCAATACTAGTTCTGTTTGTATGGTGTGGCTGATGCAATATTTGGAAGCATCGCTACTGATAACCAATTGCAGTATTTTACGGTGGATTTTAGATCAAAGTACAAAAGTTGAGGGCTATTTTTTAATTTGTTGTTGAAATTTTGGCTTTCCCTCGAATTTTCAACAACTTTTTCAAAGATTCTTTGATTTCTCGTGTCTGAAAAACATAAATGAATGGGTTCAGCATGGGAGGGATGACAGTGTTCAAAGACAGGGTTATGATTCTAGCATTTGGATGTATTGTGGTCGCAAGGAGATATACAATCATCAGAGGGAAGAAATATATCGCCACTAATGAAAGGTGACTTGTACAGGTTTTAAAAGCCCTCACTCTTTCCTGAACTGTAGAAATTTTTGACAAAGCATAGCCAATGCAGCAGTAACTTACCAAGATAAATAGTAGTGGAAGATAAAGAATAAGAACTGGTGACAAAATACTAATTACAAGATTGGGAGTATAATCATTGCACGCAAGCCGATACACAGGGCCATGGTCACAGAAATAGCTGTTAATGACCACGGACTTACAGAAAGAAAGTCTTGTGAGAAGGCCAACTGCAAGCATTGCAAGAAAAATGTCCAAGAGCCAGAAAACCACAATAATATTCAGCATGACTCTGTGGGTCACCTTTGTGTGATAGTGCAGTGGGTAGTAGATTGCTATCAGTCTGTCATAGCAGAGTGCAACCAGGTTAAGAGACTGCATTGTAAGAAAGGTGAAGACGAAAAACATGAATGTTAAGCAGTCATTGTAGGGAATATAGCGATGGTTAAGCAGAAAGATGTCAAGAACCTTTGGTACCAAAGCAGAGCTGCTCAACAAGTCCGCCAATGCTAGGTTAAAAACTGCAATATATTTAGGAGCTCTCAATGCACGATCCAAAATGATTACAGTCATCACCATTGTGTTTCCCAAAAATGAGAAAATGTAGATAAAACAGAGAAAGACAAAGTAATACCTAACATTGGGTATGCCAATAAAACCACTTATCATAAAATATGCAGGACGCACATAGGTGGCGTTCTTCTCAAGAGTTGGGTTGAAAAGTTCCATTTGAAGACTGCATGGTAATCTTTTACTATCCTCGTGTCCTGTGTCCTCAGAGGCAAGCTCAGTTTAACAGTCTGGTGCTCCGTTTTCTAGCACTTATAGCAACTGTCTCTTCCCTTGTGTCGTCACTGTACAGCAGCTTGAGGCACAACAACTTCAAACACTGAGTGTCCTGGTAAGGATGGGGGAGAGAGGTACTACTGATACTGATGTTATTAGATATTTACGCCTCCATCCATTCATCAGTCCATCAGTCCCATATCTCAACAGCGCCTCAAGCCAATTTCCTCAAATTTAGCACAAACATTCACTTGGACTAAATAGATTTTGGTGGTCAAAAGTCAAAGTCACTTGGACCTCCCGTCCTCCCATCCTTGTAGACATGGTATCTCACGAATGATTTCAGGGAATTTCTTCAAAGTTGACACAAAGGTTTAATTGGTCCCAAGGATAACTGGTTCAATGACAAGGTCACTGTGAACTCACAAAATATGTTTGGGGCCATAACTCAAGATTTCATGTGGTAATTATGACAAATTTTCACTCTAACATCTAGTGTCTAATGTCCATCTCTCAGATGAGATCCATGATAGAAATTAGATGATCATAGGAATGACTAAAGATAAAGTAAAGATAGCCACTACACTTGGATACTGTTATAATCATTTATATAGGGATGTGAATAACAAGGTTTCTACTATACACCAAACAGGATCAAAACTAGGACAGTATAAGAATTATTTTCACTAGTAATTTGGCCTATTGCCCATTATATTATGAAACAACCCACGGGGATGTATTCAAATGTTTGAAAATAATTGGTTGACTATCATATATGAAAAAGAAAAGCAGTACTCAATATTAGAAGCTGGTAAATACAAATATTTGGTATTTTTTTAGAACCCCATTTCTAAAAAAGTTAAATGTGATGATTTGCAAATCATGTCAACATATGCTCATTTTGAATTTGATGCCAGCAACATGTTTACAAAAATTGGGACAGGGGCAACAAAAGACTAAAAAGGTGTATAACGCTAAAAACAAGACCTGGTGGAACATCTCAGAACTAATTAGCCAACAGATCAGTAACATGATTAGGTTTAAAAAGAGCATCTCAGAGAGGGTGAGTTTAAAATTTGTATAAAACAATAAAATTCCTTAGTCTCAACATTGAATATGTTGTATTTGGTCTATTTGTCATTAAATATGGGTTTACCTAACTTCAAAATCATCACATTCTGTTTTATTGACATTTCACACAGCACCCCAACTTTTTTGGAAACAGGGTTGTACGTGACAAAAATCAGTTATTGTTTTTAAAAAAAATGCTAATCTAATCATTGTCACTCTGCTCAAAGTTAAAATAAGACTCAAACCTAGGACATTTACACTTATGTAATAAAAACTCAGTGTCTCTTAATGAGAGCTCCAACCTATAAACACATTAAGTAATGTGTAATTGTGAGTCACAACAACATCTCAGATCCATGTTTTGTTTTACATGAGTATTATACAGTATTGCTATTGCAATATAATTCAACCATTTATGTGGGCTCGTTACTGAGCAAACTTAACTTTTTTTCTGATTTCAGAATGAAAATATTCTGGAATTTACAGCAGTGAAAGGCGTTCCTTTTCCGACTACCTCGCAAACCACCTTGGTGTGGTTGGTTACAGCAATATACATTGATTTGATTGGCAGACAAGAAGAGTTGCAAATTCAAACAATAAAACGGATCACAAACAAGGCTATGTAACTTAATTACATAACCCAGTTAGATGTAAGTAGTTACTCCCCAACACAGCTCATGCGTTAGAGGCTCAAAAGAGGTTTTGGAGGTGGGAGGAGGGGGGGGGTTAAGTGCAAAATGTGTCAATATAGCAGTGATAAAGAGTTCACCATTTTGTAGCTATGTTAATTTGTCTATTTCTTTTCCACAGCTTCTTGATAGCAGTCAGCACTTCTTCTGTCTTTAAAGTGTATATAAAAGGATTGAGCAAAGCAGATATTATGTGTGTCAATGAGGAGTTTATGATCCTGGCATTAGTATGGATGTAGAAGGCCAGTCCAGCTATGTTGGTTACAATAACTGGTAGGAAGAAAATGGTCACAAGGATCAAGTGAGAAGTACAAGTTTTCAATGCTCTGAGTCGTTCCTCTCCTGATGCAGTTCTGCTCAGTGCTATAGAAATGCAAACATATGACACAGCTATCAATAGAAGAGGAATACAGACGATTATAATGAAAAGAACAAATCCTACTATATAATTTAACGTCGGATCATTACAAGCCAGACGATATAATGGCCCATGATCACAGAAAATATTGTTTATCACCACAGATCCACAGAATGACAGGCGATCAAGAAGCCCAACCATGACTGCAAATGCACACGTCATAAAAATCCAAACAAACATCAGCATTGCACCAATGGCTGGTTTAGTAACAATACTATGGTACCTTAAAGGAAAGCAAATTGCTATAAATCTGTCGTACGCCATCGTGACAAGTGTCCATGACTGCACACTTCCAAAGAAGAAAACAAAGAACAAAGAACTTAAGCAAGCCTCATAGACAATATATCTCCTGTCAAACAAAAATGTGTCTAAGAGTTTTGGGATGAGAGCAGTGCTCCCACACAAATCTGTCAAAGCCAGGTTGAACACAATCATGTATTTTGGAGTATGAAAAGTCTTCACCCGGCAAATAAGAGAAAGGAGAGAAACATTTCCAAGAACAGTCACAATGTAGACAAAACACAGAAAAACATAGTAATACTTAATATGAGGCATGTTGGAAAACCCACCGAGATAGAATTTTTCAGGGCGAACAAATGTGGTATTAAACATGGTAGTGGCTCCGTCTTCTGAGACCATCACAAATACCTGTTTCTCCAAACGCAACAGCAAATAACAGAATTTATAATGAAGCGCTTGAGAAGTTGCTGTAACCAAATTCACCCCAGACAATATTCATGTAGTTCACTAAAGTGAGTTGTGCTGTGAGAGGTCTGTCAATTATATTCACCTCCTTCACTGTGGGTCACCTGTTCTAGCATCTTAATACAACCCCTAGTGGCCATAGTAAATATGATGGGACTAAAGTACAATGTGAGGTAATAAAGTATAAAGAGTGGCAAAATCCCAAAGGGAGAAAGGAAGAAGGTCAGGGCTGGTTGGATGGATCAAACACAGGACTTACAGGAGACCACTGTTTGTGTCCCAGGTGAAAAGAAAAGTGAATGTTAACTTACTTAAACTTATATGTGTAAGTTTACTTTTCACATATTTAACTTGCATCACGTATAGTATGAATGCAATTCATGACTTAGACTTTATTAATCCCACAGTGGGGAAATTTAGTCATCACGGCAGCATAGAAACACAAAAAGGTGCACACAAGAAGAAAGAATTTACAAATACGTATACACAAATTAAGATAGATAAGAAGAATTATTTTAGAAAATAATAAGAGCAATTAATAAATACTGACACACACAAACTATATACACAAAAACAAATAAAATAAAATAAAATAAAATCATTAAATACATCTCAGGATGGAAGTAAAGTGTCAGGTGCTATGAAATTAAGTGAAATACAGTGCAACGTTATTGTATGATGGTGTTGAATAGTCTGACAGCCGTCAGGACAAACGACCTGCGGTAGTGCTCTTTCCTGCACTGAGGGTACAGCAATTATGTCACGTACAAACATAACTTACGTGACAAACTGTTTTTTAACCCAAAACATGATCTTTTCATAAACCTAACCACTGTTAAGTTTGAAACTGTGGCCATTTCACAAGGTTAATCAAATGTGTGTGATTGTAATTGGGTTAAGAGCAGTGCTCCCACACAAACCTGTCAAAGCCAGGTTGAACACAATCATGTATTTTGGAGTATGAAAAGTCTTCACCAGGCAAATAAGAGAAAGGAGAGAAACATTTCAGAGAACAGTCACAATGTAGACAAAACAAAGAAAAAACGTAATTATTATTGAGTAAGCCACATTTGAAAAAAATTCTCTCAAGATATTCTTGAGATATTGCATTCACAAGAATGGGATGGAAGTGAGGACACAGTAACTTTGACCTTTGACCTCCAAAATCTAAGAAGTTCATCTCTGGTACCATTTGAACATTTATGTCAAATTTGAAGAAATTCCCTCAAGGCGTTCCTGAGTTATCACATTCACAAGAATGGGACGGACGTGAATAACATTTCTGGAAATTCCACATTGTGCTACAACTTTCTTTCGGAAAATGAGAGTAACCCGCGGAAGGCCATAGTGTCAGTGTAAAAAACCAATGTGCCTGCAGAGAGCAGCTTAACACATCTTGTGCTGGTGACGCCATTGGCAACCAGAGTGCGTAGTTATGATGGGGAAGAGTCGGGGTATTGAGGTGCCACCACCTGTTTGGTCCAAATGTGAGCAGACACTGCTTGACCTTCACGTACTTCATGTACTTCTGTGATGAGTGCTCACCTCTTTTTAGTAAAAAAATATTTGTAACTGCGAGCAGTCTAGCTGACTGACTACAAAACCTTTTCCCCCAGAGACTGGTTGTCCTCATAGCATACGAACTATATCATTAACTTACATATTAAGTTAGCCTACATGACACAAACTTAACTTACTTGGAGAACTTGTACCCCGCTTTAAGTTATTCTGTTCAAAATTCAACACCATATACACAATAACAGTAAATGTAATATTGTAGGACAGAAAATGATAAAGATTATATATTAGTAGCAGCATCATAGGAACAGGAGTGTACTTTCGTTCACCAATGTTTGAGGATTATTATCTTTATATAAATATTGTAAGGATAATAGTCTTAAAATTTAAGTAAAAATGCATTTTCATAAATCAAATAACTGCTCACTACCCCCACTGCTACCACAGCAACCAAGCCCTCCAGAAAGCAGAGAAAAACCCTGATTTGTATATCATTTTAATTTGCATTAAAATAAATACACAGTGTTTTTAATTTTTACATTTGTTTCACATACATGTTACATATGTTGGCTGTTATGGGCTGCATTACTTTGTCTGAAACATTGTAGGCACATTTTCAGTTTAATAAAAACAACCACAATTGCCAATACGACGAAAAAATGCAAACATCACACAATAAATTGCTATCATAAAAAAAACATTCTCCCTTTAGACAAATTTTACGTATCATCCAACGCAACACAAAAGCAATTAAAGCAGGTATCTGTTGATTATCTAAAAAACGTGAACAATAGTTTTGCTATGTTTGACATTAATCTGTGAAATGTACATGTTATAGAGGCATTTTTCTGGTTACACTTCTCATAAAAGATGGCTTTATAAACATATACGTTAACTTCATGTAATCATTCACTTCCTTCAAAGCAGTTGTAAACAGCTGTGCTATTGTTAGCAGTATATATTTGCACCTTGTTTTCAGTGGGCAGAGTAAAAAAAAAACCTCTGTACCTCTTTCTAACATGTATTTTGTAGAATAGCTGGTTATGTCATACTGTAATTGTTCTTTAAGGGCTATAAAATGAAATATATATTTTTTACAATTAATTAACTTTGAGCATAGTAGAAAAGACAAAGATATACCATTCAATACTAGTTCTGTTTGTATGATGTGGCTGATGCAATATTTGGAAGCATTGCTACTGATAACCAACTGCAGTATTTTACAGTGGATTTTAGATCAAACTACAAAAGTTGAGGGCTATTTTTTAATTTGTTGTTGAAATTTTGGCTTTCCCTCGAATTTTCAACAACTTTTTCAAAGATTCTTTGATTTCTCGTGTCTGAAAAACATAAATGAATGGGTTCAGCAGGGGAGGGATGACAGTGTTCAAAGACAGGGTTATGATTCTAGCATTTGGATGTATTGTGGTCCCAAAGAGATATACAAATATCAGAGGGAAGTAATATATTGCCACTAACGAAAGGTGACCTGTGCAGGTTTTAAAAGCCCTCACTCTTTCCTGAACTGTAGAAATTTTTGACAAGGCATAGCCAATACAGTAGTAACTTACCAAGATAAATAGTAGTGGAAGATAAAGAATAAGAACTGGTGACAAAATACTAATTACATTGTTGGGAGTATAATCATTGCACGCAAGCCGATACACAGGGCCATGGTCACAGAAATAGCTGTTAATGACCACGGACTTACAGAAAGAAAGTCTTGTGAGAAGGCCAACTGCAAGCATTGCAAGAAAAATGTCCAAGAGCCAGAAAACCACAATAATAGTCAGCATGACTCTGTGGGTCACCTTTGTGTGATAGTGCAGTGGGTAGTAGATTGCTATCAGTCTGTCATAGCAGAGTGCAACCAGGTTAAGAGACTGCATTGTAAGAAAGGTGAAGACGAAAAACATGAATGTTAAGCAGTCATTGTAGGGAATATAGTGATGGTTAAGCAGAAAGATGTCAAGAACCTTTGGTACCAAAGCAGAGCTGCTCAACAAGTCCGCCAATGCTAAGTTAAAAACTGCAATATATTTAGGAGCTCTCAATGCACGATCCAAAATGATTACAGTCATCACCATTGTGTTTCCCAAAAATGAGAAAATATAGATAAAACAGAGAAAGACAAAGTAATACCTAACATTGGGTATGCCAATAAAACCACTTATCATAAAATATGCAGGACGCACATAGGTGGCGTTCTTCTCAAGAGTTGGGTTGAAAAGTTCCATTTGAAGAATGTATGATAATCTTTTACTATCCTCGTGTCCTGTGTCCTCAGAGGCAAGCTCAGTTTAACAGTCTGGTGCTCCGTTTTCTAGCACTTATAGCAACTGTCTCTTCCCTTGTGTCGTCACTGTACAGCAGCTTGAGGCACAACAACTTCAAACACTGAGTGTCCTGGTAAGGATGGGGGAGAGAGGTACTACTGATTCTGATGTTATTAGATATTTAGGCCTCCATCCATTCATCAGTCCATCAGTCCCATATCTCAACAGCGCCTCAAGCCAATTTCCTCAAATTTAGCACAAACATTCACTTGGACTAAATAGATTTTGGTGGTCAAAAGTCAAAGTCACTTGGACCTCCCGTCCTCCCATCCTTGTAGACATGGTATCTCACGAATGATTTCAGGGAATTTCTTCAAAGTTGACACAAAGGTTTAATTGCTCCCAAGGATACCTGGTGAGATGACAAGGTCACTGTGAACTCACAAAATATGTTTGGGGCCATAACTCAAGATTTCATGTGGTAATTATGAAAAATTTTCACTTTAACATCTGGTGTCTAATGTCCATCTCTCAGATGAGATCCATGATAGAAATTAGATGATCATAGGAATGACTAAAGATAAAGTAAAGATAGCCACTACACTTGGATACTGTTATAATCATTTATATAGGGATGTGAATAACAAGGTTTCTACTATACACCAAACAGGATCAAAACTAGGACAGTATAAGAATTATTTTCACTAGTAATTTGGCCTATTGCCCATTATATTATGAAACAACCCACGAGGATGTATTCAAATGTTTGAAAATAATTGGTTGACTATCATATATGAAAAAGAAAAGCAGTACTCAATATTAGAAGCTGGTAAATACAAATATTTGGTATTTTTTTAGAACCCCATTTCTAAAAAAGTTAAATGTGATGATTTGCAAATCATGTCAAAATATGTTCATTTTGAATTTGATGCCAGCAACATGTGTACAAAAATTGGGACAGGGGCAACAAAAGACTAAAAAGGTGTATAACGCTAAAAACAAGACCTGGTGGAACATCTCAGAAATAATTAGCCAACAGATCAATAACATGATTAGGTTTAAAAAGAGCATCTCAGAGAGGGAGAGTTTAAAATTTTTATAAAACAATAAAATTCCTTAGTCTCAACATTGAATATGTTGTCTTTGGTCTATTTGCCATTAAATATGGGTTTACATAACTTGAAAATCATCACATTCTGTTTTATTGACATTTCACACAGCGCCCCAACTTTTTTGGAAACAGGGTTATACGTGACAAAAATCAGTTATTGTTTTAAAAAAAAAAAAAAATGCTAATCTAATCATTGTCACTCTGCTCAAAGTTAAAATAAGACTCAAACCTAGGACATTTACACTTATGTAATAAAAACTCAGTGTCTCTTAAGGAGAGCTCCAACCTATAAACACATTAAGTAATGTGTAATGGTGAGTCACAACAACATCTCAGATCCATGTTTTGTTTTACATGAGTATTATACAGTATTGCTATTACAATATAATTCAACCATTTATGTGGGCTCGTTCCTTTTTTTCTGATTTCAGAATGAAAATATTCTGGAATTTACAGCAGTGAAAGGCGTTCCTTTTCCGACGACCTCGCAAACCACCTTGGTGTGGTTGGTTTCAGCAATATACATTGATTTGATTGGCAGACAAGAACAGTTGCAAATTCAAACAATAAAATGGATCACAAACAAGGCTCGAAATTTGAGCGCGAACTGCGCATTCTTTTTTGAACAATAACATTTTGTTATTTTTATAATGTAACTTAATTACATAACCCCGTTAGATGTAAGTAGTTACTCCCCAACACAGCTTATGCGTTAGAGGCTCAAAAGAGGTTTTCAAGGGAGAGGAGGGGAGGAAGGGGGGGGGGGGGGGTTAAGTGTAAAATCTGTCAATATAGCAGTGATAAAGAGTTCACCATTTTGTAGCTATGTTAATTTGTTTATTTCTTTTCCCACAGCTTCTTGAAAGCAGTCAGCACTTCTTCTGTCTTTAAAGTGTATATAAAAGGATTGAGCAAAGCAGGTATTATGTGTGTCAATGAGGAGTTTATGATCCTGGCATTAGTATGGATGTAGAAGGCCAGTCCAGCTATGTTGGTTACAATAACTGGCAGGAAGAAAATGGTCACAAGGATCAAGTGAGAAGTACAAGTTTTCAATGCTCTGAGTCGTTCCTCTCCTGATGCAGTTCTGCTCAGTGCTATAGAAATGCAAACATATGACACAGCTATCAATAGAAGAGGAATACAGACGATTATAATTAAAAGAACAAATCCTACTATATAATTTAACGTCGTATCATTACAAGCCAGACGATATAATGGCCCATGATCACAGAAAAAGTTGTTTATCACCACAGATCCACAGAATGACAGGCGATCAAGAAGCCCAACCATGACTGCAAATGCACATGTCATAAAAATCCAAACAAACATCAGCATTGCACCAATGGCTGGTTTAGTAACAATACTATGGTACCTTAAAGGAAAGCAAATTGCTATAAATCTGTCGTATGCCATCGTGACAAGTGTCCATGACTGCACACTTCCAAAGAAGAAAACAAAGAACAAATAACTTAAGCAAGCCTCATAGACAATATATCTCCTGTCAAACAAAAATGTGTCTAAGAGTTTTGGGATGAGAGCAGTGCTCCCACACAAATCTGTCAAAGCCAGGTTGAACACAATCATGTATTTCGGAGTATGAAAAGTCTTCACCCGGCAAATAAGAGAAAGGAGAGAAACATTTCCAAGAACAGTCACAATGTAGACAAAACACAGAAAAACATAGTAATACTTAATATGAGGCATGTTGGAAAACCCACCGAGATAGAATTTTTCAGGGCGAACAAATGTGGTATTAAACATGGTAGTGGCTCCGTCTTCTGACACCATCACAAATACCTGTTTCTCCAAACGCAATAGCAAATAACAGAATTTATAATGAAGCGCTTGAGAAGTTGCTGTAACCAAATTCACCCCAGACAATATTCATGTAGTTCACTAAAGTGAGTTGTGCTGTGAGAGGTCTGTCAATTATATTCACCTCCTTCACTGTGGGTCACCTGTTCTAGCATCTTAATACAACCCCTAGTGGCTATAGTAAATATGATGGGACTAAAGTACAACGTGAGGTAATAAAGTATAAACAGTGGCAAAATCCCAAAGGGAGAAAGGAAGAAGGTCAGGGCTGGTTGGATGGATCAAACACAGGACTTACAGGAGACCACTGTTTGTGTCCCAGGTGAAAAGAAAAGTGAATGTTAACTTACTTAAACTTATATGTGTAAGTTTACTTATAACATATTTAACTTGCATCACGTATAGTATGAATGCAATTCATGACTTAGACTTTATTAATCCCACAGTTGGGAAATTTAGTCATCACAGCAGCATAGAAACACAAAAAGGTGCACACAATAAGAAAGAATTTACAAATACGTATACACAAATTAAGATAGATAAGAAGAATTATTTTAGAAAATAATAAGAGCAATTAATAAATACTGACACACACAAACTATATACACAAAAACAAATAAAATAAAATAAAATCATTAAATACATCTCAGGATGGCAGTAAAGTGTCAGGTGCTATGAAATTAAGTGAAATACAGTGCAACGTTATTGTATGATGGTGTTGAATAGTCTGACAGCCGTCAGGACAAACGACCTGCGGTAGCGCTCTTTCCTGCACTGAGGGTACAGCAATTATGTCACGTACAAACATAACTTACGTGACAAACTGTTTTTTAACCCAAAACATGATCTTTTCATAAACCTAACCACTGTTAAGTTTGAAACTGTGGCCATTTCACAAGGTTAATCAAATGTGTGTGATTGTAATTGGGTTAAGAGCAGTGCTCCCACACAAACATGTCAAAGCCAGGTTGAACACAATCATGTATTTTGGAGTATGAAAAGTCTTCACCAGGCAAATAAGAGAAAGGAGAGAAACATTTCAGAGAACAGTCACAATGTAGACAAAACAAAGAAAAAACGTAATTATTATTGAGTAAGCCACATTTGAAAAAAATTCTCTCAAGATATTCTTGAGATATTGCATTCACAAGAATGGGATGGAAGTGAGGACACAGTAACTTTGACCTTTGACCTCCAAAATCTAAGAAGTTCATCTCTGGTACCATTTGAACATTTATGTCAAATTTGAAGAAATTCCCTCAAGGCGTTCCTGAGTTATCACATTCACAAGAATGGGACGGACGTGAATAACATTTCTGGAAATTCCACATTGTGCTACAACTTTCTTTCGGAAAATGAGAGTAACCCGCGGAAGGCCATAGTGTCAGTGTAAAAAACCAATGTGCCTGCAGAGAGCAGCTTAACACATCTTGTGCTGGTGACGCCATTGGCAACCAGAGTGCGTAGTTATGATGGGGAAGAGTCGGGGTATTGAGGTGCCACCACCTGTTTGGTCCAAATGTGAGCAGACACTGCTTGACCTTCACGTACTTCATGTACTTCTGTGATGAGTGCTCACCTCTTTTTAGTAAAAAAATATTTGTAACTGCGAGCAGTCTAGCTGACTGACGACAAAACCTTTTTCCCCAGAGACTGGTTGTCCTCATAGCATACGAACTATATCATTAACTTACAAATTACGTTAGCCTACATGACACAAACTTAACTTACTTGGAGAACTTGTCCCCTGCTTTAAGTTATTCTGCACAAAATTCAACACCATATACACAATAACAGTAAATGTAATATTGTAGGACAGAAAATGATAAAGATTATATATTAGTAGCAGCATCATAGGAATAGGAGTGTACTTTCGTTCACCAATGTTTGAGGATTATTATCTTTATATAAATATTGTAAGGATAATAGTCTTAAAATTTAAGTAAAAATGCATTTTCATAAATCAAATAACTGCTCACTACCCCCACTGCTACCACAGCAACTAAGCCCTTCAGAAAGCAGAGAAAAACCCTGATTTGTATATCATTTTAATTTGCATTAATATAAATACATAGTGTTTTTAATTTTTACATTTGTTTCACTAGCATATTACATATGTTGGCTGTTATGGGCTGCATTACTTTGTCTGAAACATTGTAGGCACATTTTCAGTTTAATAAAAACAACCACAATTGCCAATACAACTAAAAAGTACAAACATCACACAATAAATTGCTATCATAAAAAAAACATTCTCCCTTTAGACAAATTTTACGTATCATCCAACGCAACACAAAAGCAATTAAAGCAGGTATCTGTTGATTATCTAAAAAACATGAACAATCATTTTGCTATGTTTGACATTAATCTGTGAAATGTCCATGTTATAGAGGCATTGTTCTGGTTACACTTCTCATAAAAGATGGCTTTATAAACATTTATGTTAACTTCATGTAATCATTCACTTCCTTCAAAGCAGTTGTAAACAGCTGTGCTATTGTTAGCAGTATATATTTGCACCTTGTTTTCAGTGGGCAGAGGGGAAAAAACCTCTGTATCTCTTTCTAACATGTATTTTGTAGAATAGCTGGTTATGTCATACTGTAATTGTTCTTTAAGGGCTATAAAATGAAATATATGTATTTTTTACAATTAATTCACTTTCAGCATACTAAAAATTACGAAGAGATATTATTCAATATTAGTTCTGTTTGTATGATGTGGCTGACACAATATTTGGAAGCATCGCTACTGATAACCAACTGCAGTATTTTACAGTGGATTTTAGATCAAAGTACTAAAGTTGAGGGCTATTTTTAATTTGTTGTTGAAATTTTGGCTTTCCCTCGAATTTTCAACAACTTTTTCAAAGATTCTTTGATTTCTCGTGTCTGAAAAACATAAATGAATGGGTTCAGCATGGGAGGGATGACAGTGTTCAAAGACAGGGTTATGATTCTTGCATTTGGATGTATTGTGGTCCCAAAGAGATATACAAATATCAGAGGGAAGTAATATATTGCCACTAATGAAAGGTGACCTGTGCAGGTTTTAAAAGCCCTCACTCTTTCCTGAACTGTAGAAATTTTTGACAAGGCATAGCCAATACAGTAGTAACTTACCAAGATAAATAGTAGTGGAAGATAAAGAATAAGAACTGGTAAAAAAAAACTAATTACAAGATTGGGAGTATAATCATTGCACGCAAGCCGATACACAGGGCCATGGTCACAGAAATAGCTGTTAATAACCACGGACTTACAGAAAGAAAGTCTTGTGAGAAGGCCAACTGCAAGCATTGCAAGAAAAATGTCCAAGAGCCAGAAAACCACAATAATATTCAGCATGACTCTGTGGGTCACCTTTGTGTGATAGTGCAGTGGGTAGTAGATTGCTATCAGTCTGTCATAGCAGAGTGCAACCAGGTTAAGAGACTGCATTGTAAGAAAGGTGTAGCAGAAAAACATGAATGTTAAGCAGTCATTGTAGGGAATATAGCGATGGTTAAGCAGAAAGATGTCAAGAACCTTTGGTACCAAAGCAGAGCTGCTCAACAAGTCCACCAATGCTAAGTTAAAAACTGCAATATATTTAGGAGCTCTCAATGCACGATCCAAAATGATTACAGTCATCACCATTGTGTTTCCCAAAACTGAGAAAATGTAGATAAAACAGAGAAAGACAAAGTAATACCTAACATTGGGTATGCCAATAAAACCACTTATCATAAAATATGCAGGACGCACATAGGTGGCGTTCTTCTCAAGAGTTGGGTTGAAAAGTTCCATTTGAAGACTGCATGGTAATCTTTTACTATCCTCGTGTCCTGTGTCCTCAGAGGCAAGCTCAGTTTAACAGTCTGGTGCTCCGTTTTCTAGCACTTATAGCAACTGTCTCTTCCCTTGTGTCGTCACTGTACAGCAGCTTGAGGCACAACAACTTCAAACACTGAGTGTCCTGGTAAGGATGGGGGAGAGAGGTACTACTGATTCTGATGTTATTAGATATTTAGGCCTCCATCCATTCATCAGTCCATCAGTCCCATATCTCAACAGCGCCTCAAGCCAATTTCCTCAAATTTAGCACAAACATTCACTTGGACTAAATAGATTTTGGTGGTCAAAAGTCAAAGTCACTTGGACCTCCCGTCCTCCCATCCTTGTAGACATGGTATCTCACGAATGATTTCAGGGAATTTCTTCAAAGTTGACACAAAGGTTTAATTGCTCCCAAGGATACCTGGTTAGATGACAAGGTCACTGTGAACTCACAAAATATGTTTGGGGCCATAACTCAAGATTTCATGTGGTAATTACAACAAATTTTCACTCTAACATCTAGTGTCTAATGTCCATCTCTCAGATGAGATCCATGATAGAAATTAGATGATCATAGGAATGACTAAAGATAAAGTAAAGATAGCCACTACACTTGGATACTGTTATAATCATTTATATAGAGATGTGAATAACAAGGTTTCTACTATACACCAAACAGGATCAAAACTAGGACAGTATAAGAATTATTTTCACTAGTAATTTGGCCTATTGCCCATTATATTATGAAACAACCCACGGGGATGTATTCAAATGTTTGAAAATAATTGGTTGACTATCATATATGAAAAAGAAAAGCAGTACTCAACATTAGAAGCTGGTAAATACAAATATTTGGTATTTTTTTAGAACCCCATTTCTAAAAAAGTTAAACGTGATGATTTGCAAATCATGTCAACATATGCTCATTTTAAATTTGATGCCGGCAACATGTTAACAAAAATTGGGACAGGGGCAACAAAAGACTAAAAAGGTGTATAACGCTAAAAACAAGACCTGGTGGAACATCTCAGAACTAATTAGCCAACAGATCAGTAACATGATTAGGTTTAAAAAGAGCATCTCAGAGAGGGAGAGTTTAAAATTTTTATAAAACAATAAAATTCCTTAGTCTTAACATTGAATATGTTGTCTTTGGTCTATTTACCATTAAATATGGGTTTACATAACTTGAAAATCATCACATTCTGTTTTCTTGCCATTTTACACAGCGCCCCAACTTTTTTGGAAACAGGGTTGTACGTGACAAAAATCAGTTATTGTTTAAAAAAAAAAATGCTAATCTAATCATTGTCACTCTGCTCAAAGTTAAAATAAGACTCAAACCTAGGACATTTACACTTATGTAATAAAAACTCAGTGTCTCTTAATGAGAGCTCCAACCTATAAACACTTTAAGTAATGTGTAATGGTGAGTCACAACAACATCTCAGATCCATGTTTTGTTTTACATGAGTATTATACAGTATTGCTATTGCAATATAATTCAACCATTTATGTGGGCTCGTTACTGAGAAACTTAACTTTTTTTCTGATTTCAGAATGAAAATATTCTGGAATTTGCAGCAGTGAAAGGCGTTCCTTTTCCGACTACCTCGCAAACCACCTTGGTGTGGTTGGTTACAGCAATATACATTGATTTGATTGGCAGACAAGAAGAGTTGCAAATTCAAACAATAAAACGGATCACAAACAAGGCTATGTAACTTAATTACATAACCCCGTTAGATGTAAGTAGTTACTCCCCAACACAGCTCATGTGTTAGAGGCTCAAAAGAGGTTTTGGAGGTGGGAGGGGGGGGGGGGGGTTAAGTGCAAAATGTGTCAATATAGCAGTGATAAAGAGTTCACCATTTTGTAGCTATGTTAATTTGTTTATTTCTTTTCCACAGCTTCTTGATAGCAGTCAGCACTTCTTCTGTCTTTAAAGTGTATATAAAAGGATTGAGCAAAGCAGATATTATGTGTGTCAATGAGGAGTTTATGATCCTGGCATTAGTATGGATGTAGAAGGCCAGTACAGCTATGTTGGTTACAATAAATGGTAGGAAGAAAATGGTCACAAGGATCAAGTGAGAAGTACAAGTTTTCAATGCTCTGAGTCGTTCCTCTCCTGATGCAGTTCTGCTCAGTGCTATAGAAATGCAAACATATGACACAGCTATCAATAGAAGAGGAATACAGAGGATTATAATAAAAAGAACAAATCCTACTATATAATTTAACGTCGTATCATTACAAGCCAGACGATATAATGGCCCATGATCACAGAAAATATTGTTTATCACCACAGATCCACAGAATGACAGGCGATCAAGAAGCCCAACCATGACTGCAAATGCACACGTCATAAAAATCCAAACAAACATCAGCATTGCACCAATGGCTGGTTTAGTAACAATACTATGGTACCTTAAAGGAAAGCAAATTGCTATAAATCTGTCGTACGCCATCGTGACAAGTGTCCATGACTGCACACTTCCAAAGAAGAAAACAAAGAACAAATAACTTAAGCAAGCCTCATAGACAATATATCTCCTGTCAAACAAAAATGTGTCTAAGAGTTTTGGGATGAGAGCAGTGCTCCCACACAAATCTGTCAAAGCCAGGTTGAACACAATCATGTATTTCGGAGTATGAAAAGTCTTCACCCGGCAAATAAGAGAAAGGAGAGAAACATTTCCAAGAACAGTCACAATGTAGACAAAACACAGAAAAACATAGTAATACTTAATATGAGGCATGTTGGAAAACCCACCGAGATAGAATTTTTCAGGGCGAACAAATGTGGTATTAAACACGGTAGTGGCTCCGTCTTCTGAGACCATCACAAATACCTGTTTCTCCAAACGCAATAGCAAATAACAGAATTTATAATGACACGCTTGAGAAGTTGCTGTAACCAAATTCACCGCAGACAATATTCATGTAGTTCACTAAAGTGAGTTGTGCTGTGAGAGGTCTGTCAATTATATTCACCTCCTTCACTGTGGGTCACCTGTTCTAGCATCTTAATACAACCCCTAGTGGCCATAGTAAATATGATGGGACTAAAGTACAACGTGAGGTAATAAAGTATAAAGAGTGGCAAAATCCCAAAGGGAGAAAGGAAGAAGGTCAGGGCTGGTTGGATGGATCAAACACAGGACTTACAGGAGACCACTGTTTGTGTCCCGGGTGAAAAGAAAAGTGAATGCTAACTTACTTAAACTTATATGTGTAAGTTTACTTTTCACATATTTAACTTGCATCACGTATAGTATGAATGCAATTCATGAGTTAGACTTTATTAATCCCACAGTGGGGAAATTTAGTCGTCACGACAGCATAGAAACACAAAAAGGTGCACACAAGAAGAAAGAATTTACAAATACGTATACACAAATTAAGATAGATAAGAAGAATTATTTTAGAAAATAATAAGAGCAATTAATAAATACTGACACACACAAACTATATACACAAAAACAAATAAAATAAAATAAAATCATTAAATACATCTCAGGATGGAAGTAAAGTGTCAGGTGCTATGAAATTAAGTGAAATACAGTGCAACGTTATTGTATGATGGTGTTGAATAGTCTGACAGCCGTCAGGACAAACGACCTGCGGTAGCGCTCTTTCCTGCACTGAGGGTACAGCAATTATGTCACGTACAAACATAACTTACGTGACAAACTGTTTTTTAACCCAAAACATGATCTTTTCATAAACCTAACCACTGTTAAGTTTGAAACTGTGGCCATTTCACAAGGTTAATCAAATGTGTGTGATTGTAATTGGGTTAAGAGCAGTGCTCCCACACAAACCTGTCAAAGCCAGGTTGAACACAATCATGTATTTTGGAGTATGAAAAGTCTTCACCAGGCAAATAAGAGAAAGGAGAGAAACATTTCAGAGAACAGTCACAATGTAGACAAAACAAAGAAAAACAGTAATTATTAATGAGTAAGCCACATTTGAAAAAATTCTCTCAAGATGTTCTTGAGATATTGCATTCACAAGAATGGGATGGAAGTGAGGACACAGTGACTTTGACCTTTGACCTCCAAAATCTGATAAATTCATATCTGGTGCCATTTGAACATTTATGTCAAATTTGAAGAAATTCCCTCAAGGCGTTCCTGAGTTATCACATTCACAAGAATGGGACGGACGTGAATAACATTTCTGGAAATTCCACATTGTGCTACAACTTTCTTTCGGAAAATGAGAGTAACCCACGGAAGGCCATAGTGTCAGTGTAAAAAAATCAACGTGCCTGCAGAGAGCAGCTTAACACAGTTCACACAGTTCACACGAACTATATCATTAACTTACAAATTAAGTTAGCCTACATGACACAAACTTAACTTACTTGGAGAACTTGTCCCCCGCTTTAAGTTATTCTGCACAAAATTCAACACCATATACACAATAACAGTAAATGTTATGACAGAAAATGATAAAGATTATATATTAGTAGCAGCATCATAGGAATAGGAGTGTACTTTCGTTCACCAATGTTTGAGGATTATTATCTTTATATAAATATTGTAAGGATAATAGTCCTAAAATTTAAGTAAAAATGCATTTTCATAAATCAAATAACTGCTCACTACCCCCACTGCTACCACAGCAACCAAGCCCTCCAGAAAGCAGAGAAAAACCCTGATTTATATATCATTTTAATTTGCATTAATATAAATACATAGTGTTTTTAATTTTTACATTTGTTTCACTAACATATTACATATTTTGGCTGTTATGTGGTAATTATGAAAAATTGTCACTCTAATGTCTAATAAGATGAAATGATAAAGTGATGACATTTTACATCCAAAAGGTCAAAGGTCAACTTCCCTGTTACAACATAATGCTATGCAAAAACTCTTTTCTGACCATTATTCAACACCATCAGGTGGGAGATTGTGACCATATTTCACTTTTGGTTCGATACTACATAGGTGACAATAATCTTGGGTGCCCACCTTGAAGGTGTAATGATTGCATAGATCTTCAGTGCTGTCAGGTTGAAGATTTTTGTGAGGCATACGCGTTTTGGACTTTGTAGCTTATTTGCAGCAAAAACTTCACGTATGATCGGAATCGGCTTTATTGGACAAGCACGTTAAGACATACAAGGAATTTAATTATTGTTACTCTCAATGGATTTCCACAAAAACACAGAATAGCAAAAACTACAAAAATAACAATTTAACAAAGTCAACTAAAATCAATTTCACTTATATATCCTTAAAAATACATATGATACCTTTTATGAAGTTCACTACATATATGAGTTTTACAAGAATTACATAACAAAAACAAACAAAGCCTTGCAATTGGCCTGACTGAAATCTAACTTGAGGCCTCGATAATGATAACAATTTCACTGTGGATAAACATTTGGGCAGTTTTTCATTGTTCATATTACAATTTTGTTTTCAATGCAAACATACAGTAGTAAGTAATCTTCATGACTCCATGTGAAGCAGTGTTGGTATAGCAAACACCGTAGATTAATTCAAAAAAAGGAAACACAAAACAATTGCACCTTTTAAATGCACTTGCTACGTATTTATACGCTATTTGATCAGATTAAATCTTACTTGATAAAGCATTGATTTTACAAAAGTTAAAAAGAGCACATATACATTTCCTAAAATACAGCAGACTGCATCAAGACAACATCTGCCGAGACACAAACATAATGGTCTCTCTATAAAATAGTTACCTAATTCCAGTAAGGTCCTTTAAAATAGTTTTTTTTTATTAAAAGACATGATAATGTAAATACATTTAATGTTGAATAAACAAACATTTATTGGATGTTACAATGGTATCTAACAGATACCCTTACGTTAGCTATTGCCTCAATGTTTTTACAAAAAATCTTGCTGTGATTATCTACTGTCCTAAACAAAATATAGACAGATGGTTATTTTATTATGACATTTTTCACCATAATCTTGGATTGTGTCCTGATTCTTAATATTTTTTTCAATGATACTTTGATTTCTTGTGTTTGCAGAACATAAATGATTGGATTTAACATGGGTGGAAAGATTGAGGTCAGAGACAAGTTTATGATCCTGGCATTTGGATGTATGTTGGAACTCATGGTAAATGTGACTAATATTGGGATGAAATAGATTGCCACTAATGAAACATGAGCAGTGCAGGTTTTAAAAGCTTTCACTCTTTCCTTAACGCTGGCTACTTTAGATAATGCATAACCAATATATGAATAACTGAGCAATATAAATACCATTGGAAGCCAGAGAATCACAAATACCAACACCGTACTGAAACGTGAATTGAGAGTATAATCATTGCACGCAAGCCGGTATATCTGGCCATGGTCACAGAAATAGCTGTTCACAACCACAGACTTACAAAAAGAAAGTCTTGTCAGAAGACCGACTGCAATCAGTACAAAAGTAATGATAAAGACCCACAAAGAAGTAATCAAAGACAGCATGAACCTGTGGGTCATCTTCACTTGATAATGCAGAGGAAAGATGATTGCGATCAGTCTGTCATAGGCAAGTGCAACCAAATTCAGAGCCTGCATTGAAAGGCAGGTGTAACAGAAAAAAAGGAATGTCAAGCAGTCATTGTAGGGGATGTAATTGTGATCAAACAGAAAAATGTCAAGAACCTTCGGCACCAGAGCAGAGTTACCTAACAAGTCCACAAATGCAAGGTTAAAAACTGCTATATATTTTGGAGTTCTCAGGTTATAATCCAAAAATATTACAGCCATCACAACTGTGTTTCCCACCACAGAAACAATATATACAAAAAACAGAAAGACGTAGTAATACTTGATATTAGGTATGCCAAAAAATCCACTTATTATGAAATATGCTGGACGCACAAACGTAATATTTCTCCCAAGAGCAGAGTTGAAAAGGTCCATTGCAAAATTTGTATCAAGCCTATACTGTCAAAGCTCAGACAAAAGTACTGCACGTCAGCACTTGGCTCTAAAATGTCGACCGTGGTGGGCTTTTCTCTCTCGTCTTCTTTCAGGTCATGAAGGTCAGACAACTTTTAACTGTTTTGCAGAGCTCCTTTGTGGCTATGTCTGATCCCTTGTGTGTAGTCTATGTAAGCATCAACAATAAAATAAAACTCTTGCTCTGGAAGCCTATAGTGACTGTTTTTCAGGGGGTGACATTTCAAAGAGCATCCTAATTTAAATGGTATTCTGAGAAGATACTCTAATCTTATATATTTAAATAATACATGGTTGTAAAACCAATTACAAAGTATGTTTTGCTTTTAATTGCTGGCTGTTGTTGCTGGGGCAAATATAACTAAAGGTAGCTTGATTGGACAAGCTAACACTATCTAGTCAAGAGAAACAGCAACATTTCAAGCAGCAGCAACAGAGGCAACCAAAATTTGCTGTTTGAGTTGAAACTCTTCTAGTCCCCAACAAATACGTTGAAAAATAGCTTTTACAAAGCAGTTAGTCAATAGTTGCAGTTGCATTTTTTTTCATTCTGACTGAAATTATGATTTGAAGATTTCAAGTCAACATTTGACGTGATTTAATACCGTCTGGTGTTTACATGTCCCAACGCACTCTTTATTTTATTACTAGGTCAGTTAAAACTTTTCTTGCATTTGCTGGTGGGTGCCTTTGAAAGTCAATTCTCAGTATGTTGTTGACATTTATTTAAAATGTGCCTTTGTTGATGCTGCACGGCAACAAAACCAAAAACTGGTGTGACAACTGCAGTAGAAATCAGAACTTGGTGAACTTCAGTTATGCATGGAGCTTGTAAATATAGTTAAGCCTCAAAATGGAGTAAACAATTTTCATTTTTTCAGATTCAAAAGGTTGGATGACTTAATCCAAAGGCACAGCCATACAACTGGCAAATATGTATTAGTTACCTATGACACTCAAATTTACTCTGTTTAACTGTACACCAGGATAAGACTGGTCTTGTTCTATTGTTCTTTATTGTCAATAAATCCCATAAAATGAATAAATAAGACTAATAAGGAAATAGCCCTTTCTTCATTATTTTCCCACTTCCCTTCCTTATTAAATGTTAAATAATACGGGTATTTTTGGGGGGGCCTATCTTCTACTATAGTGAATTTCATAAATAGTTGGTGTGTTAGTGACTTTTGTTGCACAAGGACAATGTAAGTGGAATTCAAAATGACAGAACCATGTCACCCAAAACTACTGTGTAAGGCTAAGTAATGTATTTTCAATATTTTCTTTTCACCGAGATGGTTCTTTGTTACTAATTTTGTTTAGAATTTTCATTGACACATCCTGGGCACAACCACAGACCAGGAGTTTCCAGGATTATGATAGTATCTCTCTTCTTTGCAAATGCTTCTGCTGGCTTGGTCAACCTTTAACCTCCAGCACACAAACGGGCCATTAACTGTCGAGTGTAAGTTATGGTACTCGAAAAAGTATAACGAAACATGGGTTGTCCTGCCCCATGTGACAAGTTTCATTATCTCCAAATATACAGTACATATTGAAATCAAATCCAAATAAATAGATTTTTCACATATTTAATTGTGCTGGTTTATACATTAAAAAATACTTCACATCTATAAAGTCAGTGAACAAACTTCAGTGCACAACTGAACTATTCTTTACTCCCCAGTTGATAGCTGGAAAACTCTGCCTAATGAGGCTGCTAATGAGTTGTTTGTTGCCACTGCTCTTGTAAGATGACACACCCTGAACAGTTAGGTAAACACTTTGTCCCTAACTGCAGGGGACAGCCAAGGGAGAACAGGGGTTATCTGAGATAAATTGTAAGTTACGTTGCCTTATGAAGTTAGAAACTTTTCATGACCAGGATAATTTGCGTCTCAATGTGGGTCTTAGGACTGAAGGTGTAAGCTGTACAGATTTTAAAGCCCCGTGGGGCAAATTTATTTGTGATTTTGGATAATGGGCAACACCAATAAAATTGACTTTACTTGTATCCAGGTAAACAAGAATATTGAGAATATGATGGCTGATCAACTTTTTTTTGTGAAACTGATCTGAAACATACAGCAGGGACAATCACAAAGTTCCATGACTGCAACTGTTGCACAGAAACAAAGCATAGTACTACGAAGTATTCCAAGTCACGTCGCTTTATCAAAATTAGCACCCGAGTTCACATAACATTTTTGTCAGCAATTGTACTCGGGAGACCTTTGGAAATGCTTCTGAAAATCTGCGGCAATTAAACAGTAAGCAAAACGTCACTGCCCAAGACCGAAAAAGGCGCGTCAGGTCAGAACCATAACCGGGTGGGTTTCATTTGACATTCATGGGGTTGTGCAGTGTGAAATTGTCCTTCATGGTCAGACTGTCAACACCGAAGGAAAACATTTTGTGTAAACGACCTGAACTGTGGCCGATGGCACTTGAGCTCTCCAACATGACAACATGCCTGCTCCAAGTACGTTGAAAAAGCACAAAGTCTGTCACTCCCTACCTCCCACACCGGATGTGGCTCCGCGACTTTTTTCAGTTCCCCAAAAATTTGATACAAAATTTGATGTGTGCTCTCTGCTGAAAATTTGCCATGAATTTCAACCCTAGAAAGTGATGCTGAACTGTTAGAAAATAAAACATTAAAAACCTGTTGACTAAGAAAATAGAAGAAGGAAGGATTCACATTAATATAGATGAGTAAACTGTAAACAAACCGCCGCGTGCCGATGGACAGCCCTAATGCAGTTAGGAAAATGACCATTCCAGGCCCAAAATTTCTGTGCAATTTCTGTTTACTTTTGGTCAGAGGAAATAATTATAGTCGCCTGAATATACCCACCTACAATGGAGGTGGAAAGTACAGAGTTGGCATAACAATAGTGACGTTAACAGGAAATACACGAGGTTGAAACAAAGCAAAATTAGGCTTTCACCCTTTCAACGACATAGAAAACTATACCAAAACTGCTATCTGTGTTAGGTTGGCCAAAAGCAAGCAGGAGTGACTAAACCCAAACTCGTGAGAAATCAAATTATAAACTGCAGGGAAACATACATTTATATTGATTCCCTGTGCCCGAGTGTGCTGCGCCTAAAACAATATGAGAACATACTCAAGAGATTATTAAAGCTCCAGGGCCTCTAAACTCAAACTATTACATTGAGTATTATCCATAGGGATTCACTATTAAGGTATTGTTGCCAAATACATGAAATTAGCTCCCCGGGTATATTACAGGTGTTTGTCCCACTGAGAGAGATTGCCTCTGAAATGACAGGATGCATTCCTCAGGCCTGCCAGTTCATTATACTATTCTACATTCTGCAGCCTCTCAAAGGAATCAACATTATAACGCTTTATATAATTTCCAAGAAAAATACAACAACGTGATGTTTGTAACATACAGCAGAGCAACTAAGGATATTTTTTCCTTAGCAAGTAATCTGTAAATTAATTCGTTAACTGCTCAGTTGACGGTTTCTTCTACAAGATGTCAGGAAACGTGATTAATTCCATAATCATATAAAATAAGTTAAAGTTGAAAATCCATTCTCCTCTAAGTGGAAACTACAAATACTTTTTATACTAAAAAAGTACATAAAACAATTCATCAGTTAATCTAATTGTTGTTAGTTATTTTCTTTTTCAATCCACCAACTAATCAACTATTAATTTCTGCACTCGCAGTGAACGTTAGCATTGTTGCAATCACAGTCTGAGTGCAGTGGCATTAAAAGATGGAGATGCAGTATATGCATTAGGCACAGTAATACAGTAAATGACAATGTAGCAGTGTTTCTGCGGGCTGTTTTTGCAAAAACAGTGGTTGCACTTAACTTACAGTAGTGCAAGTTACAATGATTAGTCGCTGTTAAAGTAACAGTAATAATACTAATAGTTGAAGAAATGTTGTGCGTTGTCATTGTGGCAGTTACTGTCACAGTTGTAGCAGTACTAGTAGTAGCTGTGGTAATAGTAGTTCTAAAATTAGTAGAAGTCGTAGAGATATTCGGTATAATATAATCCCCCGTCTCTAAAACTAAATTACATGAATACTTTCTCAAGTAAATAGAGTGTAAAACCGTCAATATGGATTATAGAGTTAACTTATTCTGACTTTTCTGCCTTACCAACAGGTCTGTGAACTCCTCCGGAGCCTGACCCCGGGGAATCCCACCACAAAAACACTGTACTTTCTCATCTGTCCTCCGGAGAGACCCGATCTGTTTTTCTCCTCCTACCAGGCTCTTTCTCAGAGGAGAACAGTAATGACGAAACTGACTAATTGATCCTGAGAGGCTCCCCGCCCCCCTCGAAAAAAAAAGCACAAACACACGTGGACGCACAAGCGCACACGCACACGCAAACTTCACTTAAAGACAAACACAAATATTTATCACACTGACGGTGCAGCTCATTATTGTTCAAGTACTTTTGTTTTTGAAAGTCTCATGTAGGACTTTAGCGGTTCAGCTGTAGTTAATATTTTGGTGAAAATACTAAACATTTTCCTTTTTTAATGTGCCTTAATATAGCAGCCTGTGTCCTTTCTTACCAGTGATTACTTATTGTAACATTGTAGGGTAATTAAATGAATGACATCGTGACTAAGTTGTTACCATTGACGTGAAAGTCCTTTTTGGCGCAGGGCCCCCAACACAACACAACACAAGGACATCAATCAACATCGAAAAGAAAATTTAAGTGTAAAAAGAAAAGTTGGCCTTTATTAGTTGTTGACAGGCTTGTGTAATGTACATCATGTCTATATCCTGTTCTAATCTCAATATATATAAAAGGAGGCATTAGAACTACCAGATACTTTTATGAACCCTCACGATAACAAAATTTAAAAATTGGCATAAAATTCCAGCCTTTTTATTTTTGAATAGTCACATAAATGCTCTACTGCTACTCCCTACGTTTAAGTTATTGTATTTTGTTTTTCAGAAATGGTGCTGGCTACTTCTCTCAATCTTCACTTGAAGCTGGTGGTGTTTTTATAAACACACAATGTTTATGTTAATCTGCTACATTTATTAAATCACACTGCACGTTTTAATCTGCTTTCCTGTACAGATGGATCAGCCTGTCACAATGTTGGTCCTCAAATTACCCACATGAGCATGCAAATGGACCCCAGGAGCAGTTTGGTTTTTGACAATTCGAATAAATGTTTTATTCAAACAGGATGGCCGCACCCTCCAAAATATTGACCAAAAAGCCATTTGTGAGCAGAAAGCAAGGGGGGGGGGAAGCTGCAGATGGCAGGGAAGATTCAGACAATTCAATCTCATCTACGGCAAAGTTCTATTTCCTGAACATGACCACACTGTCACCACCAACACTATGTAGACAAAATACATTAAATACTACATCTGTGGTATTGTAACAAGAGGTTTAAAATGCATCTTTTAACAAGACCCATGTGGGAAATTGGAATGATCAACTTCTCAAACTAAAGACAGCTTTGTCTTTGTGTTTTCTTAATTTAGTAGGGCAGGAATCAGATTATTTGATATATATCATAATAAAAGGGTTACGCTTCAATATGTTGCAACATAATGCGATACTGTAGGCCTTAATATTTTGTGATTTTTTTTCCAATCTAATTTTAGGCAGCTATCATAGTATAATCAACTTCCTGTCATAGTATACGCTGTTTTCTGTCTCGGTTTCCATAGCTACGTTGGAGTGGAGGAGTCCAGCATCTCAAGAAAGATGACATCAAAAATGTAACACAAAATAAACCGCTGTCTTCCACGAATCCTTGCAGGTAAAACAAAAATCCGATTTGAGTATCAATGCAGTCACACAAAACATAACGTCTCAGTACTCAAGCGTATCAACATTTTCTTGCACCCTGTAATTTAGTGACTTAATTTCAAATGAAGACAACAAACCTTTGCTTTTTTGCAGGCTTAGAGCAAATATTGCTGAGACTAGAAATGAACATTAGTTTGAAAAATATATAAATCCCCTTAAAGTTGTCTCAGAGCATAAAGGAGAGGTAACTTCTAAAGACTATTTTGTACTCACGGCTAAGACGTGCTTCAGGAGGGTCTTTGTTTCGCGGTGCTCAATCCACTTGTCCGTTGTGGTCCCACAGACTTGCAGTGGTTTCCCAGCCTGGCCTCACTGCCAGGAATGGGGAACAGAACCCAACCGTCACAGTTCAGCCGAAGATGATGCAGTTTAAGTGAACATTGTCCAAAGCTGTAGTTTTTTTTTTTAGTATGAAATTCCCTGTTTGTGTTACATGACCAAACAATGTATTGAGATAAAAAAAAAAAAAATTTAAAAATGAAATAAAGCGTATCATTCTTGTGACACTGAGATGCTGAATCCTTGACAACAGTCTGGCCTTTAGTGTCTTGTGTCTAGGTCTGAACAGCTTTTAAGTACAGACATACTTCACAGGAAGGTCCTTAGTAAGTCGAAACCCAGCTGTTTAAACTTGCCCTTCTGAATAAGTTGACTGATAAATACCAGCTTAGTAAAATAGGGCTGATGTTAGCTAACACTAAGCTGCTTTCACATCCAGCGCATTAAGAACAACATTAGTTTGTTTCCCTTCGGCTCGGGTTTGACCTCACAAGCTCTTCATGAAAGAACACATCCTGTCCTAACCTTTGTAGGTGCTCCACAATATTCTGACACATCATAGGTTTGTCTGTCTGCAGTTTGGTATCAGACAGGTGCGATTACTGGAGCTTTTTGGGGGGGGTTGCTGTTGCTCTTTAGCCTCTCTAGGTTAATTCATTGTAGGTTTTGACCTGTAAAAGTATTGTGTGAAATGGATACAGGAAGTAATGGTGTTCGGCCGACCAATGATAACTTCAGCTGGCAGTCACGTGGCATTCGGCCAATCAATAGTGTAACACGGCTCTGCTTTCATCCACAGACAATTTTATTTTTCTACTACTTTTTCCTCGTGTTTTCTTTTGCCTATGGCCTGGACGTTGTTGTACCATTTATTTGTAAGTTTTAAAGCCTTGAGTTGTGCATTTGGGTCCTTTCTCTTGCTCAATTGTGACAGATTTATTTTCCTTATTCTTAAAGTGAGCCTGCAGACAGCTCCTCAGTCACAAACGAACTACAAAGAAAAACTTAAGACACCAACACTGAAATGTATAAAAAAAAAAATAAAAAAAATTAAAAAAAAAATGCAAACATTGGACATTTACATAAATTCATGTTTGATTATACCTCTGGCCATTTTTTTTCAATCTATTGTTCTTTTTGAGTCACTGATTTGTATTATACAAAAAAACAAAAAAAAAGCTTATAATAGCTCAGTCTATATTTTGTACTGAACCAAAATGATGCTGTACTGGTAAATTCTGTTGCATTTCTGGGCTGCCCCCACTGTTGGGGTCCAGCCAAAAATATCCAAGGAAAAATGTTAAAGGGCTACACTGAAAATACAAACCATAATACAACTCTCTCTTAGCTACAGGTCCTTCTCTAACAGGCACACATGAACGTTTGATACACAAACTCTCCCCCATACTGTAATACATATACAATATATTATAATATACACATTCATATATGTGTGTACAACTTTAACTTAAATGAAAATGTAGTTTAACAAAGTAGCCTAATAATGCACATCTTTGACTTTACTTTGAACACAGCCAGTTTGCACAGGTTTGCAGTGTACAATGTATCGTCAGTATGTTTGTCAGTTTAGAGGAACCGTTCTACCGTATGTTTTAAGATTAGATGTTCTCGGAAAAAAGAACCTTGAATGAGATAATACCTTAAATGTGGGTTACAAGGTGTTTATTTTCACCCCAAAAGAATGATGGAAGATTTTATCCGTGATCTACTATGTACATGTGTGGCACTGGTGGTTATGATGTTGTGATGAAGGTATTTTGCCAGAAGGTGGCATCATCCTCAATCTTTCCTGCATAGAAGTCTCACAATGAGCAAAGAAACTCCTGTTGCAGTGCTGTCTGACTGCTGTTTGATTGAATCACCCCATAATTATATTTTGCCCATATAATTTGTCCAAACATGTGAAATGAATGTGTAAGAGTAGTTTTATGAAAGGGTGACTGGTCATTGTAGTGTGGAGTGAGAGTCAGACACACAAAACCATATCAGTTTTATTAATGTTTACAGCCTATGTATATTTAAATGTCATATACATTTAAATGACACAACAAAATGTCAACTCATACAGACTCACACTAAAAGCAGTAATAAAAGTAACTAATGCTGTATTGTTAAGCAGCAGCAATACTGACTGGTTTTAATGTCAAACAAATAGAATGGTACTCTGGACTGGTAGGTACTACTGTGACTGCAGCCCCCTCCGTCTGCACCCAGACACTTTCTATGAAGAAAGACTAGTTGTATTGATGTTGGCTATATGGCCCATGTCAATGTGTGATGGACACAGCAGGCCTGTAGGGAGGAAAACAGGGAGGAGGAAAGGAAAAAAAAAAGAAAAAAAACTACACAGGACTTCATTGACAGGCAGCAGACGCAGTCATTTTCTTTGAGTAAAATAAATTTTCAGAACTCCCTTCACACTTTGCTGACATATCACAAGCTTAATGATATTCCAAGATGCGTATCTTTTATTTCATTCAGCTAAAACTGCACCCGCAGTAATGGAACTGCGTTTGTTCAATGTGACATAAGCCAAGTGCATGAGGCGTGATATAAAACTGCTCTCAGGGTGGCTGTCTGAAATGTACGCTATGTTCCGCACTGTTCTTCCTGCTGCACTTTGGCCTACTCACTGTTGTGCAAACTGGACAAGTGAGTCAACAGCATCACATGGCTGTCACAGAAAAATGATGGAGGCCGAATTTGATTTTATTCTGTCTTGCATCAGGACTTTATCTGCTTCAATGCTGAGTGAGTGGAAAGCATGTGATCTCTTTCTTTTGTGGAAAAGCTTTGTCTTTAAGTTGACAGTCAACAAGATTTAAGATTACGTTACATATTCAGTTATGACTTTAGGGGACGTCACAAGTACTAATCAATAGACCGTATCAACTGAAAATCTGTTGCCTGTCAACTCACAAGAAACACATTCTGACACAGTGCTGAAATGTAACTACGTACATTCACCTTGGTGCTATTGAGGCAGTTTTGAGATACTTTTTGTGAAGTTTAGTGTTTTTAATCGACACAAAATTATACTTTCTCAACTTTTCAGTGCAACATTGTGTACATATTTTAGTCGTATTTATTCTGCAGATTTTATATATAAATATAAATTATGTGATAGTCTTACATGGTAGTTAAAAAAGTATTCAGATCATTTACTTAAGTAAAATCTCGAATAACACTATTAAAAATATTGCATTTTGTAAAAGTCCTTGAATCAAAAATCCTGCTTAAAGTAAAAGTTTTACCATCAATACTTCAAAGTATCAAAATAAAGTCACTTCTGTTGAAGAAAATGTACCCTTATTTGATAAAAAGATATATCTGATAGTATAATGAGAAGTGGTCATTCTTATTTATTACATTTTATACTTTTGATAAAAACTATATGACATTTTACTTAACATAATGTACATTTCAATGGGTAAAATTGAAATTGCGTAAAGTGTTTAATATTGTGATCTAACTACTCTAAACAAAGAAAAGGATCCAAGTATTTCAGTCCTTAACTTCAGATGAAATGTGTTTTCGTGAGTATGTAACACAGCCTTACGCCTATCTTCAGTTTTACTGAATACCAAGAATAATTCCCAGAGACTTGCAGAACTGGTTGAGTTGAACATCTAAAAATACCTGCCATCTGATTTAGCCCTTTGTTTACGTTCTTGTTAACGGTCAGGTGTTTGTGAAATTGTTACTCAGTGGTGTGGATGAGCGTCAACAGTAGGCTGTCAAAATGAAGTGACACTTAAATGATTTATGCACAATAAGTCATGACAAAAGGTAGTGCACTTCAATAACCTTTATTTAGTTTACAGATGTATTCCATTTTGAAGTTTGGAGGGGGGGAGAGGGAGCATTAGTGCTATTTACAATTGGTTTGAAAACGTTTATCTCTGTACAGATTTGAACCCTGATCAATATAAACAATATTTTTAAGACCTAGTGCTGTTACAAAGCGATTCTTTAAAGCAAAAAAAAAAAAAAAACACGAAGAAAAAAAGGATTACATTAAATTATAAACAAATGGAAACAAAAAATAATAAAAGAGCACAGAAGAAAATAAAAATCCATCAGTCCGTAAATGATTAGGGAGGATTTGCTGCTGTTGAGCACAAGACATTGTCAGCGAGTGACTGTGAACTGGCTAGAAGCTAACCGTATACACAATCATAGACTAAACACCAATATAATGTATATCACCAAGATCTAAAGTCATCATGTTCTATAGAAGATTCATATTAAATATATTCTACACATGTTACCTTAGTTTGGAACATTACTTCCATTGGAAAAATATAAAATAAAACAATAAAACTTTTTATACATTTTTAATATTCTGATGAAGGAGCACATGCTTCAGTTGTGCAAAATGGACTTGTTAATGCAGAGCGAGAATTAAGGAGAGAGTAAGTAGCAAATTAAGACAAATAAGGAGCATTTTCATTTGGAGTTCATTCCCCTGCTTAAACAGCAACTGTCAGAGAGATCCTTCACAACACTGTTAGAAAAAGGTAGCATGGTGAGGCGGGGATGGTGCGTCAGGGCAGGGAGGAACGTTTTATTTGTCACAACACTAGTCAGTCATGAATATGCATGGACTGTCAAAACACAGTCACATAAGTCATGGACAAACAAATATCCAAAACGAGACCATCAACACCGGTTGTTTGTCTATTTGTTTAGGCTTTGTTTGGCTAAAATATGCCGGACTGAGAGAGCAGGATGTGTTCGGTCTCTACAGCACTCTGCAGACAAAAAAGGAAGAATTTCTCTCTTGCGGCCTTTAAGGGCACATGCAGAGGAGGGCAGTAGAAAGGACACCGGTGTGTGTGTGTGTGTGTGTGTGTGTGTGTGTGTGTGTGTGTGTGTGTGTGTGTGTGTGTGTGTGTGAGAGAGAGTTGTTAGTGGTTTATATTCTCCGCGCTCTGTATGAGAAAACAAGGCCACACACACAAACTTGGGCACTGCATTACAACGACAACCAGCTAGAATAAGGAGCCAGTTGGAGACTGACTTTCAACACACTGGCTGAAGATGGCAAGACAAGGTGTATATGTTTACTGCATGTGTGTGTGTGTGTGTGTGTGTGTGTGTGTGTGTGTGTGTGTGTGTGTGGCAGAAGGCTTAAAAAGGTGTGCTTTAAGAAAGAAAGAAAGAAAACAAACCACATGCAAATCCAGTTTCTTCCTGTAATTTTCAGTTATGACAACAAATCAAGTACAACAAAAGGAATCAACGCTATCATTAATCAATTTCCTGCTCCCCATCTCTGTGTCCTGGATCAGCCTGAGCCTGCTCTCTTTCTACGTGTGTGCGTGCGCGCGTGCGCGTGCGCGTGCGTGTGTGTGTGTGTGTGTGTGTGTTGTACGAGAGGGGGAGAAAAAAAAAAATAGAAGACAAGTGTGTGTTTGTCTGTATGCATATCCGCACTGTGGACAGGCTCCAGGACAGGGGACAAGCTCATTAGGTCCAGGACATCGAGGGCGAGAACGGATGAGAAGGATGGAGGGCTGGCGGCACAAATTTACAGAATGACACAGCAGTTACTCTCCCCGGTCTTCTCTCTGTTCCTCTGACCTGGAGACACACACATAGACAACATCATTAAGATAAACAATGATCCTCCACAGACAGAGTTACCCAGCTCAATGCGCTCGTAAATAATTTCAAAATATGTCATGTTTAAATGTGATCTGAGGACAGCTTCACAGACATACTGGCAGACTGAAATCTACAGAGTTGAGCCAGCGTTAATGTAAAGTTTAAAGGTGCTTTCACATCTACTTTGTTTGATCTGGACTTTTAGACTTTTCACTTCGGTCTGAACCAAAGGTGCCTCGATTGGATCACGATTCAGATCAAAAGATCAAAATTTGGTCCGACCAAAAGAGGTGGTATCAGTAGAAATAAAACTGAACCAGTTCAGTTCATTTCCAAAGTGAATGTGCTTTTTGGATGGTTTGGATTTTTGGACCAATTACAGTAAGTAAAGGCAGCGTATCATCACTCATAATCAATAGAGTGAGAAAAAGAAATAAAAATGAGCCTCAGTAGCACACGGGGGGAGGAGACCGTATTTAACTATAATTTCTGCACTCTCACTGGATTTCCTTGATCGAGTTTCACACCGTTACCGGAATCAACATCGCTTCGCTACCTGGTGAGACCTGGTGACCCAAAGAGCCTGGATGCTGTCTTAGATTGTCTCTCTGACATTAACTGTTGGATGGCACAAAACTTTCTTCAGCTCAACAACTCAAAATCAGAAGTCATATTGTTCAATTCCCCAAACGATAACACCAGTCTCATTGAGAGTCAACTTGGTCCCCTGTCTGCTTATTTAAAACCTGTTGCCAGAAACTTGGGAGTAATGTTTGACTCTCAGTTAAGCTTTGAAACACAGATCAAAAAAATGGTCCAGTCCTGCTTCCTTCAATTAAGAACCATCTCCAGAATCAAACCCATACTGTCACACTCTGACCTGGAAAAAGTAATTAATGCACTCATTTTCTCTCGACTCGACTACTGCAACTCCCTCCTTTCTGGCATAAACCAAAAATATATCTCCCACCTCCAAATAGTCCAGAATGCAGCAGCTCGGCTTCTTACTGGTCTTAACAGATGACATCACATTACTCCAGTTCTGGCCTCTCTCTACCGGCTCCCGGTTGGTTTTAGAATAGATTTTTAAGATTTTGTTGATTACTTTTAAGGCCCGCCTGGGTCTGGCCCCGAGCTACATTATTGAAATGTTAGCCCCATATGAGCCAACTCGCAGCCTTAGATCCTCCGGTGGGGCCCTTCTGGCCGTTCCAAAGTCGAGACTTAAATCAAAGGGTGACCGTGCTTTTGCCACTTGGACCCCTCGACTTTGGAACGACCTACCTGAGGAGATAAGGCTTGCAGAATCATTGACTTCTTTTAAATCACTTCTTAAAACCCATTTTTATAGAATTGCTTTTAAGTGCTGTCGTCCTTTTATGTCCTTTTATGCAGTTCTTTTGTTCCCCTGTTTTTGTTTGTTTATTTTATTCATTTATTTATTTGTTTGTTTTCTATTCCATTTGCTCGTTTTGGTTATTTGTTTGGTTTTCTTGTATTCGTTACCTTAATGGAATGGTCTTTTTTTTTGCCTCCTGTTTTCCTAAATGTTTACCGGTATTGACGTTATGTATGACTATGGTTTGCTTCTCTGCAGAGCACTTTGTAAACTCTGTTTTTAAAGGTGCTATATAAATAAAGTTATTGTTGTTGTTATTGTTATTATTATTATTATTATTATTATTATTATTATTATTATTATTATTATTATTATTATTCACTATGTCTTTTAAAATACACGGTTGTTTTCAGTCTGGGGCCACTTAGTTTTGCTTTTAAACTAGACTAATTTACACAGTTTTATAAAAACAGAATGAATTCTAAAAAGTTTACCACCAATCCTTGCTGCAATATCAAAAATGTTTATTGTACACTGGCTGACAAGAGTATTTTCTTCACGTGTATTTGACCTCGCGTTGTATCATGGATTTTATTCTGAAGTGTACTGAGGTAAATATGTATTTTACCTTACCTTACTAGACCTTTTTTTTTTTTTAATCCAGATTACACAGCAAATTAAAGAGAGTCAGGAAGTGAATTTAGATGTCCACTTGAACTCTATTTGTTCGGTCTAATCAGCCTCGACTACACTCACAAAAGGAAGCCTGTCATGCAGTATGATTTATATTAGCTGTATATTGTACACAAAGCGCTGTGTCTTGGGGATACACTTAAAGGAGCCAATTATTTGCACTAGTGGCTGTTCCTAAAACAGAAGCCATGTGTAGAAATAAATAACAGCTGGGAGGGGAACATTTAAAGTTGTTCAGCGTGTGAAAGGCCCTCTGAAAGGAAAGAAGGGAGACGGGGAGCTGGTTACCTTGGGAATTTGGCTCAGGCAAAGTCTCTCTGGCAACTAAGTGCATCACTGTGGTCTTCCCCAAGGGCAGTTTGAGAGCTGGCGGGGGAGAAGAAGAGAGAGGATGTAAAGGTTATTCAGAGAGCTACAGTATATCTGTCTGTACAATGTCATGCACCATCGGTATCATTTGATTCAGCTTTCTGAAATTGAGGACATATTATAGAGCTGCACAGCGTTGAGCTGCACTGCAGAGGAAAGTAATCTGTGGCTAAAGGGTGTAAAAATATATGACTGTGTGGTCATTTTCTTGCAGAATAATAATCTCCCCTCTGGCCAACGATGTAAACCTTTATGTTAAAACAAGTATTTGAACAATATCGGTCTTTAATTGGGTTGTTTCTTGTCCTTGAACCACACAATTCACAAATAAAATCCCACAGCATACCTGTTCAAGAAAAAATACGAATAAATTCAGTTTCAACAGGACTAATAAAGGGATCAATCCATATCATCTTCTCCCAACTTTCGGTATTTCAATGATATGGTCACAAGTTTATTATGTTGCACAAATCAATGATTGTAAAATCCGCTATTGACAGTTTCATTTTGCACAAAGGAAGGGTTTGATCTCCTGCAATGCATTGAGTTGGAACATAATAATGGTGATTTTTTTTTTCTTTTTTATGTATTTAACAATATCCTCATCAATAACAGTATTTTCAACCATATTCACATGCAAGAATAATGTGACTTTGACATACACGATGCTCAGTGATTAATCTTAAGCTATTAAGTAGTTCATATTTGAATGAAAGTTAATGGAAATGAATGGATGCCAGGAAGATAAAGCCACTAAAATGTATTCTATTCTAAAAAAATATTTCTAATATACCAAGTAGCACAGTCCTACTGTGACTTTTGATGACAGACACCAACATGAAAGCTGCCAGATTTTCTACCTTAAGAGTTGCGCACTAAGTTAATAGGTGAAGCTGCAAGAGTGCGACGAGCGCTGTAACATGCGTCTGTGTTTGCATTTCAAAACCACTGGGAGTTTTGGCTCGACTGTAAGAGGATTCAGTGTTAGTGTGCAAACACGTTAAACCAACGATAAGGGAATTATCAGATAGATGGCAGTAATGGGATGAGTGTAAAAGAGTTAGGGACGGCCATAACCCCATTAACCACAAAAACACCAGTCCAATCTAAATTGGGTTAGGTAGATATAAAAAAAAAAACTAAAAAAAAAACTAAAAGCCAGAGAGAAGTGAAGAGGGCTGTCACAAAAGACGACATCCTCTTTTCCCTCTTCACTTATGGCATTCATTTCAATGCCCCCCTCCCCCCCCCCCCCCTCCCTTGCTTCTCTGCTTCTTCTTTGTCCCACTCTAACGCCAGCCTTCCTCCCTTTCCTGAGCAGTCTCTTTCCCCTCTTTTTCTGGATTTCCTCTCTCCTCCCTCTCTCCGTCAAAGCAGGCTTGTCCGGAGCACTGAGGTACCTCTGTTCTGCGGCTCAGGAAAAGGACGAGAACAGCAAAGAACTTTCCGGCAGCACACTGCTTGTGATTTTGTGTGCACGTCTGCCGTGAGTACGCGGGCGTTTTCTTTGGGTGGTGCACGTCCTGTGTTTTCTCACCTCCTAGTGTTACGTTGCCGTGTAGAAAGCGCCCCTGGTAGATCAGCCTCAGGATGTTAGGACTGCTGACCTGCTCTTCCTCCCAGTCTGAAAGAAAAAAGGGGAGACGGATGGGAAAAAAAAAAAAAAAAAAAGAGTTTCAGAGAAAAAACAACGTGGAGGAAAATTTAAGAAAAGCTTCATTTGTTTTCCGTTTCTTGGTCTTTAGTTTCTTTTTGTCAGGTTTGCTCTCCAAATCATTCTTTTAATCTAAATTCCCGTATTAGTTCACCTCCTTTCCATGAAACATCGTCGTCATTGTGTAATCTACAGTAAAGAGCAGGTTCAGTCATAGGATTTTCCTGCTACTTGAAATTTAATTTTCTTTAAAACCTACAATAAACAGACTCTATATTAGCAATCAAGAGGAAGACAAAGGGAATTTGACTGCTAAGGGACTCAGACTAAGCTCAGCAGAGCAGAAATGATGAAAAGCTTTGAATATTAAACTGCTGAGTTAGCCTTGCTCTGTGTCAATACAAGGTACTGTATACAGTGCAGTGAAACGAAATTGGTCACTGCATGGTGGAAAAGAGACCACAGACAACCCCACTGAGGATATTTTTAGACATTTAGGGCCTTTATTTAAAACCATCTTACGCAGAATGTATAATATCTGGGCTTTGTGGGACGCACTGCAGAACGTGAGAAAGACTCAAAGCAAAAGAAGGACACTAGGTGTGGCTTGGGAAGAGCCGAAGACAAAAGTGACGGCATTAAATGAGAGAGAAAACAGCGTTGCACGGCAGCGGAGTCTGGCCGCCAGATGTTTGTCTCCAGCTAAGCGGAGGGTGGTGTCGCTGACTGAGTGCCTGCTCCGGGTCTCACAGGGTTCAGATCTGTTGTCGGGGAGCAACACAGGGCACTTCCAACACTGACCGGACTGAACGAAAAACTCCTGTTGTCGAGGAGAATCTGAGTCCGAGTGGTATAATTGGTCTTTTTCGGTGCATTGTGGTCTTCAGTTGAACTGGACCGCGCTCACAGCACCGTGGGAAAACGCCGCGGTCGCTTCAGTTTTGAAGGTGGTGTAAGGTCGGCAGTATCAAATGAATTCTATCGGTGGTGTAGCAGCGGTTCGGGAGTGGGTGTATTACAGAGAGGAGGTGACTGTACTGTGATCCTGCATTCCTGCATGCAATGATAATCAGGGTGAAAGGAGTCAACTCTAATTACCCTACACCAAAGATCGGCACATTTCCACACCGCTGTATAGACCTACATCCAAGTAATTAGCAGCGGGTTTGAATGTGACCTCGGCTCTCTGCATACACAGTATAGCTCCTCAGCTGCATCAATCTTTTCATAATTTTCTATGAAACACAGCCAAGATTAGTCAGATCATCTGGCTTCAAGGTGCATTAGCAGCTAAATTGTTAGCAATTACAGTTTATGGGAACGTACTGCAGCTGTGCTTGTGCAATGATGTGATTTATTACAAAATGATATAATGTATTATATTATCTGTGTCCAGAATGTGCAAAAAAAATAGCAAATGTCCAAGTAAAATGACCAAAGCTCAAATCAAATCTGAAAGAAGAGAAGAGACTCGGGGCAGACATGGATGTCCCGTTCGTGCTCATGGACAGGTTGGTTTTTGTGAAGTATTTTTGTAAATGCTGTCGGTGTCGACAAAAGTCGACAAAAGTTCTGCACTGCAGCTTTTAATCATGCAACTCATCTCGTCATATATAAATATGGTGCTATAAATAACTTCGTAGAGGATTATAAAGTCAGTCAGATGTTGCTTTATTTCTGATGAAATAACGACTCGGTCACAACATTTCAGGGTATTTCGATAACGATATTCTTGATGATAATGACAAAATACGAAGAAAAAAAAAAAAAGACTTCATTTTTAATGACAAGAACAAACACATAAAAAAAAAAGTTTGTATTTAAATATTCGGTAAAGACTAAACAAAAATGATCGACATGGAGTATAACCGAATGGAGATTGGGTGATGCCACGCAGAGCTAATGCAGTTTGTCTGCTTGGTTTAGAACTCAGATTAACTGCTGAGACTTCCTTGCACTGACTTGGGGGCGTTTGCTTTAGGTTTACTGCCCCCTTTTGTCTTCAGTCTTCTTGCACTTCATATCGCTCTGGTTTGTGGTACATCTTGACATTTTGTAACCAAACCACTTCCACACTACTGAAATTGCTCCACAGTTCCACCACGTAGCGCCTTTCAGCCGTGCGTGTGGTTGCTGTGCTTAAGTTACGCACGTTAAGTACGTCATACTATTACACTGTGTAATGATGTGATGTTATTATGTCAACACGTCAGAATATTGACACCATCACAATATGAATGTGTTATCATATTATAAATGATTAACACCAATACAATATGGCACACTCCTAATATAGAAATAGAGAAACTTTTGTAAACGGACGATGCCTCTTCATAGAGTCTGGTAGCCCTAACGCAAATTTAACCGTTAACTTGAAACCCTTGAACTGTGCTGCATTAATGACCGTTTTGTTTGCCATTTGGTGGAGCAGGTAGTTTACAGTCGCTTTTTACCTTTTTTTTTTTTTTATTCAAAACAAAACTGAACTGAAACAGTACATTTTTGGGCCGGACAACCTAACAATGAGGACTAACTCACTATAAAGCTGGGTGAAGCTGAGTGGAGCTGCAAATTCAAGTTTATTTCTACGAGTGACTGCTGTCATATTATCTCATTATTTGCATTTTGCCATTTGTGACTTGTTATTATAGAAATATAAATTATAGCTGCTTTAAAGTCACTTGATAGTCAAATAAGCTTTGGGCAGCCCAAACTGTGAGAACATTTTAATTTGCAGATGTGTATGCGAGTGAATAAAAGTGTACTGAATGAAATCAAAATCAAATGTGTGATTGACCTGTATCCACTTCTTCAAGAGGTAAAAAGGCTGCATCCCTCCAGGTCGGCTGTATTTATCGGGGAGTGACTTTTACATGACGTTCACCTTTAATACGACACATACATCTGTAGCATACCGAGACATTCTGTGTTTAACAATCACTGGCTTTTCTGTATGGAGCTACTCACCCATTGGCCAGTTGTCAAAAACGTGTTTGGCGATGTCTGCTGCCGAGTCGTTGGGAGAGAAGAGGAATTCTTTCGTCTTCCCGCTGACTAAAATGAGCCGCAGGTTTATCTGCAACACGTAAAATAAATACATTAGTACAGTGTGGGAAATACAATGACGGACACATAAAGAATTAACATTAAAATAAAACAGCTGCCCCACATTTCACACACAGTTGGATCAGGAAGCACATACTCAAGTTAAGTAATTTAATAGGAAACAGGAGACGGATATGAGGATCCTGAGGAGCATCCTTCCGCTGGATCAACTCCCATCTGTCGCTCCAACTTCCTCTTCAGTTTTTTTTCTCATCACTCAAACTGTATTTCTTTGTCTTTAGTTCCCATTTCGGTCACTTATTTTTCTCACCTTTCACAAAACCAGTGGTGTTGCTTTTCCTTTGCTTTGTTTGTTTATACATATACTTTATCATATGCTATTTCTCATGAGACGACAATAAAGATCAAACATTTACCTGCTAATTAGAAACATTAATTAGCAGGTAATTTCTGACCTAGTTTGTCCTTTTATTCTCAGAAGGTCAACAGCGTGACTGAATTACATTTTCATTGCCTATTTAGAATAAATTTCCAGGTTTGGAGTACATCATTTAAACCCTCTGACGTGTGGCCATAAAGCAAATTTGTATTGGTGCTATCTATGACTGAGACTGTGAGCACCTTTGTTATTTCAACACAATCAAATGTGGCTCTCGCTGTCCACAAAACATGAACATTTAGCTGGAGTGGAATACAAAAGGCTGTTAAAATGTGAACCCTGCCCCAAACAGCTTATTCCAGTAGATTGTAGTGACAGCAAGTACAATCAAAATGACTAATGGAGTGACACACTTTCTTCTATCCCAGAGATCAGAGGTCAGATTGAGATAGTGGAGAGCACCACTGGAGCAGGCAGTGAATCAATGTGTTGTACAAGGGCACATATGCATTATTATGGTTTCTGGGTAGCTAGTTACAGTGGGCACAGACTGAAAGATTATTATGGTTATAGAAACCTTTAAATACTGCTTTAATATATATACTGAAAAAAAAAGTACATATTGGACAGCATTGAAATTAACTTTATTGACGTGACTACACAAAATAGACACACAAATGAGGAGATGCACAGGTGTGTGTTGCTTAGCGCCAAATGTCTTTGTGTATCTATCGACTTAAATCCCTCAAATACAGTGAGAAAATACAGACGTGAACTGAACACACTGTGGCAGTGGGCATTTTGAGCCGTTAATTTGCAAAGCGATTAAATTGCCCAGCATTAGGATGCAGCTCAGAGGCTCTCTCTTATCCGGCTTGATGTGTGTTCAGGAGTGGTACAGTGTGCCTTTAAGAGCCAGAGCAGAAGTCTGTGGTGTGTGTGTGTGTGTGTGTGTGTGTGTGTGTGTGTGTGTGTGTGTGTGTGTGTGTGTGTGTGTGCGTGTGTGTGCGCGTGTGTGCGCGTGCGCGTGTGTGTGTGTGTGTGTGTTTGCCTTTGCTTACTTTACTTGTGTGGCTGGCTGGCCTGCGGTGTGCGCATGACACAAGCACGTGTGTCATTGTTCCTAGTGTGTTTCCATGTGTCAGTTGGCCGGCTACACCACCCCCCCCCCCTCCCCCCTGACCCACCGAACCCACTCACTCCGCTGGACGACACATATACACACATACTCGCACGCTGAGACGGTTGTAGTGATGTAACAGAGCTAACATCAACAGATTGAAAAATAGATCTCTGTAAGCATGTTACCAAATCAGCTTATAGGTTTAAGCACGAAAGCGCCAGAGACGTATACACATATAAATATATATAGAAACCTGCACGTACACATACAGTGCTCATCAAATATTCATTTTTGACCTCGACATTGACCCTACAAGCATCGAGAACAGAAATGTCGATAAATCTGCTTCTAAGCGATCACATGAACTGGTTTTTTTTTTTTTATTATTATTATTTTTTTTAATTAATTTTACATGTGTATGCAGAAGCACTCTTGGGTCATAAAATCACCCTGTACTGTATGCAAACAAATGCATCCAGGCACAAAAAGTCAGATGCAGAAATACACCTGCATACAGTATGTGTGCACTTCTTATACTGCGTTTTCAAAAAGCTGACATGAATGATAAACAATTTACTGCCGCTTCCTACTAAGATTCAGAACGGCCTTGCCTATAAAATCAGAAACATATCACAAAGCAGGAATTTGTACCGCGTTGGTGGAAAAATGTAAAATTTGTTCTTCATACAAATACGCCCTTAAGACACCAGAACATCTGAAAGATACGGATAAGAACAGAAAAGACAAATGAAAAAGAAAAAAAACCAAACACAAAGAGGAAGCTCCTTTACACAAGGAATGTCTTGCTCCTTCTTTGTTGAACACCTGGTCGTTACCATGGTGTCACCATGGCGACAGCCAGTGGTGGGTGGCTTAACCTCATAACACCTACAAGATAGATTCCCCCCCCCCCCCCCCCCCCGCTCATTTTTCACTGTGTCACATCATACTGTCTTCCCCTCCTCGCAGCAATCTCTGCATCCCCTCACTCGCTCTCCCCGACTCTGTCAATCTCCGGCTCTGTACAGTGGAGAAATGTACGAGGCCAGAATAACAAGAGGCACTGAGCTGGCCTCAGTTAAACAAGGCAAGCTCAGCCTTTTCCCTCATATCAACCCACATAACTTTCGATCCCGATTACCTGCTTCCCTCCTGTCTCTCCGTCCTTCTTTGCTTCCTCTTTTCTCGCAAGTCACTCTCTGTTTTCTTCCCGGACACAAAAATGACAAACCAACGGAGAAACCTCAATGGAAATGGCACACACATAGACGCTTCCATGCAAAGCACTAAGATTATTGAATAGTTTGGTGATGTTTTTGAGTGTCGAAATCATTTGCTTTGGCCGTTGCAGTCTCCACGTCTCCACCCTGCGGGACAAAGTGCCAGCTAGTGCTCCACAAGGCATACAATTAGAAAATATCTTTTCACAAAATGGTATTCAAACCACTAATAGACTGCACGGGCAGCAGGAGCACTCCATCTGTTCTGATGGCTGACGGTGGTATTAAGCACTTCATGTTTATCTCTACAGGTAAGCTTGTTCATCCTCTGCTCTGATTATAACTGAATCAAAGTCTCAGCTCTCTCCTGCTCTTTTCCCTCTCCTTCCCTTTCTCTTCCTCGGGGTCACTGTGCCTTCTCCCTTGACTCTCTTCTGTAAAAGGGGGCTGGTAATGAGGTTCTACAATCGGCTCAGGGAGGTATATTCAATTACAATCTATTCTCTCCAACAAATATAGCAGCTCCAGGTACGAGGGAGAGCAGCACCTCGTGCATTCGTGCATAAACACAGTAATTACACATATCTGCAGGGGAAATGCCAGTTACTCATGCACACATACAAACAGCACCTCCTGGCCTACTACCAGTCTCACTCTAAACTCATAATGACAGAAGCCAGCGGTGTGAATGTTTCACTCGGAAGCTCGTGGGGCGCTAGAAGAAGAAACAACATGGAGGGTATTACACTTTAGTGGGGATGTGAAGGCGTTTGTAAGTTTTGGTAACAGAATGCCGAAACATCCGGTTCCTGTTCCCGGCTATTTCTGAAAATAATGAATTAAGGAAGCAGGTTACTTGGGTGGGAAACTGGTGACACGGCTCTCTGCTTGTCAAGGTTCCGCTGCAGACCAGACAATCACGCTACAATAAAGGGGCCCCGCTTCCAACGGGTGCCATGGCGTAAACATGTGAAGCAAGCACAGCCCTCTTGGCTAAACACTGTTTGCACACAGAGGAGAGCAGGAAATTCAATGCCATCTATAATTATTCCTCCCTGAATACCGCTCTCAACTCTTTCTCAACGCAACACTGTGCGTGCGAGCGTGTGCATGTTTATGTGTGCTTGTGTTTACAAGTGCATTAAAGAGTATTGCTGCTCTTTAGACCCTCTGCAGCAGTCAACAAATTATAGAGTGGGAAGCCTTCCTGTGGGAATATATTAGAGCAGCTTTATATGTAGTCTGCGCAATAAGGGTTGGCCGCTGCTGTCGGTGTGGAGTCCGGACTGTATGAATGAATTTAAGAGAGGAGGTGGATGATTCGCCTGACTGCTTAAAGCGAGGCAGCTGGATTCAGCAGGAAGCCTGCTCTGACTTGCCCATTAAATTTAGAGAAAATTTGACTGTAAACTAAAGAATGCAGCTACACAGCACTTTAAATAAAAAAAAATCCCACACAAATTACACTGTCGTTAATTTTATTGATGATAATTGATAATTATGGGCAGGCACTTTCCATTCCTTTCTGCCAATGCTTTTTCTGGCTGTCAACACATTTAAATAAATTTCAACGGTTACCGACCGGGAGACATAATCGGCTGTGTTGTGGCTTGTTAGACAAACTGTGCCGAAAAACAAGAAGAAGAAACCAGAAAGGCATTAGTCCCATTTTTTTTGCAATTAGTTAAAACTTAGGAAATAAAACAGTTTTGCGAGCTCTGAGTGATTTTGCAAGCGCATAAAGAGTCCCTGCCATTGTTAGCCCAACATGAGCATACAAATTGTATAAAAGAGCCATTGTTTCATTTAATTAAAAACACACTGAAGGGTATTTTTAGAGAATCTGTGTACATGAGGGAACGGCCGGCTGAATGCATATATCAGAGGCTGCAGCTTCACTTGCTCAGATGTTCAAATTGTGAGCAAACTCACAGAAAAATAAACTCTTTGATTTGCCAAATAGCCTCATTTTGAGTTTGACATATTTAATACAATATTATAAATAGAGTTTTTCTGTTTGTGTGAGTTCCTTCCTTACACACACACACACACACACACACAGACAGAGTGGTTACACAACAGCAGCTGACTGATAATAGTGTGATACAAGAGACAAAGCCTAAGGCAAGGATTTGTAATCTCACTCTATAAGTATGTGTCTAATAGCGTCGGGGGGTGTACAACACTCCAATCAAATTTTAGGTTTACTTTATTAAGCTTATTTTTCTTCCTTTGTGGTCTCTTTAATGTTTATTCTGAGACCCAAAACATGACTAATTGGAGCTCAACATACCATCCGAGGTTACCAGCTGCTCATTTTCAATCTGGGAAGGAGATGAAATACCTCACATTAAATGTAAAGGACAATATCTTCAAAATAAAAGCAGAGAAGGACAAGCACAATAACATAAATTTACATTCATGATAGGGACAGTGTACTAAAGGCGTAGGATTTAGGAATCAAAGCACAATTGGGAGGATTTTCGAGGCTAATACAGCCTCACTATCGTCTGCTAGTGAACACAACAATACATGTTTACTGCAGCAGAGATACAACATAAGGACCTTGACCCAGCTGAAGTTTGCTTATTATTAACTTTACCATCTTTATAGGGCATGTATCTATAATGGCGAGTGTACCGCGGTTTGTCTTGACCTACTTCACCAACAGCTTGTAATTCACAACACATACAACGTGAAAAAACAGCTGTTTCCATGAAATACAGAAAGGACAGAAAGATATAAGAACATCCTCTAGCAAATATATTAACCGTAAAATAGACAGACAAGAAGTGAGGACTCATTATTATTATGATAATATGTATATGTTACATGCCAAGTCCAAAAAACCTGACTAAAGGTGAAGGGTGATAATCTTTCCAACAGGAGCCTGATTACGCAGAAACAAAGCACTGATTCTTCAAATGTGTTATCTTGAGAAAAACATTTTTTTGTTTTTGCTATTACACAAGCGAAAATAAAGCTCCAGCCAAGCAGGCTGACTGGTCAACATTTGTCCCAACACTGCTGATTATGCCTACAGTCATGCTCTGCTGGTTGCCATGCCAACACTTGTGGTAACCAGGGAGGTAATTAGTCATCTGTGCTATTTTGTCCTGTTTTTCTGTATGTGCACTGTTTGGAAGTCCTCTCGGTGCTCATGTCATTAGTGCACAAAATAACCAATGGTAAATGGTCTGTACTTGTATAGCGCTTTATCACCTTTCGGTCTCAAAGCGCTTTAACATGGTTTTTCCATTCACCCATTCACCCACTAATGAGACAGATCACCATGCAAGGTGCTGCCATCAGGAGCACATTCACACACCGATGGCACACCATCGGGAGCAACTTAGGGATCGGTGTCTTGCTCAAGGACACTTAGGCATGTGGACAGGAGGAGGTGGGGATCGAACCGCCAACCTTCCGATTAGTGTTCAACCCACTCTACCGTCTGAGCCACAGCCTCCCAATAAAATGCCACAACATCATAGCAGCACAAAGGTTGTGTACTCTTAATTTGTCATTCCAATTTTCCTTTTTATTGAGTTACATTTTCAGAATTGGGAAGATCTATGTATATTTAATATTTAATGGGCACATTTGGAGTTTTCGCTCATGTGTCAGACTGCAAAACTTTTCTAACCCGATCAGCCAAAATTTATGTTAGGTTAGATTAGGTAGTTACTTTATTAATCCCCGGGGGGGACATTTTTTCGCTACAGCAGCATACAGAAGCAATAAGATAATAATAGAATAATAGAAAAGCAATAAAATACCAGTAAATAGCAGTAAAAAATATAAAATATAAAATGCACAGTATATACAGTATATACAGCACAGTATATATCTATATATATTATATACAAACAACCAAGAAACACAGTCAACAGTGTTATTGTTAACATTATTGTTATTGCTAAACCTAACCTTAACCCTAACCCCTAACCCTAACACAGCAACACTTTTAGTAGTGGAGTCTCCAAAAAGATGAGAGTATTTTTGTTTGTCATACAGATGCATGTTCCACTGATGTCAGATTCAGAGCTGGAGGTTAAATGTGGCATCTGCGCTTCATTTTGTGTTCTTCTTGTCCATCTTTTAAATCAGATAAAGTCCACCAGAAAAGCATACCGCATTAAAGCTGAGTGATTTTAGGGATGTTGATCAAGTCAGAAAAGATGTTTTAGTACTTGGAAAACTTCACGTCACATATTGTCCTTCTGTCCTTTTACACACTGTGTTACAGTTCACTGGTAGAAGTTTGCTCATTCTCTATCAACCCGTGTGCATACCCCTACTCTGACTGGACACAAAATTAACAGTGTTTGCTAAAAGGCAAACATTGGTCACACTACAGTACATGGTTCCGCAAAGTCTGATTAAAATCAGACTTCCCCTTTTATCAGCAGACATGATTACTCAGCAAAAATGTGTTGTATTGCTGTTTCAAACTACGTATAATTGTATACCATTATTTGATTATTTACAGGTACACATATTTTGTACAGTTGTTTACTTTGACAGCCTGTGCAGCTCTTTTATGACTCATACACACATATATCGGTTGTATATTACAGTTCCTCTTACAAGTATTGATGCTGTTGCTGTGTTTGTCTCTATTTTTACATGGCAGGAATGAAAAATGTCAGCTCAAATTTGAAAGTGATGACATTTTTTAATCGCATAACTAACACGAGCAAACAACTTGTCTTTACTTAAAAAGCCATTTTTTTTCTGTTTGTTCAGAAAAATGCAAATCCCGGGAGGCTACTGGGGGAAAGCAAAGCGTTAATAAGAAAATATTATAACAAAACATGTTTTTCACTGTAATTACATTTTTGTTGACGGTTTAACTTTAATAATAGATTTGAAGTTTTCTGTTATGAAAACCAGGTGCAGTTTGGGTTACCTGGACTGCTAAACCTGTTGAGAGCAGGGACCATGATAATGAGCCTGCAATACAGTGTTTCTGTCGTTATGTTTACTACTTCTAAAGCCACACATGCGACGCTGCTGCTCTGAGATCAGATCCCGGCGGAGATTTCTTTCCTGTGTCTCCTCGTTACTGAATGAAGTCAGCAGCGTGTTCAGTGACCATAAAACACAGGCCGCCTTCCTGTTGGACTCTATTAGAGCCATTAATCATTAAAAAAGAGAGTATATACTGTAGGAGAGATTGTCGGGCCTGACACCGCAGACCTTTATCAGATGCACTTTCTGGGGGAGCTCACAAACTTCCTGTGGCACAGGCAGCTAATGGCTACTTTACTGTTCTAATAGCGTTGTTAAATTACGGTCTCTTCCCTTCACAGCAGCTTCAAACATTCTGTGGCAGTTTAATTGTACAAAGTAGAGACCCTCCACTTACAGCTCCTCTGCAAAGACTAAAAATGTTTATAATTTATGCTGTAATCATTACGTAAAGTCATTCTTTGACGCTGAACAGCTTCGTATTTAATCACCCTTTTTTTCAGAATGTAATCTTGGCCCTGTAGTTACCTTAAAATGTTGGGTTTGCAGCTTTGAGCGTCATTATTCCTCTGCAATTTTCAATCCATGAGACAAAACTCTCTTCTCCCTTTAGCTGCTCTAACTACCATGTTTCATAAGTCACAAGTCTCATTATACAATTGCCCCATCATGCCTCGCGTCTCTCTCCAAGCCTTTGTCCCTTTGTACTGTCATTCAAAAAGAGCTACCCTCTGATATGATGATAACCTCATCACAGCCAGAAACCACTCGGCTCCTCTTCTCTCTCCTCTCTGTCCATGTACGATCAGCTGTTTTCTGCTTTTCAGCATTGGCGCTGTGCCCGACAGCTATCCGCTCTCCCGTCTTTTCCCTTCATCATTCCCTTCTACCCGTTTACATACAAGATAACCCTTTAATCCATCAGCTGCTCTTCCTCTCTCCAGAAACAGGTAGTGCTCCCTTTCATGCTGTCATCTCCCTCCTCCCAGCCTTCTCCTCTGAAAACTCGCCTTGCTCAACTCGCGCAAACACCCGGGGCTGCATTCCTGTCTCCCGATAGACGCCAGGTACGTGCCTTTGATCACACGTTCCTCTTATCGCTTCCTCTCCGTGATCGCAGCTGTCACAAGGAGTCGACGCAGGTTTTGCCTCGCATTGCTGCCTCCTGCCTCTCCCTGTAGTCTCTGTTAAGGGAGAGGCTTCACACTTTAAAATGGCTGTTCAACACCCCGAGGGCCAAATTAATTAACATGCCAAAAGTGAACCGTGCCATAATCGAAGCAAACTACTGTACATTACCCACTGGCAACCGGCACACTGACGGGACACTGAGTGTGGAGGCGGAGAGATCAAAGAGATTTTTTTTATCCATCGTTAATGTGTGACATTACAGAGCAAAAAGATGTGTTGAAGACGGTGCAGGAGCTGACGGACAGGACCGTGTCCTGCTGTCTTAGCTAACCTGGTGAAGAGAAGTTAAGGTTCAGGATTTACATAAAGCATGCTTATGTTATTTTGTGTTTATTTTTTCCTTCCTCATTTCAATGCTACCTTCACATTTCATGACAAAACAGCAGCATAACCACGCAACTACAACTCAATTAGTTATTAAGACATTTAAATGGTCTGGTCGGCACCACAGATTCTGGATCATTTCCCTTTGATATCTCTCGCTCACATTATTAATTTTATTGTCATTGAATTGTCAACAGACGGCAGACTGCAATGGTCGTGTCATCTGGAGATGAATACACACACTGAATAATTAAACAAACTGTAGGATATGACAGCAGCGGCACTCTGATTTCTGATGTCTTCCTGACGTAACAGACTTACACTAAAGGAAGTTTGACATTTTGGGAAATTCCCTTATTAGCTTTTTTGTCAAGATGTCATCAAAAAGATTCATTCCATGCTCATATTTGTTGAGCAGGTGATTAGCTTACCCTAACATGGGATAACACGTATCAAAAAAATTGATCTATGGGGCTGTGACTGTGCGCATCTGTGCTGTATACCAGAGATTTTTCTTCAGGTTTTATTACGTCTTCCTGTTTCTGTGTAACAATGACAGGAAAGTTGAAAGACAACTGCCTAAACCTGCATAAACATCTGCAAACCATTCACTCCATGTCTATGGACATTACTGAGACAAATATAAACACACAGTCTGCACTCATAACCAAGTTGCAAGACGGCATTAACAGCAGGCTGGTATCGCTGGCATTACTTTTGTGAAGAGTGCTTCCTTTAAACGCTGTTCAACAGTACAGTTTGCTGTTCTACTTTTACTGTGACCACATACGGTGTATTATCTGGGTGGTTTAGCGCATCCTTCTGCACGGTGCTTAAAAAGGTACAGTATATCAGGGTGGGTTAAAGACTATCCGCAGGTGGGAGACCGCACGGCACTATTTGACAGTTGTTGACTTTTTTTTGTTCAAGAATGCGACTTCTTTTCTCCTCCAAAACTAAAATCTATTTCACCATGGCTGATCAGAGTCTCAGAAGAAGAATTTCACCAGAGAGCTGAACAAGGGTGGGGTTACATTTTCCTGCTCAAACTGACCTGTTCTTGAAAAACTGTGTGCAGCACCACATCTTTACAGCGTAAACACAAGGAGGGAGAATACTTTAAGGAGCAGCAAGCAGATGACGGTATTACTTGAATATTTCCATGTTTTTTTCACGTGACACTTCCCGGCGTCGAAGCATCTGTAACAGTTTAAGCTTTAGGAGGACACCACAGTTCAGATGAGGGAGGCACCGCCGTTCTCATCTCAACAGGGAAAAACAAAACCCCAATACATACTTTCAGAAGGAGAAATAACAAAACAAAAGAGGCGTGAAAACAAAAAGAACAAGTGGAAGTGATGAACTGAAAGACAAATTGAATAGAGGAGAGGAAAAAGCCAGCGGAGGTTTGCAGAGTCCTGCATCCCACACCACCACCAAAGTGCTGATGCTGCAGAGACACCATGATAGGGATGACGAGGTCTGATGCTTATAGGAGGGCAGAGGAAACGCTGACGCGTCTAGAGGCCAGCCTAAGGTACCGGCGCAGGAAATGAGACGGAGCGAGAGGGAACGGAGAGAGACTCACAGAGGGAACAGCAAAGGTCAGAGACGGGCGGCGAGAGGAGGACAGGTAAAGGTGAACAAGGTGATGAAATCCGCTTAATTGCGACGGTATTCCTCTAAATATTTAGTGTTTTACATTTACACATCCTTGCACACAGGATGAACACAAAAACGCGGCGCTGCTGCACGCCGAGGCTCCGTTTACGAAGCTGTGGGACGAGACGTGAAATTGCTCTTGTATGCTTCAATCGATTCTCCTCTCATCCCTCTCTCGGCGTCTAGACTGTCTGTCCCTCTCTCCCACTGAACTACAAGGCCGGAGATGAGACAAGGAATAAAATAACTAATACCATACAGTGAAATAAAGACATATCTGATGGCTGTCACCATTGGTTGAGCAAAAAGGGAAGGTGATGTAAAATAGGTATTGAATTTGTGCTTTCCCCGGTTGACCCAGAAGTCAAAAAGTTAGCGAAAGAAAGCTCAGCTCATCTGGAGCTGATAAGGATTTCAGCGAGACGGATGTTTGCCTACATGGAAATTGAAACCCACATGCTCCAGTTCACCGACTAATAACATCCCCCTGCTGCTCCAGATACACACTGTGTGAAAGCAAAGGAAACCAACAGCTATTTGACACTTTGGTCCCGACAGTTCCGGCTCTGAAAAGGGGGCGAAACAGTGATGCAGCAGATGCGATGAGGTACACCGCCCTCATCACAATCTGCTTATGAGGTGATTGAATAGCTTCAGAAACTCCTTCCGTCACACCTTTCCCAACGTCAAATGTAGGATACATTTTGGCCTCCACCAACCTCCCATTCACAGCTAGCGCTCATCTATTACGCAACTATTGCCGTCACTTCTCGTATGACAAGTGTGCCTTTCTGGGAAACCTATTTATGTAAAAACCTGCACTAACATGCACTGATATCCCCGTATTTAAAACAGCACTGATCAGCAAGTAGGATTGGTAAAATATCATGTCAAGGTAAATGTTCTTGATAAGCGCCTAAACTGTTATAAAGATATCCAGGTGCTGATTTCAAAAGACAATGTGGAAGTAAGCGTACTTGCTGTAATCTCTATTAAACTTCGTGGCTTTTGTTTTGACTTTTGTTTCTGTACATTCTTTTGCTGAATTTTTGGCTGACTTTCCATAATCTGTCTGCTCAGGCACTGAAAAAACAAACAAAACAAAAAAAAACAGCTACCAACACCAGACACATTCCCCCAAAGGCCACCGTGCCACGTGTCAGCATGTCGCCTGTGTGAGGGGACCACACAGAGGGTTGTTGATTGCTGATGATGGCACTAAAGAGAGGACCTCCTGTCCTCTACCTCCTTCGTCCTACCATTTGCTCTGCAGCAGTCCTGTCTGCTCACGCCTCCTCTTCCCCCTCTCCCCCCTCTCCCTCCTCTCCCTCTCCTTCACTTCCATGGCAGGGTGTCTCGCCGATGTGACTCCCTCCCCCTGTGTTTTTCTGGCCCCTGCTATGTGAAAACATATAAAGCATCCCCGTCCTGGTCTCCCTCCTTCCTCCCTCCCTTCCAACAGAACTACAGACTCCGAGGTGACCTCTGCCTCCCCCCTGTATCGCCCCTCCTTCCTCTCTCCTGCCTCTCTACAAACACTCCCCCCCCCCACCCTCTCTTTTCTCCCATCCTCTTTCCTAGGTGGTCTCCCGGCAGCGTGCAGCCGATCCCCTGCAGTCAGGATTAGCTTGATTTGTAACCTTTGAGGTTGTCGTTTCCAAGCACAAGCTTCTGCCTGCGCTACATATCCGCACCTGTAATTCAAGTCTTTCTATTTCTCTGCAGTTATATTCATTTAATTCATTATTAATTGAATTAATTTCACATTCGCAGCTATAGTTATTCATAAAGCCAGTCCCACATTTGTTTCAGTTTTCTACAATGTGAGAATTCGGAGAACAAGATGGTTTAATAGGCATTCACAGATTTATTTGCCTTCCTTTTTGGAAGTATCATTTGGGAAGGGTTTTGCTCCCGACAGACAAATAAAAATTTGTTTTACTCGTGAAAATAAGCCTCCTCATCCATCGAGCTTAGAAATAATGAAAAAATATAAACTGATGTAACGTGAAAAAGAGCGGACACATCAGAGTAGAGAATCGGAACGGCTGGGAGGCAGAAGTTATATCCACAACGCTGCATTTCTTCGGAAAAGAGCACTGCCCTGCAGTCCCAACTCACGTGATGCTGAGTGTGTGTAGAGGAGAAAAATGGGTGTGTGCACGTGAATGTCTGAGTGTATGTCTCAGTGTATGTCTCAGTGTGTGTGTGTGTGTGTGTGTGTGTGTGTGTGTGTGTGTGTGTGTGTGTGTGTGTGTGTGTGTGAGAGAGAGAGAGAGACAGAGAGAGAGAGCAAGCTGGGTGTGTGTGTGTGTGTGTGTGTGTGTGTGTGTGTGTGTGTGTGTGTGTGTGTGTGTGTGTGTGTGTGTGTGTGTGAGAGAGAGAGAGAGAGAGAGAGAGAGCAAGCTGGCAAGCTAAAATGCCCTCTGTGCTGGAATTTACCAGATGGTACTGGAGAGAAACCGGGGGTATTACTAACACACACACACACACACACACACACACACACACACACCTATTTAGGAAAGAAAACAATTTATAACATCTTTAAACGAACAGGTGGAATACAAAACATAACAAACAAACACATTCTTAAAGCAAGTTTCCACTTTTAGTCTCCTGGCACAACTTGTAACCAAATCATATAAAGCTTGAAAACAGACAGTGAGGTTTACAAGAGCAAAGAGCAGGTACATTAGAGACTACAAAAGGATGGACACATTACGCTACAATCCTGTATAATTTAATATAACCTAATTAAACAGAGCAGCAATAAATGAAGCAGCGCTGCAATGAGTGTTATCGATGTGAAGCCTGCAAATGTTCATTTTCAGTTCGCTGCAACGTGTACACCCATACTGTCATGTTTGAAAGTCTTTGTGGTGTTGTGTTAGATTTCATTCATACATCTACTTGCATCACAAACTGTGGTCTCAATAATTCAACAGAGAATCCAGACTTCGAGCCATCTCCATGGAAACCAAAAATGCAAATGTATTCATGTTTATGTAAGAATATAGTCAAATGAATTCATCAAATGGGTGTGTTCCTCTTGGTGCCTGCAGTATGTAAAACATACACCTTTATGAGTTTCCTTTTCTGCTTTCATTGTTTTCTGGTGTGCGCTTTGAGCCACTGGTTATGCTTGTGTTGTGAACAACAGGAAGAAAGGAGCCTCAGTGGGGAGGTGATGGAAGCAACTAGTTTTACAAGCAACAACAGGAAGGAGGGAGGAGGGAGGAGGGAGCAGGGAGGAGGGAGGAGGGGAACAAACATTGTTCCATTACAAGGCAGCAGAAAGTATGGATCCGAATGACAAAATCAGGGAGGCTTTCCTTCGCACTTTTCCACCTGAGAGTATAAATTCATACCAGGGGGCATGCAGAGGCAGTTTAACCAGTTTAGCGAGGCCTGTTTATTCAACACAGTCACCTTCAGATTAAAAATTAAACCGCATTATTGCACCTCTGAGCCTGAATGGTCCCAGTGATCTTTGAACTGCACCGTACTACGAGTTGTGACTGGACTCCGATCAGCTGACTGAAAAGACTGTGCCAAGCCAAATGGAAGTCAGCTAAACTTCGCTAAAATGTGCCAGCTTTACTCACCTACAAGCATCCGAGCTTTGCCTAGAATACTGATTTAAGAGCCAGGCAACGCCGCCGTACCCGCACATTTAGCCAACTGATCTCTGGCACAGGGAAGCCACTTCGCAGAAATGTGTAATTAAACTATAGGTTGAAATCTGATGTCCTCTGCGTGAGTCAAAGTTCTGCTGCTTCCCTCAAGATAAACCATTGTTCCTCATTATGAGAAACTGAGTGGGATATATAGCTGAAAAGCCCTCCATCATTCTAGTCCAAGGTCCAATGCTTCATTACTGCTAGCTTGTTCAGATACGAACACGCACACACACACACACACACAAACAAACCCCTGCCGGGATCATTAGAGATATTCATAGTCATAGTGCTCCATAGCATCCAACACGAAATGACAAATTTGTGCAAGACAGCATGAAGGCCAAATACACCCTCTCTCCCTGCTCCCTGCTCTCTCTCTCTCTCTCTCTCTCTCACTCACACACACACACACACACACACACACACACACACACACACACATCCCCCCTTCTTTGAGCTCTATCTTTAACTCTTCAGTGATCTCTGCCTCTTTATTGCTCATTGCCCATTTTCCACCATCACATCTCCGTGTATCTGCGTGAAGAGACCTATTTTCACGGCAGACATTTTGACCTGTCATCGGAGGGAGGGCACAAGTGTATTAAAGATGACTCAGTTCCATTAAGTGTCCCTCTCCTAAGTGGAATACAGCCGTCATAAATTCACCTGTGTTTTCACAACAATGACAAGTAAAAACATCTGCAGTGGAAAAAGGTCTATATCCTGAGATTTCATTGGAAATCATGAAAACCAAAGAAAGGCAAAAATACATTCCTGCCAATTTTCAGTTGCCATTACAGCTTCCAAATATACCTTCACGTCCTGTTCAAGAAAAGCTTGACATTGTTTCAGCATGAGAATCAGTGTACGGTGTATACTGAGGAGTCAGTCTTGTTATGTTGGGCGCATAGACACACTGAAGTTATAGAGAAAACTGTCAAAAGTATTTGAGACAAAAACTTTAGAGTAATGTGAAAAATTTGCAGGATTACCGGTGTGTCTGTTCACAAAGTGACCCCTTAAATATTTGATTCTGAGGTTGGCTCATGTTATCATCCAAACCTTTTCAAGCTTCAGCTCCTCAAATTTAAGGATTTACTGACTTTTGATTGTTTTTAAATAATAAAAACATCACAATGTATCTGTGCTTTGAAAAACATAGGACATGTTATTGTATTTGAAAGACACGAAAATGTAAAGCTGCTGCTCTTGTGTGATTCCATGAAGATATTAAAAGCCCGACATGTTGCTGCTGAGCCAGGCCTGCGCACAGAAACTCGTCAGACGATTTGCATTTTGAAAGCTAAAAAAAAAAAAAGGAAATGTTCTGATCATCAACCACAACAGGTTAAAAGTCTGGGTTACAGGTATATTGTGTGAGGACGGCTGGCCGTCGTCGGAACCTGTCGGAACATCCGGTCGATGAGGCCCGACCTTTGAATGACTGCGCTGTGGATCATCCCTGCCCTGCGCGGGACCCGAAGAGTCTCAACACGGACCCTCTAATTCCGCCGGTACGTATTGTCTTGTCTGACTGCGCTGGCACAGGGCGTTCGATATCAGGACAGATTTAAGCACTGATTTATAAATGGCAGACTGTCAGAAAATGCATCAGAGAGAAGGACAGCTGATTCGTGCTCGCCGGCGGCTCTGGCGCACGCATATACAGTCTGTGCTGGCAAAGCAAAGCTTTAATATAAATGTCTCCTCAGCTGGAAATTGTTTCCAGTGCAGCTGAAAGACTCCTCTTATTGGGCTAGTCAAACACCAACACCCCACGCACACGCGCACGCACGCACGCACACACACACACACACACACACACACACACTCTCTCTCTCTCTCTCTCTCTCTCTCTCTTTCTACTCCCATTTTTAGACTCACAGGGAAATACGTTATTATACACAGAGGGAAATTACAGTCCCACAGCTTTATGTAAAGTTCGCCTCCCATAACATCAGTTGAATGCCAATAACAATAGAACAAGAGACAGTATCAAGACCAATGAGTTTGGCAATGCAATCAATGCCCGGTGTACAACTGAAATCAGTATAGTATACGTATGCACATGTGCAGAATTTCTATTAGAAATGTATTATCTAAGGAGCTTCTGAGGGAGTTGCAAAACACAAGCAGCTCAGTTGATGGAGGAATGATATCAAGGAACAAAAGTTTCTCACTTGGTTTTCTTCCAATGAACGTATAATGAGCTGTTGTTGGGCAGCTCATCTTCCTCTTTACGACTCACTCTGTGACTCTTTCTCAACTCAAGTTCCTCTTCCTCCTCTTGCTTTCTCACTTCAGCCAACTGAGATCTTATAACTTTCATTTCTGTAGAATCAGATGGCGGCTCAACTTTTCCTTTTCTTTCATTTTACCATGAAGCTGATGAGTTGCCTATTTTGTGCAACTTAAAAGTCATGGAAGGCACCAGGGTCACATCTTTGGAAATGTTTTTTTTTGGGGGGGGGGGCTTTAATGAATTATAAGAGGAGATCACATTCTATAATTACACAAAAATGTGTAGGATTTGGCATTAGGATTAGTATTTCCTCACTACAATTATATTGGCGCTACTGTGGAGAAGGCCTTTAACAGCATTATGTTGGGAGATTCAATTTCCAGGAAATACAATTAAACAGTTGCAGCTTCTGTTTCTTGGTTGGCCAGCGAAGATTTTTTTTTAGAGCGATATAAGGGACCAAATGGTGCGGTGCCAAAAGCAGAAGCTCAGCATCGTCACATGCAAACAATGGCCTTTAGATAGAGCTCAGTTTGTGCTGGGATCTGGAGCTGAAGTGAACTGGCGTGGGTGTTACTTGACTGGCAACACCAACACTTAACACGTCACTCTGAACAGGAAGAACAGGTTGTGCTTCAGCTGGTTTCTTCATGCCAATGTGCACACGCATAAATGTGTGGACAAAACACCGAAACGTGCTTCAAAAGCGGCTGCAGGCACACTGGGTGAAGTTAGCATTATTCGCGTGTTAGTCACACTCACACCCAAAGCTGAAGAGTGTCATCACTTTACTTCTGTCCTGAGGTGTTCAGTGTCCACATGAACTACGGAGAAAATGCTCATGGAGGACTTTGAATATATTCCGTCACTGTCATTGCTCCCGTGGTGCTAATATCAAGGTCGTAAATTATACAACAAGTACCCAGTCATTGTCGAGAGAGAGAGAGAGAGAGAGAGAGAGAGAGAGAGAGAGAGATCCGGTCCAGAATCAGAAGTGCAGACCAGAAGTGTCCGCTTCAACTGGTGAAGTAGTTCAAGACATTCCTGAGCCTGTGCAAAGCCATACCTGCCAACACTGACTGCAGAAAAGAGGGGGATTTTCACCCTGACTTCTCCTTTACAAAATCCTCCGAGTTACTCAAAACTATTCAGTCTTCCAGCGGAGCTGATCAGAAATGCAATCCGACAACAAAAGAGACAGGGTCTCCCTTTCCAGCCTGGAGAGTGAGAGAATCTAATAGCTGGCTTCACACTAAAGATTTCAGCTTGATGCTTATTCAAGTTTGCTTTCTGGAATCCGTATCTAGCTTAAATTATCATGAGCATTACAGAAAACAAACCTCCAACTTTAAACCCGATTATTCACTGCAAGCATCTCAATAGAGGAAGAACAAGTGATAGCATCCAGACTAAATGCAAACATCACGAAAACCTGCTGACTTTGTTGATGTTTATCACCTTTGCTCAGAGAAAGCTCAATCCAACCAATATGTTCAGGCACTTGAAGTGTTGTGTGTAATATGCCGGCTGTATATTGAAGGATTGTTCCTCCACAGCTGCTGCCAGTGTGTCTCTCGTTCTTCATCCACTCTGCGTTCCTTTGGTTTGCCGTCTTAGCTTTGTGCCACAAGCGCAAAACCGTAAAAGAAACCAGAGACGCGTAGGACGTGCTCCAGGTTTAACCCTGACTGTGGTTTAACTCTGGTTTTTTTAGGACTATGACGGTTGTTTACTTCCTATTGGGATGCATTGCCGTGGTAATTTGTACAGCGGACATAACCTGCCCTGGAGCAAGTCGTGTTTGAGATAGCGGATGAAAAATCCACCACGGCTTCACACTACACTGTTTATGCACTGTTCAGGTTCAGAAATTCAACAAAAGTTTTTATTTGTCGTTACCTGAAAATGTTATATTTTGTTTATTTATTTATTTTTATCAGCAACAACAACATATATTCAATGATATATGAATAACTGGTAGGGTAAGGTAAGGAGCAGTGTTGAAAGTGGGACCCTAGATCAGTGCGGCAGGATGTCACTGTTCATCGAGGACAACACACAGTTTGCACATGCCGAGACACATGACACAATGAAGAACACACAGACATACATAAGCAAAAAGCAGTTACATAAGCAATCAATGGAAAAGAGGTTCTCAATAGAGCTTCCTGCTGGTATTGTGCACATGCGTCAATACAATTGAATAAACTGGACATAATCACAGTGGACTGCTGGACATATACATCGACAAAAGCTTTGCTGATGCTAGCAAATGTGATTAAAAACTAAATGCAATACAATCTGTCCCGCAGACACAAAGCAACGTCTAAAAGATAAACGACAGTCCGGAAACGGATCAACAAACTTTCACAGCCGTTCCTTTTCCGATCAGATCAATCAAACTCTGGGCTTTACCGTAAGTCGCTCATCTTAAACAGAATAGATGTTCTCGCTGCCGAACTTTTCGTCACCAACGTCTGGACGCGCTTGAAATGACCGTGACTAGAGTAGCGCTCTCTGCACCTCCGGAGCTGCCATCAGAACTTTCCATGGCTCCGCGAGGCCTACATGTGACAATGTCAGAGTCAATACATCAACTGCTGCACCGGGGCGGGATGATGTAACCCGGGCCCGTGACTCAGACTGGCAACACATGGCATCAGTAACACATACGTATATCCACTGACATGCTTCATCTAACCGGCACTGTCAGGATTCAGCCGTGTTCTCCTTCCCTCCGCGCGTGTCAATCAAAGCCTCGTTAGCAGCTCCAGCCCGAGGCTGAAGAACGCCCGCGGACTTTTCTGCCTCTCGCTTCTCGGCGTCATTCACGCCGAGCTCAGCTCGCGTTGGAAAGGTGCAGGAAGTGCTGTTTTTCCAGCAGCAATGATTTCCCCGACCCATTGTTCTTTCATCCGTGACCAACACGCCGCCGACCTCTGACCCTAACCTCTGACTCTCTTACGGAGGGTGTGTGTTTCTTTGTAGCCGGAGGGGTCAATGCAGGAGTGAACTATGAACTGCTTTCAACACCACACACAGAGCAACGTTTAGCCACATACTGACACAGTAAAACAATGATCCACTGAACTGGACAGACGGTAAGTTCATAAACAGTCAGAGTGGCACAATTTAAGCGATCAGAAAATTGTTTTTTTTTTTTAAATAAAAAAAAACATTAGAGCTTAAGCCATTTGGCAATTCATCATTCATCAGAAAATTAAAAGGCGATCATTTTATACTTAAAATTGTTGTCATCCCAAGTGAAAATGTTACAAATCCATTGTTTCTCGCTTCTCATGTTTGAGTTAGTTCTGGTTTCGTCTTTTACAACAGTAAACTTAATGTCATCAAGTTTTGGACTGTTTGTCGGCCACAACACATTAAAAAACATACTTCGGGCTCTGGGAATTTGTTAAACACATTTTTCCAAATAATTTTAATTATTATTATTTAAATTATTAATCAGTTAATTAAAAAAAACAATTGTCAGATTGATGAGTAATAAAAATAACCATTATTTGCAGCCCCGAAAGGACAGCAACTTCCTTTAAGAGCTCATACGGATATAATGACGGTGTGAGAACTGAAATGTTAATGAAGTGAGTCCAAGTGATTGAAAATGCAGATTCTTTGGCTTCTTTTCAGGCAGTAGTTTATGATCCTGAGCATCGTCATTACGAAAAATGCCATGCTGTAAAAGGTGAAAATGGCTCTTCAAATTTCTAAATTCAAAGCAACAGAAACCTGCTAATTATTGAGGATGAACAATTCCACCAGACGTTTGAAGGTTTGAAATGTTCTATCGTACTTCCTGGACTTTGGGAGTCAGAGTTGCGAATGCCACATCTGACACAAATTAACATGTTCTCACTGCTGCACAAATGACGGGGTGTCTCAATACTACCCGCTGTGAGCGTATGGGTGAGCGTGAGTGCTAACAGCCTTTATGTCTTCATATCATATAATATCAGGATCGTGTGTTCCTGTCGCCTCTTCTGACCAGGAGAAAAAGCCAAGCAGTTATGTTGTTTAAGTTAAATTAACTGCTCTTAGTGGTTTCTATCACAACCTTGTGTAGCTACCCTCAGTTTCAACTTCACATCCGTTGTATGTTTCCAGTCTCAATCCTGCTTAAAAAGCTCTGATTGTTTTCCGAGCTAGAGCTGAAACTAGCAATTATTTCCATTATCGATTAACCTTCCATTAACTGATTACTTCATTAAAATGTCCATCACAAGTTCTTAACAGTCACATTAGAGAAGCCTGGACTACTTCATTTTCTGCATTATTGCTGTGCAGGATTGACTCCACTCCATCCCAATGAATCTTCTCAAAGATGCTGAAACCGTCATTATATATCATTAATCAGTATTTCAATTTCTTTACGTTTTTGGTCTGTCAGACGTTCATCAGAACATTCCTGGTACAACAATGGACAGGCAGGAAACGTAAAAAATCTCATTCTCATCAATGGCAGTAAGCACAACACCTGTTCCCACCCTGGTGAGGACCCACAGTGAGAACACGACAATAGACTCAGGAAGCATCTTGAAGTAGTACCATACATATTTTAAAACACAGTTCATGGGTATTTAACACGGATCAGGCTTGAGCCACTACAATCCATCAGAGACCCCCAAGATCTAAATGATAAGAGAATCTATAAAACAATAAGATATGCAAGGATATTAGGCGGGAAGGTGGGGGGGGGGGGGGGCATGATGAACCATTGGTACAAAATTCTATAACAAAAGTGAAGAAAACAAACATCTTACACTTAAGAATAGTTGCTGATTAATGTTCTGTACTTGTTATGGATCACTAAAAACATCTGAGATGTGAACAGCGACGTAACCAGACTAATCCAAAAGTTGTTTCATGAATAGCTTTTAACAAGCATTAGTAAACAAAAGGCACCAATTGTATGTGATGAGCTGTTATGATAATGTGAAACCCTCGTGTGCTTCCTTCAGTACGTGCCAGGCAGATCTGTGTAGCTCGATCCCCCCATCTTGTCTGCTGTGCCGGGACATGTTGAAAGCGGTGATGTTTGAAATTCACTCTGTGCTCCTTGGGACTCTCGTGTCTTGTCTGCCGTGCTTTCACACGGCGAAGCTTATCTGAACTGCTTTATTCTTCTCCTGCGCTACTCCGACTTGTCTCTTGTTGTTACAACACACATACCTGCGAGTGCACGCCGACCTATCCTTCCACATTCTTACACACTGCAGTCATGAATGAGGCCTGTCCAGACCTCAGATCCGAGCGTCCCACTGTTGCCATGGAGACCATTTCGACCCCGTCAGTACTTCTGAGGTCATTTCTATCCGTCCGCACCTCCTCTTTTTCTCCATTCGAAGATGGGGAAAAAAAAAAAAAAAAAGTCCTCCATTCTGTAGAGGCATGACTATTCCTTCTCCTATTCTTGCTCAGATTCATTCACCCACTGTGTTTGGCACCAGCAATCTCCTCTCCTCCTACCCTCACTCCTACTCTATACAGCCTTTATAAGTATGTATGTGTGTGTACACTTGCTCCTTCCACAGGCTGAGAGGGAGTCGGGTGTGCGTGTGCGTGTGTGTGTGTGTGTGTGTGTGTGTGTGTGTGTGTGTGTATGTGCGTAGGGGGGGGGGGGGGGGGGGGGTGTGTACTGTGCATCTGCAGCTGATTTCAGCCACACTGGGTCGGTTAAATGCTGATAGCTGATATTTCCCCCCAAAGTTCCCTGGGGAATGCAAGTAGTTAGTTTGATGTATAGATTGAGCCACACCACAAAGGGAAGCAATTGTTCTGAAGATTAGAAAACCGTAAGGTCTTACTTATGTGCAGAATTTGACCTTTTAGGTTTCTGCTGCTGGCATGTTAATAACATGAACCTGGAGCCGGCATGAATAAACCCAATTCAAACCAATGTTTGAAAGTCAGCAGTGGAAAAAAAAATAGTACTGCTTTACCATTGGAGAAATGTGCTGTAAGCCTGACACTGGCGATAAATGAGGCAATAATAATGTGATACTTCCCCCACGGGGAAATTCTCTGAGGACAAATCAAACGGAGCTATAAACCAGCTGGCAGGGCTTCAGCGTGTTGCTTAAAGACACTTCAGCAGAGGGCTGGAGACACTAAAGCAAAGTTCTCTGGCTGAATGAAAGGCCTGGGTGCCAAAATTCGACACTTTCATGGCACCGACCGAATTGGTTCTGTAGTAGCGTCGAAAAATGTCATGTTATTTGGTTAAAAAATGTTCAATACCATACACTACATTAACACCAACACATTTCCCTTGTAAAAAAGCGTGACTTTTGTTCCATTTAAGGAAGAGTGAATCTCATTGGTGTCAGCAGTTAACATATTGCAGCCTCTACATGGGCAGCTCACCCAAGTAGATAAAAATCGCTGTTTCAACTTACGTAGCTTAAATCTTACATCAGAACAACTTATAATTCACTCTTTTCAATTTACTTTTTGGCCAGACATTTTCGTTACATACGCTGCAGTAACAGGGGGCTTCTCTGTGTGCAGCCTGCAAGCTAGCATCTACCGATAGTGTGAGGCGTTTACTGGACACTTAGGGGAATTGTTGCATCAACAGATTGACAGATAGCTTCCGTGTGAGGCAATTCGGGAGGAACTGTAAATTTTTCCGTCATGAGATAGCTTCTATGTGATGCGTTTCGAGAACATCGGGAAATTGTAGCGTTAACTTGCGTGTGAGGCGTTTTACGCACATTAGGCAAACTGTTAACTGTAGCAACAGAAAAAAAAAAAAAGAAAAAAAAAAAAAAAACGGGTTACACTCTCCACTCTAAAACGCATGAAAACGAAAGATTTTTGCTCCAATGTGTGATGCAATTTTCGTTTCCTTGAACGAGAATATATAAAATTGGTAAAAGAAAAAACTATCGGTATTGAAATCAAGGTATCGGCACCAAAAACGAAGATTCTTGAACGACACCTAGCCCTGCTAAATGATGCAAAAGAGAACACTACGGAAGGAATTTTACAGTCACCATTACTGTAAACTGACCCACAATACTGTGACTCAAGTTCATGCAGAATAAAGCCACGTACATCCATCAACATGGTGACACAACACGAAACCTTCTATGAATGCTCTTTAGGATTCACATGGATTTAGTTTCCAGTTATAACAGGTCAGAAAGTGAAACCTTCGGCTCATGATTATGTCCATGATCCATGAGAATTCCTTGCATCTATACTTAGATGCTTTAGCTTCGACTGGACCACATATGCATAGCTCACATCTAACCTCCTCGCAGCATTAACCCAACATCCTGACAACATAATGGACGTGCTGTTGAGGGGATCGGCTGAACGTGGGACAGGCAGGAGCACAAGCAAAGCTGGGATAGCTGATCTCTATGTGGAGGGGCACATTACGTGGCTTATCCTTTCTATACATAGACCTGGAAGTATTCTTAGTGTCACAGTGCACTGGCAGAAAAGATGACAGACATCAAACTGCCAGACCGAAAGGAAATATTATGTCTAAGACTGGGTAAACCCGACTAAACTCGTTTTACACCCCTTTTAATTTGTGGAATTGCTTACCAACGAGGGGCGGACATAAATCGTTTTGATGAGGGCTCATAATACACAGCACAGTCAGTGAGCCAATGCATAACAAGCTAATTTGCAATAAGAAGATTGCGATTAAAAAGGTGTGGGAAGGCTTGTAAAGTCACCTGATAATGACCAAAGGCAAGGAGGTCATAGTTCACCATCCATTTAAAAGGCCATTACAGTGAACATGTGATATACAGGAGTTGTATTGGCTGTAAGGCAATTACAGCTCAGAAACAGGAAAAAGAGCATCCAGCCCTCTAAACTGCAGTCTCTTTTCAGCCTTGCTGTCTGTGACGCTAGAGGATCCCGAAATGTCAAACATAACCGCAGACATCAGTGAAGGGACGGAGCCTTGATTTGATAAAAGCATGGCTGACAAGATCTGAGAGGAATGATCGTGTTAGATGAGTGGCCAGAATGATCAAACTGGGAATTCCACTGTAATTCCAATATAATCAACTTTCACCATGATAGCAATTGTATATGTTCCCTCAGGACTCTATTTACTAATCAAAAAACTAAGTTAATCATTTTTTTCTAAACCATGTTGCTGTGTTTAGAAATGTTTATGTGTTATGTCTACTTTTCCAGGATGCTATTGGCTTCACCGTGTCACTATAGACTTTTGAAACTTGCTTAAGTCTAAGTATATTTTGTCTACTCCTCACAGATGTCACTGTCTTCCATTCACTTCCATACAATGTGCCAATCCATAGCTAGACTCTTGTAACTTACTTGAGTGTAATCTCCCTATTCTGCGTACTTTTCCATGATGCCACTGTCTTCCATTAATTAGAGCATAAATCAATTACTGGACACTTGAAAACACTTGAAACTTGATTGTGTAATGCATTTGTTGTGTTAACTTTTCCATGATGTCATTGTCTGCCATTCCCTTCCATACAATATGATAATCAATAGCTAGACTCCTGAATTTTGCTCGAGCATAATCTTACTTTGTCTACTTTTCCCAGATACCATTGTTTTATGCTAATTGATATGAATATCAATTAATAGACTCTTGAAACTTGCTTGATTATAATCTGTGTATTCTTTTGACTTTTCCAGGAAGCCGTTGTCCTCCATTGATGTATGTGTGGCATAAAAATCAATAACAATGAATCAACAATAATGTACGCAAACCATGGCGCTCTCCGTGATGGATTATGGTACAATGAAGTTTCAAGAGCGTGCTAATGGAGGTTCAAACTAAGGAGAGTCAACAGCAGTCTGAAACTTTAAAATATGTATTTGAAAATGGTCCAAAATGTCAGGTTGACACGAGTTATCACAAACACCTTGCAAAAAGACCGAAAAGGACCATGTCAGCTACCACAGTTTGTTTCTCAAGCAGCCCTGGAGGTCCACAAATCCAAACTTAAAGCATGACAAGGATGTTTTCAGTCACACTGGGTCTTCATAGCTACGTGAAGAAAATCTATTCAACGAAACAGGAAGTGGGAGAATAATGAACAACCTCAACAAAGCTGCTCTGTTCCGCTTTTTTTTTTTTTTTTTTTGAATTATTATTATCTTAAACCCTGAGGAAATGAATGGACGTAGATGGTCAAGTGTGAAAGAACTCACAGTAATCTCTCTCACCATGTCTGCTGGGGTGCTGCCCGTCATCGTGAAGGTTTTCCCGGGACTCAAAAAGAGTGGTTCACAGGCACATACACACGCTCTCACTCACACAGGACGGACTCAAAATATTCTTTCTTTTTTTCCTCGCCCTTGTAAAAGCTCCAACACGCCCTGAAAAACACGTCCTTGTCGGGTTTAGAGCAGGAGACAGAAACGTATTCCCGGTGACTTCCTCTCTCCAGTCACAACACTGAGATAGTCTCTCTTCCTCTCTATTGCGCAATCATTTCGTTGATTATTGCCCGCACAAATCGGCAATTTGGGAACTATAGTTAATGTTAGTGGGGTAAGCTGTCGACCCGAGGGCCTCCTTGCTACGACCCTCTAAACATCAACACTATCCTGCTTTAGAAAAGGTGCGTACGCCATGCGAAAAACCCAACACTGATGGCACATCCGGACACGGATCTTTTTTTTTCTCTTGGTGAAAAAGGAACAAAAAAATGTCCGCAAAGTTAGCGGCTACCGTCCTCTAATAAACTCAAACACGTCGGCCGATTGGTAGAGGAAAAAAAAAAAAGGCGTCACAGCGCGGAAATGTGTCGTCGCTTCTCTTTAAAAACGCGTGTATGATTGTTGTTAGTGGTACGGACTGCGCTGCTGTACCTTTACGACCTGTTCAGCTGTCATCCTGCCTCAAACCCGACGTCAAGATGGCAATGGAAGAACACCCGGAACTTCCTGGTACAATTTTCAAAATAAGAGCACTGTAAAATATATATAAATATATATAGGTCTGAATACAGATTTCAATTCAATTGTCAATAACAAATTTCTGTTTGTCGTTTAATAAATGAACAAAAGAAAAACGTAATTTCTTCTTGAGTGTAGATTAATGGGCAAAACATACATTTTAAACAACTGAAGTCTACAAAACTTTGAAGGGGTCTGTACTGTCAAAAAGAACTGTTTATCAGTCTTACAAATAATGATTAAAACTATGAGATATCCCTTCCGACTCACTCCGAGGGGTCTTAACCTATCTTTAAGGGAACTTGGCAGACATGGGAGAGAGTTGTCAGCTAATGCAGCTCACTTGAGACTTCCAGACTATGAAAAATGGCATGTATTCACTCTCTCACTCATCCACCTGCATCAGTCTTCTTTTATGCTTCCATACAACAACTCCACAACACACATCATTTCACATCTTGCATTGCTTCTATTGCTGACTTGTTTTTTTTTTAACTGTTTAATTTGATTTAGGTTTTCGTCCTGTGTAGTTTCCTTGATAATGACATCGTATTTTAGGATGTAGTAACTACGGTGCTATCTATTATAGGTGGTGTGGGTATGCCTAACTATAACTGCCTCAAATGCATATTTAACAATATTTATAAGCTGCGACAGGGAGCCAACATGCACAATACCAGGACCCTGAATTGCAAAATGGAACACAGTTATCATTCATTTTATTATTTACAGCCTTACTTTTCCTTGTGTGAAAAGTCCCAATGTCTTCATTTCAGCAGGACCATACTTTTAAGTACCGATCAATGTGTTCAATGTTTGCTGAAAAGCTTGAAAATTGGCAAGAGAGTCATGTTCCCATTCTTTTTAACTTAATATTTGACCAGTTCTAAATGTAAATGATAATTGTGCTTATTCTAGACTATCCAGGCGCTATACTTAAGGACACCATTACAACTGATGAATACGAGAACTTATGTTAAATTAAAGAGGCGTTGTAAGCAGTATGATATGGAAAATATATAGGCCTATATAGGCTATACTTTTATAGGGCTATTATAACTTTTTGGTGTAACCTGGAAACAGTACAGTTTTATTTGAATTTGCTTGTGTCTACACATAAAAAAAAAACATGATGAGTTTTAAAAAAAAATTAAAATGTAATTCTTCCTCAAATGTTTAATACACTTTGCTAAATGTCATAATTTTTTTTAAGTTTAAAGTTTTAGTTTTATTTTGAAGTCAAAATTTATTTATATCCGGGTTTCATGTTTCGCTTTGTGCAGCTTGATTCACCCCCATTTAATAACATGGCGGCAGTGCCCAGGTTGGGTGCTGGAACAGGGAAGTTTGTGTTGAAAGTAGTGGGGGCATGAATGGAACAAAGTGCAGTTTGGGTGGAGGAATAACTGAACACACCTTTTGAGCAGCATGCTGGGAAATGAGCGTATCCTACATGTAAAAAGAGACAGAGAGGAGAAAAGTTGTGGATAATTGTCATCATTTTTAATCTTTGACAGGTTGATGTTGATATTCATGCAACTCATCATCCAAACACAAGAATGAAGCTTTTTAATCGTATTTTTACTGCTGTAAAAAAAAAAATCATAGTTAATAAGCCTTTTTTAAGCGTTTTGCCTAACAGCACAAAATAAGAATATGATACCACATTGATTGGTGAGGCAGGAAGTCTTTTCTGCCGGTCACCTCTGGGGAGGTTAAAGGTCAGGATCAGCTACAGAATAGCAGCTAAGGCCGAATTTAGTCTCTGTCACTGAGTCTTCTCAGATTCCCTGCACTACTCAAAACCGTACGGTTGCGTTTGAAGTCATGTGGAGTGACATTTAGTCCATTATAGTGAGCAGTGACTAAAGGATGAGACAAGGTGACAAGTATGCTCATCCTTCTATAATCACTTAATCAATACATTAGCAAATCAGTCTCCAGGACTGCATGGGCAGAATGTCTAACCGAGCTCAAATGATACAATAACATCTTTGTTAAGTAATACAAGGGATTTTGTTGCAAGTTTTACTGGGTATTTTACAAGTATATTTATCTAGTTTAGACATCAAATACATTATATAACAAGTAATGTAATAAAGAGGTGGAAAAAAGATGTGACAGTTTGATAATATTAGTTCAATATGGTTGTGGGGTTTATTTATAGCATGCGTCTAATACATATGTAATATAATATCCTGTCCTTGGTGAAGTGCTTTGCCGTGTGTGTGTGTGTGTGTGTGTGTGTGTGTGTGTGTGTGTGTGTGTGTGTGTGTGTGTGTGTGTGTGTGTGTGGCCCTGTTTCTGTTTCCGTCAGAGGTCGAGATGCATATCGGCAGCAGGTCTGTCCTCTCTCTGGTGGACTGAGTGAAATCCATTGTGGCATCAGGAGAGGCTTTTTTTCTGAGATCTCCTGGATTAACTACCTAATCTCCCCACCATAAAGGGAGAGTGGAGAGGGGGTAGTGAGTTTGAAACACACACGCACACACACACAAAAGCATCAGCATGCCTGCACAAACACAGTGAGGTGTGAAAGTGATTTTGTTGGCTGGGTTTTCAAAATTAAGGTCATTGTTTGATTTTCACTTAGTGAGCGAAGTAGGGCAGCGACTAAGGATTTTTGTCCTCATCAATTAATTTCTTAATTATTTTCTAAATGTCTGATAACTGTGATATATAAAATGATAAAATGTGAGATGGCTTCAAATTGCTTGTCTTACAAATAATTTTAAACGTAAGAAGGCAAAACACAAATGAAGAGCGAATTGTCACATTTTAGAAGTTTATTAAATGTTGTGATTAATTTTATAAGCACTGCCTAATCAGATAATCAGCTTATTGTTTGAGCTCTAAAGACATGACCCACACACTTTTATTTCTCTCCTATGATATAGTGTATAGCGCACATACAGATTTCCATTATATTTGGTGTGTTGCTGCAGGGCCAAAGTGCAAAGTGACAGTAAAATGGGATGTTTCAGATGTTAATAACCACACTGACTAACAAATGTGTGTGTGCAATGCTGAAAACACACATGCACCCCAGATATTAGTTGGTTCACTTATTGACAACAGTATAACCAATGGTGGAAGAAGTATTCAGATCAGTTTCTTCGTTAAAAGTACCAATATAGCAATGGAAAAATACAGCAATGGAAAATCCTATTTAAGTAGAATTACATTAGTATTAGCATCGAAATGTTGTTCAAATATTAAAGTAAAAGTAAAGTAAAGGTCCCTTGAACTGTAGAGGGAAAAAAAAAAATCTAAATTTGTTGAAGCCGTTAACAACTCAAAGACATCTGAAATGTGACCCAGACCACAAACTGCTGTTTGTAAGACATCACGGGCCAGAAAGGTCAAAAACATCTTGTTTAATCTTAAACAATTTTGAAAATTTCTTATTCAAATTTTCATCCGAAAAGCAGCTAAAACTGTGAAATAAATGTATAGGAGTTTGAAGTACAATATTTCTCTCTGAAATGTGGTGAAGTAGAAGCATCACATAAAAATACTCAAGTAAAGTACAGATACCTCAGAACTGTACTCAAGTGCAGTATCTGAGTTAATGTACATAGTTACTTTCTACTACTGAGTATAACCATAGAGAACATTAGATTCAGATTTAGGTGACACAAGAAAGACAGGCTGAGACAATAATCTTTTTACAGTACAATATATTTTTCACTAACTAGTAGTTGTATAATTGATTACATGATAACCATGAAACACGTAGAATGATAGATTAGATTCTCGTCTTTTCAGACATTGGGATTATTTTTAGAGTGGATGGCTGTTCTTAAAAATTAACCCAGGTACAATGGTCAGTATATTATATAAAGGAAAGCCTTCAAAGTATGTCCTTTCCTGCTTTCAAGGTGGTAAATCAATGTCCAGTGGGTCTAAAACTCAATAATCAAAATATATAAAAGATGTATTTTATTGAAGATGAAGTACAGTAAAGGGATAAAAGATTGTTCAGTAGATTTCCACCCTCACGTCACTTTTAACTTTGTAGGGAGACCGGGGCTAGTTGTCACATTTTTCACTCTCTCTTACAGTATATATCTTGGGATCCATGAATCATATGGTTATACATGATATACCAAATGAAAGATGAAAGTCTCTGGCACATTTATTGCATTCAACACATTTTAAGATCATACTTCAGAACAGAGTTATAAGCAGTCAAATAGCTGATGTGCACTTGTGTCAATTTGCCCCGTCAGTGTGTAAGTTGTCACACTGGATATCGGAAGATATAAACCTATGACAAATACGAATGTAAGATTTATTTTTTAATAACATAAAGTCTGAATTAAAACAGCTAGAGAATCATCTCAAACAACCTTTAAACAGAACCATATCTGACTCAGACTCATGGTCAGAAATGAAGTTCTAGCACACATAAGTTGTCTCGCCTGGGGAACATTCGTTATCGTTGGCACCAGCATCGCTGGGAAAGGGTGACATGGTGCTAATCGGCAGCATGGCTGGGTCACTACCTAAGTGGTAGCTGCCTGTCTTTTTACCTCATCTGCTGTGAACTTTGTTCAGTATCGGGCCAGGGTACGGTAGTTAGGTTAATATTAAAATCCTGGGCTGTACTCCTGATAAATTTATTTTCAAACTTCAATTGCCTCACTGCCCTTAACATGAGGATGTCAGGTGAGTGTGCTGCCATTTTCTATTTTTCTTTAATAATTCCTGACCATCTCTTCACCTTTTGTCCTATTTTATTTCTTCCTTCCTTTTAAAAATATATTAGCCGAATTATATGTTAAATATCAGTAAACAATCCTTTGACTGCTGATTGGCCAACATTACTTAAAGTAGCTACCCCTATTTATTGAACTTTCACTGTTATTATTGACAATGCCACATTTGGTACAATTTGCCCCATACCGCCATATTTGCTAACACTTGATAAATCTCTGGTTAGCTTGGCACATCAAATTAGCAAAAGGTATAAAAAAGATACTATATTAGCTCCTCTACAAAATACAAATATATAATTTATAATGTTCCTCACTAGAAGAACAAAACTACATCAATTGAAATGTACATGTTTTTTACTCAGTGATGTGAAAAACAATTAATTTGCACTAACTACAGTTCACAGCATCGCTGACCGCTCCCAGACAGAAAATTGCATCCGAATAAGTAAATGCACAAAGTAGTAGTAGCATCCTCTAGTGTTGGAAATAAAAGCAGTGTGACAACTTACCCGTGTGACAACAAGCCCCGGTCTCCCTACTTGTATCATAATCTGATAAGGCTATCTAGATTGAATAAATAAGTGTGTGTGTGTGTGTGTGTGTGTGTGTGTGTGTGTGTGTGTGTGTGTGTGTGTGTGTGTGTGTGTGTGTGTGTGTGTGTGTGTGTGTGTGTGTCTGGACAGCCTATGTTTCCCTCCTCAGCACTTGTCTGTACTTGTGCAGTGCATGTCTGTGTAATATGAACCCCTGGGTCACCTCTACAGTTCCTTGGTTCCTCTCTTTAAGCTCTGCTGATCAAATATAAACGTTACATTTAGTGTAAAGACAATACACCTCTGTAACCCTTCTAAGCCTCTCGACTGTGTTCTCATTTCGATTTTCATCTGACCACCAGCTGTCTGACTCAGGCCACACGCAGACATATTGTACTCATGAGGCACATTTATAGAATTGCAAAACCCGGTCATGAAAAGGAAATGATTGCAATGAGTTTTTTGTTTGCTTTAAAAGTCAAAGGGCACGATAAGAGTTTAAGCGGTATCCACTTTCAGAGAGGATCTCTTTCTGTTAACAGTGTCACTTCACAACAGTTGCTGCCTTTGGGCTTTGAAGGGCAGCATGCACAACACACTCAGTGGTTACCACTGCTCCATATATAACACTGACTCTGTGCATAGCAGTGCTCTGACATTCTACAAGTAGATTCTGCTGCCTCCCCAGGTTTCCCACAGATTATTAACATGCACTGTGTGTCATCAGCTATTCTTAGATCCTGAAGTAGACTTTGAGATCAGACTGTGGTGCAAAGGTTTTCGCCGGGAAAGCCACCGACGCAACACAACACCCGCTGTGACGCATCGGACTGCGAGGACAATCCACTCTGACAATCCTAGAGGAGGTGGGAGCAATTATTTCCCCACCATAACCACACAGAGGTGTTTTGTGTCACCTTCCTGCTCGCCTACAGGCTCCCTCATGCCCATCCTTCCCTGACTAAGAGAGATCAATGATATGAACAATGGCTGTCTTATTTTGAAAGGGTATGTTAACCCAAAAACTTAAAAAAAAAAAAAAAATAAATAAACAATATGAACTCATACAATAGAAGTCAGAGACATTTTGTTTTATGGCATGCACAGGAGTTGAAAATAACTCATGACACTTTTCACAGGGACAGTTTTTTTTATTGAAACAATGTTTTTTTTGTTTGTTTTTTTTACAGAATTGTAGGCTACACGTTTTTCTCCTGCCATAAAAATTTGGTATAAATATCCAAGGTGCCCAGATGATTTATAAACACATAAATCAGCCAGAGGCTTCGTCTCATTCGAAATACTCTCCTGTCATTGTCATGAGCGGCAGTCATGAGCCCATTCTTTTCTGTGATTGACAGCTCCGGTACAATGCCACCAATCCTCAAAGAGCTGCCTTTATTACGCGGGATCAGGTCCCTCTCAAAAGCCACAGTCTAAACCTGAGTTGTATTTGGCTCAGACTTTCCAGGAGACACCCTAAGCCTGAGCTTATCTCCAACTAACTGTTGTTGTGTGGATCAGGGGGAGGTGGGTCCTCCTCTAATCTGCCCACCTGTCAAACACACTCAGTGCTAACTCAACACAGGCATTTGTCCTGAGATCCCTCCGACAGACCTTTTGCTGGCGGCTAAAACTGAGACACAAGTTGTGTCTGTGATTCCAAGTTCCTGCAGTGTTTGTGTTTTGAATCAGTGTCAAAAGCAGTTGGTGATTTCTTGGGTGACATAAAAGGACAGAAGCAGCACTCGTCACAACCTCCTCTCTTTTGGCTGTGAAAACATTTGTCATCATCTCACGTTTTTTCCATCTGTCTGCCACAGAGGGGGAATAAAGTGAATGCTGTGTGCTTGTATATTCTATCAAAGTACCAGGAGTGTAGATTCATATCTGTTCCTTTACTGTTTACCTGTGAGTGGGAGTTATTGAGTATTTAATGTGTCTGTCTGTAGGCTACGAGTACAATTTGTCCCACAGAGGCTCTGTTCAGTCTACATCAACCAGCTTTTTACTCTACTCTCTTCTTTTTCCCTGTTCAACCTGTTCATCCGACGAGCTCACACATATGCCTCATAAGCTCGTGCATAACCTCCAACACAATACTACTGGTAAGGCTGTGGCCCTGTATGTGTACAGGCATGTCAAGTATTGCCAAATGGAATTATGTTTCACAGGTTTCACCATCCTAAATCTACTGAATGTGTGTGTGTGTGTGTGTGTGTGTGTGTGTGTGTGTGTGTGTGTGTGTGTGTGTGTGTGTGTGTGTGTGTGTGTGTGTGTGTGTGTGTGTACTTTAATTACTTATGTTGTGGGTCACAAATCTGTTTACGCAGTCATTTTGTGGGGACCTTTTGGGCAGAAAAAAATCAAGTCCGCATACCGTCAGTCATTAAGAATTTATTACAAAGACTTAGTTTAGGCTTAGAGTAAGATACAGCTTAAGCAAGTATTAGTTATGGCTATGATTATACGTCATTGTAACATCATCAGTGTCCACTGAAGTAATGGAAACATGACTGACTGTGTGTGTGTGTGTGTGTGTGTGTGTGTGTGTGTGTGTGTGTGTGTGTGTGTGTGTGTGTGTGCGTGTGTACTCTCACAATGCTCAGTCCATCACAGCAAAATCTCAAAAACTATTCAATTGATTGCCATGAAATTTATTCATGGTGCCCAACGTTCTCAGTTACATGATACAGTATCTCAACATCTATTGGATCACACATTCATGGTTCCCAGATGATATCAGAAACAGCTTTATTGGCCAGATATGTTTACACATACAAGGAATTTGACTCCAATTGTAACTTGTTCTAAAGGTCCAAAGGTTTAATAGACATACATACAGTTAAAGTTTATTGACATATACAATATCACAATGACTTTGATCATCTTCTGATGTCTTATTTATTCCATCATAACACTGGCGTTTTGGTTCAGTATGACATGATTTAAATAACTGACTTTCTTTCTTTCTTTCTTTCTTTCTTTCTTTCTTTCTTTCTTTCTTTCAGACATCAGGAGGCCTCTAAAACTATGAGGATGTTGTAAAAAGATTTTTTTTTTAAACAAAATAAATGAAAAATCCTCTTGTCACTGTGACTCCGTAAACCTGCCTGTTGCTGCACTTGTCATAATCACATTTTCCATTGTTGTGATTTTGTCACAGCCCTCTTCACTCTAGTAATTATAGTCAGATGATAATGGCACGCACACACACACACACACACACACACACAACACAACACAACACAACACTTCAGGGTGAGGCCACACAGCTGTGTGGTTTCAGAGAAAACCACAGATGGTGCCATCCTCCACTTCCTCCTTCACCTCCACCTCTTTTGTTCTTTCTCTCCATTGCTTCTCTGTCATAGTGACTGGGCAGGTATAAAGTACTTATCAGCAGTGCTTGAATGGTATTTTGGCTAGTGTATGGCCGAGGAAGTTTTCATGGCACAAGATTAGATACAATCAAACATACAGTCCTCCACACTGAGCTCAAAACAAAAGTGTCTGGCAGACTGCATGGGGATTCTTTGGTCATATAACATTATGATACAACAGAAAAATAGATTATGTCACAATAATAAAGGATCATGTCCTCTGCCTGATTCAGTTTTTATTCAATGAACGTGTGTAAATCTACCAAGCAAATAATAGGATTACATGTTATTTTGCTAGCCTCAGTTCTCACGTAGTCATTGTTTTTCTGCTGGTCACTTGATTGTTTTTCTTCAGGATGCTGCTTTGAGTCAGAAAGGGCGAGCGCTGGACTTTTGCAAGGTTTGTTTTTCACTGACAGAACATGACAGAGTGTTTTCACAGCTTAAAAGAAAAACACAAGAGAAATACAGAGAGCTAAACAAATCGAAGCCTGACTGACCAACAGTGACTAGAACATAAGCTGAGGGGTTAGACGGGGATACAGTTACAGTAGTTCAGCAAACTTTCTGGTTCCCTTCAGGGTTTTACACACGGAAAAACACACACATGCACAACAAAGGTGAACCTGTGATGCTGGGATTTAGGGTGTACCTTTTGGCATTTGATGCTTTTATTTTTAAAGACTGCTTTCTGTCTCAGTCCTCCCTATGTCTATATACTCCATAATATACAATGAAACAGCAGTATCATAAAAAATACTCCTAAATACACAGACACAAACATTATATTAATGATACGCTCTGTGAAATGCTCTTCAATAGGATACTTAGTTCTCAATCGGGAGGGGTGGTGTGTGTTCTCTCTACTATTGGGGCCTTACTTCCTGCTTTGGTTTCCATCAGCTGAAATTCACTGGCATAAAGTCAAGTGAGGATGTGTCTGTGCACACACACACACACACACACACACACACACACACACAAACACACACACACACACACACACACACACACACACACACACACACACACACACACACACACACACACACACACACACACAAAGTTGATTAGGCACCAAAGGCCTTAAATTAGGTGAGTGATTTAGTGGTTTTTTTTCCTTCAAGAGGAGCTCCATTATATTTGAAGTTGATCTAATAAAATTATTGCTGGTGAAGGAGACATCCTAAATTAAATGATTATTTCCCCATGAGAAAAAGAAAGAGCAGGAAACTGCTGTAAATTGGGTGAAGGAAGAACTTGGCATATCACTCTTATCTTATATCACATTTAAGGTGCACACACTCTATGATATTATGCATTCATGTGAACACCTCACCTCCAAAAGGACGGAGCTCAGTTGACACCACTCCGAGCTAATATGTAATGTAATGTTTGCTACATTGCCGATGTGTCCTTAATATTAGTGCACTGTAATAATATTGGCTTTTACTAATATCCAATCAAGTTGTAAATTTCATTCAGTGTGATGATTTTAGCTGATGACCATTCTCTTAATGAATGTGCCAAATCTGCGTCCTAATCCGAATACACAACACATTCATTTAGGAGAGTCTGCTAATGTGACCCACTGGCACATAATTACTCATAATAACTATTCCAAAGTACACTCTTTGATTTTGTGAGAGCACCCAAATCCTCAGTCTTCCTCCCAGGTCACGAGGTTAGCTTTCAGCCAGAGAGGGTGGTGAGTTGTTCAGCCTCATGTTACATTCAGGCCACAAACTATGAAACTTCTGAATATAGTATTTTTTTTTTTTTATCTTGTGAATCTTTACACAGGTTATCTTGTTCATTCATGCTAACATACTGAATGTTTCGATCAAATGCTATTCCAATCCTTCTTAAAAGTTTTGAACACATACTGAGCCCTGACAGAAAAAAACACATGAATTTCAAATGTGCTAAAACTCATGTGATCACATACATATGTGACTGTGCACATGTGAAATATGTATTTTGTTTGGTAAACATGTGGTTTTGAAATATTTTCATGGTGTAATGTGTGAAGCCCAAGTACATTCCCATGTGAAAACTTGCTATCATGTTATCATATGTTGTAACTTGTGGTAAACATGTGTCATACATGTGATCACGTGTCCCATTTGGAAAACTCGTGTGTTTTTCCTGTGATGGAAGGCTTAATCCAGATTCTGTCTTTTTTAATCTGATTTCCTTGTACTTTTTGTTTGTTTGTTTGTTTGTTTGTTTGTTTGTTTGTTTTTTTAACAATCCATTTAAGATTTGATCCAGTCTGATGGCTGAAATCAGAATAGATTACTTCTGAATAACTGAGCCCAGAGGATCAGTAAAGAAATTTGGATTCATGCGGCATGAATGGAAAAAAATTTGATGACGACCGATCTGAAAGTTGTTGAGACATTTAATTCAAAACCACAAACGCTCATGGTGCTTGAGGAAAAGTCAGGGCATCACCAAAGTCATGAGGATTCATCGTCTCAAAGTCTTGACAGCTTTTTCATGACCAAGGTGGGGTCCACTGAAAATCAATTCCATAAAATCCATCTATTCTGAGTGAACACCTTCATTCTGTGATGACAGTTTTCTATACAGATTGGATTGGGAATCCCAGGATGACTATGCCCTGTACAAAGTGGCATGCGGGATCACTGGATGTTTGATTAGTGTGAAAATGGTGTAAATCGGGTGCCGTGGCCTGAAATCACCAGATCTGACCTGATTTAACACCTCTTGCATATTTTGTAGGAGTTTCATCATCATCATCATCAAAACATGCATGTGTATGATTTACCTGCGTCTCTGAGAAAAACAAACAGTGTGTGAGTATGTGAGTAGGATCACAATATTCCTGTAATGATAACAGGAGGGCTGTGAGTTATGTGTCTGTAAACACAGGGTTTTCCTTTACAATAGCATCACCCAGTGGAGGTATAAGTTCTAACACGATACAGGTTTTGTGGCATGATTGTGCAAAATCCTGATCCTCATGCTCCAGGCAACACACACACACACACACACACACACACACACACACACACACACACACACACACCTACCCATCTACCTACACCCACACATACCTGCACACCTCCTGTGCATGTTGTCGACTTGTGTCGTGCATCTATTGAGTCACATCCTTAACTACGCACCACAAATGAGTTACATGTTTGGTAAAAATTGGTAAAGTTTAAAACGTACAATTACAGCATATGCACGGAAAAATATCATGACTACTAAAAAAACAACAACCCGGGAGCAATCTGTATCCTTTCCACCTGTGAAACATCCTCTTGTTCCTTATGTGTATGTAATGAAGACTGTGAAGGAATGCTTATACAGTATGTGTTCACATACTTGGCCAATACAGCTGGCTGACCGTAGACTTACTTCAAATATAGATTGCACTGCACGGAAGATCTGTACAGTCATCACAGTTTTGAAGGTGGACATCCAAGATTAGTGTCACCAATTCAGTATCTAATGGTATCACGTTCACAAGAACGGGACGGATGTGAGGTAACAGTGACCTTGACCTTTGACCTTTGGTCACCAAAATCTAGCCACTCCATCCTTGAGTCCAAGTGTCTGTTTGTGACAAATTTTAAGAAATGCTAGGCAGGTTAATGTACATTTAAACAAGGACTTAAGTACAAATTGGAGGTGTTGAAGTATTTCTCCCATTTTCTGCAACTTTCTACTTCCACTCTACTACAACTCAAAGGGTATTTTTTTACTCCACTATATTTGTCTAACAGCTTTAGTTATTGGTTACTTTTCAGAATATTTTTTTTTTCATTTCCTTCCAGTCAAATGAAAACCATACATCTCGAAATTTTGAGATTTTAAATTAGAAATTTTCTGATAAACTGAAAGAATAAATGCTCCTTTATGGGTTGAGATTCTCCTTTTTTTTTAGATAGATACATGATTTTAAAACTCACTTGGATTACTGGCAAATGCAAAAGACAGCAACAATACAAACGAGGATCCTATAGAATATAAACATTATTGTATCGTAAACTGTAAACAGTGTGTAAAGCAGTTAAAATGACCAAAACATTAAATAACCACAACAATAAAATTCACTTTAATAGAGTAGTATTATGAATCTACAAACATCATGTATGACAGACAAAGACTGACAGGGACCATATCTGTATAGTGTGTACTTTTACTTTTGATACTTTGAATAAATTGTATTGATAATTATACATACTTTTACTTCGGTAAGTTTTTGAATGCAGGTATTTTATTTTACATTACTTTGATGTATATTTTCACAGTGTGTTATACTTTGTATTTTACTGAAATAAAATACCTAAACACTTTCTTCTTCACTGCTCAATGACAACAACACAAAATTATAATATCATAATAACCCCATTTTAAGCAAGGACACCATGAAAAAAATGCCACTTCTAATGTTCACAAATAAACAATATCATTGTTTTTATGAACCATAAAGTAACTTACTATCGTAAAGCTCAATGACTAATACTAAAATCGACTTTATGCTCGAAAAAACAGCAACATTGTTCACTGCCTGATTTAATTTATCAGTAATACATTTGTTAGAGGAGGGAGTACATTCAATAGAGCTATGAAAGCAGGACTATTATTATTCATGTTAAATATGGGCTGAAAATACCCATCGTTTTGGAGACTCCTCTGGTGGAGGATTTTATCACCATTTTGACTGCACCACTAGGGGTCGCCGGGAGACCACTGATGGAGCTCAGAGAGGGCAGTGGACACCAGGTGGCTGGGATTAACAGGCAGTAGCGCTCTGTAGCTTAAAAGCCTGCCATACTGTATGCGCACTTCTGGCCTGGAAAAGCCCACATATAAACTGATCAACAGCTGAGTGCAGCCACGAGGCAATGCAACTGTTTCAGCATAGTTTCCCCTTCCTGCCACTCATCAACTCGATCCACTGCAACATGGAGAAGGACAATGTGTTGGCCAGTTAGTGGCTGTGAGTGTAAACATTCACCATTTTAACTGCTTCCTGCAGTCTGCTGTAAATGTAAACAGATTAGATTGCATAGTACTGCACGCAGAAACAGTGAGGAAACGACAGCCGGCATTGACAGCAGATGTCAGATGTTTGGTATATGTTTGCCTCATGCAGATAAAGGCAGCACATCCAATTATATGATCTGAGGTTGGGGTTTTAGGGGATTCACCGTGGCTGTCTTCCTCCACTGGATTGAACACAAGCCGTGTGAGGAAGGATCAGGGATAGCAGGATGTCACCTTCAGGGACCGGCTGGGCTTTATCAGAGCAGTGCAGAGGTCAGCTGCTGCCCCTGCGCCTGCCTGTCCTCTAACCTACTTCATACCAAGGCTCAATCAGTAGACCTAGGCCTACCAGATAGGCAGCACAGTAGAATACACATCCTTGTAATTTACACCACAGGTCAGAGCTGTGTCTGTGCTGCCCCGTGAACACTTGTGTGTGCTCAGGCTGGGAGTTGGTAAGCCCCCTCCTGTCTCAATGAGCTCTCTCCCATGGGTGGGTGGGGGTCTGTGCTGTTCAGACCACAATGTACAGAATGTGTGTAGCGTTTAGGTTTGCAGCGGTTTGTTAACAACCAGCCATATTCTTATGCCACTGGGTATTCAAAGCACATAATCCTTCTTATATAAATGGTCTTTTTTTTTTTTTTTTTACCCTGAATGAGACCTAGAGAGTACGTGAGAGATGAAGCAGCTGTATCTAAATAAAACAGGAAGAGTCAGTGATGCATGTTGGCATGCAGAGTAGGCGACAAAGAGCTACAACTTTCAGTGTGCCTCCATCACGGCAAGGAGCTTCACCACACAGCCTTGTTTGCATACAGCCACAGTAGGCGAAGACACACAAGGTACATAAACAGATGTGGTGATGAGTCATACTTCATGGGAACAGCTTATCAAGGCCTGAGTCGTTAGATGCTTTCCTGCTCTATTTAATGGTCCCCGGGCATCAGAACGTCAACTCGGTTATATTTACCGAGTAGAAAGCAATGCAAAATAACACAGAAGTCTCACCTCCAGAAAGATCAAAATGAATCAAGTCAACATTTACAGAGCTGAACAAGTCAGTTGTAGCTTTATATTTCCGAGCAGCAGAACACCGTTGAATATTTAATTATCCGTTTTAATTGTCAGTCACAGGGCTGATATGCAGAAGAAGCATTTCCTTAGATAGCGCTGCCGTTTATCTACTCATCTTACAACTACGACTACTTGTCCAGGCCAACCACATTTTACAGATTTTACTCAGAAGGATTTTACTTTTACGCCCTCTCGCCAAAAGTTGGTAAGATTGTCCCTACACAGACAAAACACAAAACCAGTTTATTAAAAAAAAGTTTATTGACATCAGAAGCAATTTAAATTTCAACAATAAACAAGGCGTTTTTTTTCTTATTTTTGCTATTACAGTGGTACATAAAGATCAGTAAAACAACTTTGATACGTCAATTTTTTTGATAACATGTCATTTAAAATAAAAACACACACAGGTAAAGGGGGAAAAAAAAGGAGGAAGAAACACTCAGAACGTTTTTATGTGCTGTGCACCACTAGCTACGGTAAATACTGTAAGCCCACCCCTTTACACTGTACCAGGCAGGATAGTGGTCTAGGAACTACCACCGGAAAAATAAGACTGGCAGAAAGATACAGACACGATACTTGTGTAGTGTTAACTATACAAAAAGGAGAAAAAAACTGTACAGCATAAAAACAACTGATATACACAGCCTTTTTCGTTGTTTGTCGTTTTTTTTTTTTTTTTTTTTTACCCCTTGGATACTAATGTATTTTCTTTCAGTAAGTGAAGTGCGTACAAGGGGGTTAAATGCTTTATTAACAAGCAAATGACCACTATATATGTCGCCATCTACTCATCATCGTCGTCATCATCGTCGTCTTCCTCCTCGTCATCTTCGTCATCATCGTCGTCGTCATCGTCCTTTTTCTCTGCCTTGGCGGGGGCTTTCGCTGGTGCTGCGCTGCCGGTTTTGCCCTTATTGCGGTACGCAGCGATGTCCTGCGAAGGAGGAGAGAAAAGACTTTTAAGTCCCATTTGTGACTAAAGCTCCGTCAGTATCGTTTCTTCATGTCCAGCAGCACCGATGCAACAGATGACCATTTCTTTACCTTCTCATACTTCTCCTTCAGTTTGGCTGCCTTCTTCTCATAGGGCTGCTTGTCCTCAGAAGCAGTGCCGTTCCACATCTCACCCAGCCTCTTGGCAACATCTCCAATTGACAGACCAGGGCTCTCGCCTTTCACCTTGGGGCGGAACTCTGCGCAAAAGATGAAGAAAGCGGATCTGCGGAAAAGTCGAGAAAAAGATTTGTCAATTACACAACATTTTGTGCATTTATGACATGATTCATCTGGGCACGATTCAGAGTTGATGTGTTCTTTACAACAACAACAAAAAAGCCTTTCCCCCCCCCCATCATAAAAGCATCAGGTGTTGGTCTGGAGTACTTACGGAGGTCTCTTGGGGGCATTAGGGTCCTTGAACTTCTTCTTCTTTCCTCCCCTGGCTGGAACATAGCTCATCATCTCCCTCTCGTAGCGTGCCTTGTCCTGCCTGGCCAGGTCCTCAAATTTGCCCTTCTCCTTGGCAGACATTGTCTGAAAGCAGGCAGGTAACTTGCTGATTGGACTGTCTGTTGCAAAACCCGCTGAACATGAGTACAAATTTGGAACAGCCTTGGATTATCCTACTTATTGCACAATGTGTACACCTGTTTAATCGCAATCAAGAGCTGCAAGCAACAACATCCTGTGTCTGAACTGACCTGATGTTAGTTAGAACTAAATAAGACTAAGCTTAGACGACCATTGCTTTATCCTACCTTCCATCGCTCTGAACACTTCTTGGAGAACTCGGCAAAGTTAACCGAAGCCTCAGGGTGTTTCTTCTTGTGCTCCTCCCGACAGGTCTGGACAAAATATGCATAGGAGGACATCTTCCCCCTCGGCTTGCTCGGATCTTTCCCCATCCTGACGGCAGTATCTAAAAACAAATGTTTAAACTGTAGGTTACTTCTCTCTATTGGCCCCTCATACTGGTAGTAGGGTGGCAACTAATGATGATTGTCATTATCGATCAATCTCCTGGTTATTTTCTCAATTAAACCATTAGCCATTTGGGCTTTAAAATGGTGAAAATGTGCTTTCGAAAGGCCAAGGTACAGCTTTAAACTGTCTCGTTTTGTCATGCGTGAGTCCACAACCAAAAAAAATCTTTGTATTTAAAAACATTTATAAAAAAAAAAAAAAAAAAAAAAAAAAAATTAAATACAAATATCCCCTTACTAAAGCAAGAAAAATATTGACATTTACAAGGCTGTAATATGATTTTATTTTATTTTAGAAAAAAAATTTTTTAAAAAAAAAATGATGAAATCAATAATCAAAATAGTTGGCTATTAATGTTCTGTCAATCGATTAATTGTTGCAGCACTGGCAGCAACTAGCTGCACTATTTAAATCCCCCCCCCTCCCTCCCCGCTGTCAAACTGTACTAAGTTAGGACCCGTTGACACAGCCCACTGAAACCGCCCCGCACGGAGCTGATGCCATGAAAATCACTTTATTTATTTATTGATGCAATCTGTACGGTGGCCTTTCCGTAAAACTCAGTGATCCGCGGTCAGCTCCCCTTATAAAGGGTTTAAAATTGACTAAACACATCGCTTCGGATTCAAGAAGGAAATCACATTGCACAAACATCCATAAATATGTTTTCTTTGCAACCGCACACGCTCCGACAAACTTTCCAAGTTCAACTGCATCACATAAACATATAGCCCGCTGTGGGACTATCAATATATATATATATAAAAAAAAAAAAAGATGTTTGTGTAAAAAAATATCTGTCGATATACATGAAAACCTACTTTGCAATAAAAAAAATAAAAAATAGACCTTCTGAAAACCCTCAGCTTTATTTAATGTTGTCATCAAACACACACAAAAAGACACAAATGACAGAAAAAGACGTATTTATTGAAAATAAAACACTTAAAACTGTGATTCGATGCGATATAACACTCGTCTCTATTGCGTCTTCGTCTTCTCTTGTGGAAATAATTTCGCAAGACTTGAAAATATCTTTTTAAACTGTCCTTTTTTTTTCACTGTATATTTCCCCATTACATGCTACTGTAACTCCCAAGTAAGCGGCGTCGACCGAAGTAGTAATGGCGCATAGGCTCTCGTTGTGGAAAAGGAGGTCAACAACGACGGCAATATTTCTTCTTCCATTTTGTGAGAATGCCTTCTTCATGAAAGAAAGTCCCCCTCAAATGTCTCCCCCCGCCTCTCAGTTTGCTTTGCAACACGACAAATATGCTCGGAAAGCCGGCGATCTTGGCAAAATATTTCCCCGATTGATTCCTATTGCACTAGCCGCCTTGTATAGTAATACACTGGGTCTGTGCTGTGTCTATGAGCGGGGCTGTGCTACTGCCTTGGTTTCTATGAGCTCCTAATGGCCGCTCGTCTTCATCCACTAACATGGAGAATATGGCTCCTTCTCTTTGTGTCAGCGCACAGCCATTGCACATAGAGGGCAGAGCGACCGCGGCGACCGCCTCGCTTCGAGCCCGAATTTAAACACTTTCCGACCGTGGGAAAAATCTCCGCGGGGCGTCGTTCGAATCGCGAAAGATTGAACTTTCTTTTGCCGTCGTTACATGTCACAGTTGCGGGTTTGTTTTTCGAGAAAACACGGTTGGAAAAAGTTGAAGCGAACTGCGCCTTCTGTCACTGGCTTGCCTCGCTGCCTTGTTTCCTATGCGAATACAGTCAGCCATTACAGTAAAGCGCAGATCGTGAGGTAATTTTTTCGTCGTCTTGTCGGCCGAACTGTGGCAAACAAACACGTGTCCGTGCACATTATGAAACGGGCTTTCTTTTTCTCGTGTTTTTATAAAATTTTAACGTTTGTCTCCAGATTTGCACGCTCTCCAGCCTCAACATGACAGGCTTCGCGATGCACTGCAATGCCAATGGCTAGCTAACGGTAAGTCTCCTACCATTGTCGCTGACGGGATTGTCCGCTAGACATTCCTGAATTTTTACGCCATAACTACAGTTCGTTTCGGCTCCATTTTGTAAAAACGACACCAGTGTAATATACAAAATTAATCGTATTTAACGAAATCGCCGGTTATCGTCGAATTTAGTCAAGGTTAATATTCATTTCTTCTTTTTTTTTTTGCCGAGCGTCTGATCCACACTCCCCGGCAGAGTAATGTAACGCTACCTGCTTAGTGCCGGCTATTTTCTGTTGTTTTTTTTAAAGGTTTCCCCGCAGTAAAATTCTTAACAAGCAGTTAAAATGCTTCACAATCAACCACGGCAAACAAATAAGTAAAATATTTATGAACGTTATAGTAATTTTCATCATCACGGACACTTAAAATGTTCGTGTGTGATACTTACCTAGTGACTATCGCTGGGTCTCAATGCTCTGCAATGGCTGTGTATGAGGCAGCACAGGCGATACGCAGTGTCTTCAGTCTTCAGCTCTCTAACATTACTCTCGGTGGGGCTCGCACGCCATTGGCCAGCGCCCAGTCTGGCGCTCTTCCGATTGGTCAGAGGCTTTTCATTGTCCTAATAGAAGACGAGATCCCATTGGTTGTCTTTTGTGAAACGTCACTGAAGTTTTCCGAGGCGCGTGTATACAAAAATATTTCTGTCCGAGCATGCTGGAGCTGGTAGTAGTGTAGTGTGTTTGCCATAGTATTGAATTCACTACGTTGAGCACAGTGTACAGTAGGCAAGTTAAATGAATGAGACAACGTGGAGCGCTTGTAGTCGGTGAGCGAAGCAACTGTAAAACGTTATGCGGTTGTGTTGCATGGGTTGTCCCTCTCCATCCACCACCTCCGTTGTGCACTCTCCTCAATACGCGTGAGTTTATTTGCAAATTATGTCTTTGAAAATGTTTACAGAGAACACCGCGTACTTGCATGTAAATGACACAGCAAGCGATTGCTCATCCGATACGTGAAATATAAGCACTGGATATGCAATTTTACACGATTTTGCCTCTTTGTAAGGATGGAAACACAATAACAATTCAATTAATGGCCTCCCTTTTGTTTACTGTATTAGCCATGATTTTCAGTTTGAGCTCATTATTGACAGTAAGTCACCACACCGACTATACCTGACGGTGTTTTCTTACTCTCTGACAAGTACACATAATTATCACTGTTTGAAGGCACTCATTGAGTGTTTTTGTCTATGTTTACTTATTCAAATTAAGATAAAAATGTAGTAACTGGTATTAAGTCACGGTGGATACATTTAATGGGTAAAAGGCCTCGAGATGGACCATTCATATGTTTCCTTGCAGTGTGTTATTTGCCTGATGTTTACAGGCTTCATATACATTAACTGATAGAGAGATAATAGTGTGCTCATCCCTAATTAAGGCAGACTTGAGGAGATCAAAGAGCGACTGTTAATTCTAGGACAAACTTAGTGAATAAAGCAGTTTATAGTTGGAAGGAGGACATTTGGTAGTAATTTCGGTCAAGAGAAAATGAGACGCATAAGGTTTTGCTTGTGGGCTTCGTGTTTTTATTCAGACTTTGCTGATTGCAGGTTCCAGATATAACATGTCTGTATGACTGCCTTGCAGAGTAGCAGTGGGCTTTGTACTCCCAACCCCAGACACATTGTTTTGTCCAATTAAATTGTTAAAGCATTAAATTGCCATACACTTACTCAGGAAAAAGAGAAGAGTCAGGAGTCCATTCATTTTAATGCAGCCCACAGTATCCATATTATACAAATAGATCAGGACTAGGATACTTTTAAAGCATTATATTTATATATTTTAGTATTTAAATCTGCAAGTTGTTTTGGTTCAGAACACTTTAGAAACACATTCTCTTACTGGGTTTCATCCAGATTGCCATGGAGAATACATAATACAGCTTGTCACCTAAGGTTTTTGTGTTTTTTCACACTTTTCCCTTTAAAATGTATCTTTTGGAAATTCATTAACACCCTCAAACCCTATTTTGTTGTGCTGCTGTCATACAGCTGAATAATATCGGCCATTAGCTCAGTCAAGATGTGTCAAGAGGTCATTTAACTGTATTGACTGCATTTGTTTGTCTTGCTGTTGAAGATCCCGAGGGTTACATAAGCATGGAATTTTCTATGGACATTTGTGCTATTGAAAGAAAACCTAATGATGTTTGTTTACCCTGTGATTTTGCTCTATCGCCACCATCAGGCAAAGATTGGAATTTACTTATTTCCCATCAACTGTGTCTTTATGGTCTCTGGTGACTTGTAACTTATACAGACATAAAACATGCTGTGCACCATTTTTCATACTGTGATATCTGAGTATCACTGAGGGCTATAAATTATGTATTATATTACAAGACTGGTATTTAAGTATATGCTGTTGGAGTCACATTTACAGTAGGTAAAGGTGACAATTGTATGACCCTGTGACCTGACCTCTAGCGCCACCATCAGGAAAAAAAATGTCATACAAGTGTCCTTGAATCTTTTTAATCTTGAATCTTTGCATATCCTGTTAAAATTTTATGGACTATGATTTCAAGCTGAGATGACTTGCTTATTTTGTTCCAAGTGGAGGTAAGGCCAAAATGTATTATGACTTTAAAGGCTTGTCTGTGTGTTTAAATATGGTGGTGGGGGTTGGGTTGCTAAAATAAAGAAATTGTCCACAGCCTGTTATGATGTGCAAATAGTCATATGCCCACTGTAGATAATCTTGTAATCCCCTGTGTTTAAAAATGATTAATTATTTACATGTTGTGATTAAATCGAATAAATAGTCTTCCTCTTAGCAGCTAATGTAGAAACAAAGAAAAATGGCTGACAGAGTTTATTCTTATCCTTGAATTAAGAATGGGAAGGGTGAACTGATTTCAAATGCCAATCACAACCCAGACTCAGGCCACATGTCTGCCTCTGATGCTGACTGTCTGTGCCTCATTTTGCATCAGGACATGCCACAGTAGAAAGCTATAGCCTGCTCATGAGGTTGGGAGGCGGCCAGTTTATGCATTCTAATGAGCGCTCCCTGGGAAAAATATGCAAATTCATTTTGTCATCAAGAGGAAAATAGAGGACAGGAGAGCAGCAGATACAGGATGGGCTTAAGGGAGGAGGGCACATGCAAGGGGCGGGATTGGGTGGATGGACGTGTGTATGTGTGCAAATCTTTGGATATGTGTGTGTGTGTGGGTGGGTGGGTGGGTGTGTGTGGGGGGGGGGGGAGTGGCGGCAGCAAGAGCAGGAGGTGTGAAAGCTGTGTGAGGGCTGTATAAGAACCAAAGTGAGGGTCATATGTAAACCAAACCCTATCCCACCCCCAACCAACCAACTAACCCACAGTCTGCCTACAGAAGCAAATAGCTATAATAAAAGGGCATCCTTATTTACAAAATCAGTTAACTAAAGTACAAAGTGGATATAGGAGAAATTTATACAGGCTATCTCACTTGTCAAGTCTGTCAGTCTGTTGTTTTAGTTTCACATAAACGTGTCTGTTTGTTTTTGTTTTAGTTTTCTTCACAAATATGAAAGGTTGCTTGATCTCCCATTATGTACCAGTTATTTATTTAGCACTGACAAAACCAGTTTAAAAGCACCTCGGGGAGAGGGGGGGGAGGAGGGGCTGGGCCTTGTAATGTGAGGTAAATTATAGCCTATTTTAATTATAATACTACTATAATATACTATTCTACTATTAACAACAATAATAATTGCAAAAATGTAATTTATATTGAAATTTGGAAATGTAATTGAGTCTGTTTTATTTCTAACTGCTCATTTCACTTTTAGAAATATGGTATGCAAGGTTTATATTTTCCTATAAAAAAAAAAAAGAGGCCACAAGATATTAAAAAAAAAGACAGTAACTGCTCAGACCTATTGCAGTTAATTAATAATCTAATATTAAAGAATAGCGTAATTAAATGCGGCTAATCTTTTTAAATACGTCAGTGTTCATCTGCTCGCACCGGTTAGCTCTGGTTTGATGGGCTGTGCCGTGTAACCTGCAGTGCTCACATGAACAATGAGCACCAGGCTACTGCAGTTCACTTAAACCACCAACTGGGGGCCAGCGGAACTAATCTATCAGGGAGGGGGGACGGACGATAAAAACCGCTGCACAACTGGAGCGGAAAAATAACGTTTCGAACACGAATTCACAAAAGGATGCACATGGACTTACAACTCAAGCAGCGGGGATTTACACTGAAATACAGCTCGGTGCGGATGGATTTCGACCACAATCATAGTGGGATTACACGCGATTTAACGTTGGCTTCGGTACGTATCTTTTCATCCACGAATGCTGAACATAAGACTTGGTAGGACTTCAATTATTGCCCGGCCTGAGGCTAACAGTTAGCATGCTAGCCACCGGGTGCACGCTTTCAGTCAGTGTTTGTTGGTGGAGTTTACATGAACTGTTTGACTGGTTTCAAAGTAGGTCATCATAATGTTAATGGAGTATTTGCTAGTTCATGAGACTAGTTTTACAAGATGAGTTGAAGTTGTAACAGTTGGATTTACTTTTTTGGGGGGGGGGCAGTCAGTATTTATCAGCTTTAAATTCCCCCCTTCGCTATAAGCTCCAGTGTTTTACATTATGTACAGCTAACCTTTACACAAAACGTTTCATTTTGTATGAGAGACTTCCCTGTTCTTTTGCCATAGCTTTAATGTGGCAGAGTGAAGCTGTGCTGGAGATCCCACGTGTGAGCCTGAGGATAAATGTTTTCCAGGTAGTTTGTTCTGGCTTATTTTGTAGGGAAATAGCCTATTTCCTGTAGTATTATAAATAAAATTTAAAAAAAAAACGGTTATGTTAAAAAATATATGCCTAATCCTTGAAGTCTTCGCACTTTAAGATTTAAGTTCATTTAGTCATATATCACACGTTTAACCACTGTCCATCATGTTTGGGAATTTCCCCCAAAAAAATCTGATTGAGAACAGTGTTATAAATACAATAAATTAGACAACGGCACTGTTGCTGATTCAGTCTGTTCAATCCTGGAAAACGAAGGCACATTATTAAGCGTTTGCTCAAATCTTGTCAGATATGTACATATTTTTGCAACATTGCTTGTAATGTAACCACATATGTTAAATGGTATGATAGTTACCGTGTTAACAATGCAGAAAAGATCTTGGGTGAAATTTTTCGAAGTGCATTTTCATCTACCTTCATAACTTTGTAACATATCCTGTGCGGTGCTGTATTTTTTTTTTTGTTCCCTCTCAGCTCCTGTGAGGTGTGGCAGTGACATGGTAATATGTTTTAAATGGCACCAGACAGCCGTGGACCCGGAGAGCAGCAGCTGTTTGCCAATGACTGGTGAAGACACTGGTTTGGGGGCTTTGGCCTCGCCGCTGGTGGGGTATTTGGGAAAAGTCAGTAGAGCTCCTGCTTTCCTCGCATTGTTGTCACTTGCGCAAAGCTGAATTATATTTGAAAAAACACTGTGACTGGGCAGTACCAATCCAAATTAAAGAAATTGGAAACAAAACACAAATGGAAATCTTTGGTAGTAAAAGGCGAAAGTATCTTGGTATCCTTGAATGGTGAAAAGTCAAAGATCATTTGATGCATATTTTTACATCAGAAACTGTGTACTGCATATAACGTGTTTTTCTTACAAGTGTTTATCTGCGGAATCTGCCTCATTAACACTGCCACTCAGTGAAATCCAGGGTTGCAGTTAATAGAGTCAAACAACATACCTCTGTCAACTTACCTTTTACGCCGTTATTACTCTTACTTGTATGGTCCACATCTGCAAGGTAAATCAAGTAAAACACCTTCCTTGTTTGTCAATGTATGTGTACAGTATTTAAATACGATTTAAGATATATAAATAAATTTAAAAAAAAATATATATATATATATATATATACTGCGCACAGCAGTGGAGAGATGAAGAGTTGATGGTTGTAGTTGGAAAGAAAATGTGTATGATTGTCAAAAATTTGATATGTTCTGTACAGCTTTCCGTTGTCTTTTTAAATTGTCCAATGTCACGGGTTTATATGTCCAGTAGTAGTTTCTGTTGAGGTTTATGGCCTTTACTAAAGCAATGTTTTTTTTAGGTTCAGGGAAGAGCTGCCTCTCTGGAGAATTGTCCATGGTGCACGTCGAAGGGTCTTACCTATGCTCTGCGCTCTTACCGAATCAACCTCCAGGAGTCAATCACCCTCTGCACAAACCCAGAGGTAAGTCCCAGCACTGCTGTCACACACACACACAGTCATGTTTCATGTCTTTTATTGCTGGCTGCTATGTTAACTTGCTCTAATCCATTCCTACATAGTGCCTTTTCCCTCTGGTCACCCGGCCTTTGGAGGATGTTTTGGCTAGCTTGGATCCTGTGGAGCTCACTGTTGGGAACAAAAGAAAAAGTGCTTCAGCTCAGGAAAAGGAAGAGTCGATCAAACCTCCACTGAAACGTCTGCGGTCAAGCGAATGTGACGATCGTGGGCCACTGAGTGACACTGACACACATGTCAGCCCAGTAGCGTGTGGTGATGTAGGCTCTGTCAGAAATGGCCATCAGGCTGCAGGACCCAGGGCAGATGGCGAAAAAGTAAATGGGTACCACAGGGATGACTCAGTTACTGAGACAACAGGATGGGAATCGCTACCAAAAAAGGATGTTGGTCCAGAGAAGGATCCAGACAGTGTTGCTTACGCAGATGGTTTTGCGCCTCCTTTGTGCTCGACCTCAGTCGGACACTCATCAGAAGGTGTGTCAACCGCTGATGGGGATGAACCTGCACTTTCTCATCACTGGGGTGCTCTTGGTATATCGGAGAAGAGTTCTCCTGAGGTGCTGAACACATGCAGCAGTCTGTGCTCCAATCAGTCAGCTCTTCCGTCAACTCGGCACAATGAGCAGACACGGAGGACAGGACAGAAATCCCCAGCTGCAGACAAAACCACATGTAAAGACACAGCAGGCGTTAAGTCCTTAACGGACTCGGAAGAGCTCGTATCTGTTCCCAACCAGCTCCTCTGGAGGAACGGTGACAATCTGTGTTGGCTGGATTCGCTGCTCGTTGCTTTGGTGAACTGTAGGAGCTTAAAAAAGTGCAAACCCAAAAATAAACCCCGGCGGTCGTCTGTGTGGCAACTAATGAAAGGATATGAAGACATTTGTGCTGCTATCCAAGTCCACCAACAGACAGGCAGAGGTAAGACAAAAAGATCTAAAGTATAAATGTAACTGAATTATAATTTAAGCGTTTCAGTTATTTCTTTTTTACTATTGCAGCTAACATCAGTAGCAAAGTAATAATCTTTGCTTCTCTTTTTTATTTTTTATGACAACTATCAAATCTTAGCCTATTAATGCTACTTGATGAGCTGAGTCGTCTATATTTTCTCACTTTCTGCGCCTCGAGTGGTAAATAGCCATTCAGATGTGACCTCATTATATAATAGAGGTTAATGGAATGCATTTTGTGCTGTTAAGCTTACTAATATGTGAAAAACACAACAGCTCCATGTCTTCATTGTAATGCGCTGTTGGCAGATGTCTGATATTTGGATACATCTAAACCTCTGCGCATGAAACTGGAACATTGCTGAAGGGGTTGATTGAGTAAACATGGTTTTGGTTGTGTTTTTACTGATCTGAAATATTTTTCTGACTAGATGGCATCGTGAGGGTGCCAAATCATGTGCTGCAAAAGGCCAACGTAGACCTGCAGAGTCTCAGGATGTCAGTCTTCAAACTACTGCAGCCCAAACTGCACTGCAAACTTGGTGAGTTCAGGTGTAGATGTTTTACATTCATCGAACCTGTCATGAACCTGCAATGACTCCCTGCATGTGTTCAGTGTTCTTACCGGAGCTGAGGGAAGTCTCAAGAGGGCAAGTTCAAGCCAAGTCCAAAGTCATAGAGGGGCATGGCTTGCAATTCAAACAGCAGGTTGTTCACATCCATTAAGGCTCACAGAAATTACAGCAGCTGGGGTCAAAATCAGACCAAGTAGGTTTTAACTGAAGCGGAGTATTATTGTCCAGTTGCAAGTGTGAATGAGAGCAGAGTCAGAGAACGTTCAAGATGAACGTGCAACTGTGATGAATTTCTGTCTCTTTGGAAGATTATAATGTTTTTGTACATTGCTGCTCCTGGTTAGATCTGCACACATACAGTGAAGGAAATAATGATTTGATCCCTTGCCGATTTTGTAAGTTTGACCACTGACAAAGAAATGAACGGTCTATAATTGTAAAGGTAGGTTTATTTTAACAGTTAGAGACAGAATATATATAATAAAAAAAAAAATTAAAAATCACATCATATAAAAGTTATAAATTGATTTGCGTTTGATTGTGTGAAATAAGCATGTGATCATCTGCCAACCAGCAAGAATTTTGGCTCCCACAGACCGGTTAGATTAGTCCTCTCGCTTTAAGGAAGTACTCGATCTCAACTCGTTACCTGTATAAAAGACACCTGTCTCAACTTATTACCTGTATAAAAGAGCCTGTCCACAGAATCAAATCAATCAGATTCCAACCTCTCCACCATGGGCAGACCAAAGAGCTGTCTAAGGACATCAGGGACAAAATTGTATACCTGCACAAGGCTGGAATGGGCTACAAGACCATCAGCAAGCAGCTCGGTGAGAAGGAGATAACCGTTGGTGCGATTATTCGGAAATGGAAGAAACACAAAATGACCATCAATCGCTCTCGGCCTGGGGCTCCACGCAAGATCTGGCCTCGTGGGTTATCGATGATCATGAGAAAGGTGAGGGATCAGCCCAGAAATACACCGGCGGAACTTGTTAATGATCTCAAGACAGCCGGGACCACAGTCACCAAGAAAACCATCAGTAACGCACTACGCCGTAATGGATTAAAATCCTGCAGCGCCCACAAGGCCCCCCTGCTCAAGAAGGCACATGTACAGGCCTGTCTGAAGTTTGCCAACGAACACCTGAATTATTCAGAGAAGGCTTGGGAGAAGATGATGTGGTCGAGCTCTTTGGCATCAACTCGACTCGCTGTGTTTAGAGAGAGAGAAATGCTGACTATAAACCCGAGAACACCGTCAAGCATGGAGGTGGAAACATTATGCTTTGGGGGCGTTTCTCTGCTAAGGGGACAGGACGACTTCACCGCATCGAGGGGAGGATGGACGGGGCCACGTACCGTGAAATCTTGGGCAACAACCTCCTTCCCTCAGCCAGGACACTGAAAATGGGTGGTGGACGGGTCTTCCAGCACGACAACGGCCCAAAACATACGGCCAAGGCAACAAAGCAGCGGCTCAAGAAGAAGCACATTAAGGTCACGGAGTGGCCTAGCCAGTCTCCGGACCTTAATGCCATAGAAAATCTGTGGAAGGAGCTGAAGCTTTGAGTTGCCAAGCGACAGCCTCGAAACTTTAAGGATTTGGAGAGGATCTGCAAAAAGGAGTGGACCAAAATCCCTCCCGAGATGTGCGCAAACCTGGAGACCAACTGCACGAAACGTCTGACCTCTGTGCTTGACAACAACGGTTTCTCCACCAAGTACTGAGTCCTGTTTTGCTACAGGATCAAATACTTATTTCACACAATCGAATGCAAATCACTTTATAACTTTTATATGATGTCATTTTCTTTTTTTCTTTTTTTTTTTTATATTCTGGCTCTCTATCCTACCATTACAATTATAGACCGTTCATTTCTTTGTCAGTGGGCAAACTTACAAAATTGGCAAGGGATCAAATAATTATTTCCTTCACTGTATCTGCAAGGTCACATTAAAACCAGGATCAGTGCAGATCCTTAAGGCAACAGTTCAGCCAGAGTCTTAATTATAAGGCAGCCCAGTGCATGAGGCATCGTATTTACACACATAAAAGATACAGATAGCGCGAAGTCAAGCTTAACCAGCAGCTCTCATCAGTATAACTGAACTTAAATGTAAGGTTTTATCGTAATTCAGTTGACTCACTTTGTTTAATATAATAATTATTGAACACATTTTACATTGTGTTCACTACCAGCTTGGTTAACTTAGAATTAGAAGGCAAATTTCTTTGATATTGAAACACCCCTCTAATTTCCATATTTTTACGTTGTGATGTGATGCACTTTCTGTGATGATAACAGCAGTGAATGCACAAAACTGATCAGATGACCAGAACCTATGTTTAAAATAGGTAAAAATACTGATCAACAGAAGATTATAAAATAACATCAGATTCTGACTTTGATTATTTGTTATTAACTTCATGAATATCTAAAGCGTTGAAAGGCCAATAGAAGTAATTTGTAGACATGTAGTACTATATTCAACTTAACTAAGAAGGTTCAAGTTCAGTTTTGATAGATTGCGCTTACAGTTGTGAAACACGGTTTCCTGTCTGTGTTTATCGAGGCATGAAGTGTAACGCACCAAGACAGCAATGTTTCAGTAATCCAGAGATCTTTTCTGGTTAGGTGGCATAGATTTATTTTTATTTTTTTCTTCATTAATACATTAGACTAAATGGACAAAATGAAGCACAATATACTCTTATATATAATCTTAGATATTAAACAAAATTGTAAAGGATCTCTTTCAACAACGTGAAGCAGGATTTGGCACATAAACAAATGGTTTGCATTTCAGTGTCGTTTTGTTGCTGCAGAGGAAAACAAGGAAATTATTGGATCTGAAAAGGAGACATTATTGAGCTACTTGTTTATGATTCTAGATTCATTAATTGTACAACCATGGGATTTAGTTTTTTTTCTTTAATTCAGCTGCAGTTACAGCTGTGTAATCATGGAGCAATTGCACTTTGCTTCAAACCTTTGAAGGCCAACCTGTCCAGGATTCAGTCTCATCCAAGGTCAACCTGAAAAACTACATTCAATAGAGAATAAATAATATAAGGGGAAAAATTGGGTCACCTAATCAAGTTCAACGCTTTTGTGCCTTCACGTCCAATGCCAGGTTCAATTTTCAGCCATTCAAAGCCTTAAATAAGTTGAGTGATACCAGATGAGTCTTGGACTTGTTGTAAAACCTCATTTTTGAGACTCGAGTCCCACGTTTAAGTTCTACAGCTGTGGCTCTTACCAATTCACACCAGTGGATGTGACCAAATCTAAGTGCTGAGATCAGGAGATGACGCTTTTGCTCAGAAATTATTTCTAAATCGTAGAGAAATGGATATGTGCCATCAGTAAGGTTTATCAGTCGTGTGCACTTGGAGGAGGTTCTCTTTTTTTGGAAGAGTTTGTTTGTTTGTCAGCAGGATGAAAGAAAAACTACTGGCCTGACTTTCATGAAACTTGGTGGAAGGGTATCACGTGGACCAAGGAAGCTCATTCATTTCTGGAGTATATCCAAATCACGGAGCGGATAACCCCCCCAAAAAATGTCACTCTTAATAACATTGCTAAATGGGGTTTTTGGCCTGCTTAATGCCATCTATCCAGCAGTAAATTCAACAGTGACCAAATATAGGCCAGTCTAGAAATATGATGACTCGATATCTCACTCCACATTAACCGGTACCAGTAATCCTCTGGGATTACAGTCATTACACAGCCTTTGTCATAGTTGTTACAGTTGTAAGATCACCACAGTTGTTGCATATCATAGAAGAGTGAACACTTGGCCTTGGCAGAAGTCTGCGCTCTCCGTGTGCCTTTCTACTTTGTGTATTTATGATGTCAAAGGCAAGGAAAAAAAAAATCTGATTTCAGTTGTCGAGCTCTTCTTGGTGGTTGTTGTGTTTTTTTGCCTTCTGAATTTAGTGCTGGTTCTGCACACGTTATAATACACTGATTAAACAAGCATAAAGGTCCACTGAGGTTAATTTTAATATATGGATACAAAGAAATTAATAAAACAGTAAAATATGTCTTTGGACTGTATTTCTGAGTGCACCAGTACTGATAGGAAGCCGCTGTTGGATCAGGAACAATATGCAAATTGTGCCAAGCTACTGTGAGCAAGGGAGAGATGTCTGAGCAAATGCTTTTCAAACTCCCAGCTCCCAGGGCCCCTCAAGCCTTCTGTTTTTGAATATTAATTTTTGTTTTTTGCCAACCGATTAGTGACAAAAAGAAGTGTATAAAGGAGTAGTTTGTCTCGTTCTGTCTGTAAAATGTTAACACGTAGCTTATACCCAGTGGGACAGGTTCCACATAAGATCTTTCAACAACTACAGCTCGAAAGTTCCTTGGAATCATTTTAATTGTTCTGCTGTGATGTCTACCGTTTAATTATCTTTTAGACATCTAACCTGCATTACAAAAAGAGAAACCGAGTCATGATTACCTGTTTTGAATCCAAGGCAAATCTTTGATCTTTCAAAGCATCTATCATCACCTGATAATATGACAAAGTGGCGCGTCCGGACATGCAAACCATGAATTTTACTGGCTCCATTGCAGTCGAATCTTTGTTATATAAAACGTATCGTAAACGCGTACTGGGGATTATGAGGAAGAAAACAACGTAGACGGCATTTAGATATTGGCAACAAGGCGCACTAATCATTTTCAACACCCGTGTGATTTCCAGAATGTAGCCCCATGTTTCATCCATACATTATTCTTCAAAATAAGCAGTAAACAGGGAGCCTGTAACAATGCTGTAACCTCTGCGTGTTTGTGCCTCTCAGGTCAGAGGGAAACTCCGGTGTTCGCTATGCCACTTCTGCTCAGGATGGACTCCTGGGTGGAGCGTCTCTTCCAGTCGACCTTTCACTGGGACTTCAAGTGCAGTGAATGCAAAACTGCTAGGAAAGAAAGGTATGTGATTACATTTCAAAAACACAATAAAAGTCAGATTTCTCAGTTTGGTCCGAACCAAAACAGAAGGTGTCTTCCACACCTTCTGTTTTGCCTCGGATTTTTTTTTTTTTTTTTTTTTTTGTCCCCCAAGTTTGGTCTGACCAAATGCGGTGGTCTCAAACTGAACTATGGTTCGGCTTGTTTGCCGTGTGAAAACTATTCCTGGATGATGCAGACTTTTGGGCTAATTACAGGAAAGATAATGGGAAGTTAAGGCAGGGGATCATCACCCATTAAACAACAGAAAAAGAACAATGAGCACACGAGGAGAAGATTTAACTGGAATTTGGTTCAACAAAGAAATTAAAACTGCATAAACAATGTCTACAACAGACGGCCATAACACCATAATAATAATAATATAGTGGCAACAAAATAAAGCTGTAGGTTCATTTTTCTTCATTCAAATGGAAAAGGCTACCGGCTGACTTTACAACACGCCAACGTCAGACGCATGCCGTCTGCAAACCAATCCTTTAGATTCCTTGAAAGTGCTTGAAAAATGTTTGAACCTTATAACAAACCTCACTGTGAGCTCTGTGGATCTTTTGTTATAACAAATATTAAAAAAAAAATGAAATAATAGAAGAAACTGGCGGCCGAGAACTAACATTCATTGTTTACATGTGAACTCATTATTTTTTTTCTTCATCCCGTGGAAAACATCTTGACTTTTGCAGAAGTCTGAATCTTTAAACATATCTCGTGTTCTTTTTTCAGGGTTCGAAACACTCTCCCCACCTTCACTAATGCTGTGCCTGACTGGCGCCCGCTTCATGCCGTTCACTCGGCCCCGTGCAATGTGTGCAGCAGGACCGATCAAGAGAGGGCAATGATGCTGGAGAAGTAAGAATCAAACATCGCGTTAGAACATTCACCTGCTCGTCGCGTTGAAAACAAACAGGATTTTTTTTTTTTTTGTGAAATCAGACCCTCATGTAAAAAGTAACATAAAAGAATTGTTCGGTCGGGGTTAAAGAATTGGGGGCGATGTGTCAACAAAGACTGTTGTCTTTAATAGAATATACTATTAGCTGTTAAATAATCAAGTATTTTATAGGAGCAAAGTGGCTTTCTGACAGCCTGCAGATTCTCCGTAGCAAAGTCACATTTACAAGTCGAGCACGAAACCAAAAGACTTCTGTACGGGACATGATAAAGAAACGAGCGCCTGCGCAGCTACTCGGTACTAATTGTTTACATGCAGGTGCTGAGTTCTCAGTCTTTAAGTGTCTCTAGGTGGTTATTTGCATGAATAAATTCCCCAAAATTAACTGTTACTCAGCACTTGTTTTTATTAGTCTTAAGAATTTATTTCCCCCCTAAATTAAACAATACAAATCTCGTAAAGGAACAGATGTTATAATAACACATCTTTACATTAGCAGAACAACAAAAAGTTTGGCTAGAAATACACATTACATTTATGCCTGCAAAACCAATGCCGTAGGTTTATAGAAACTGCTTTTTGTAATATTTAGAAAACGGTGTACCTTGACTTTTTCCTCTATTTAACCAGACGCTTGCGTGATGTTTTTTTTTTGTTTTGTTTTTTTTTTGTGCAGAGTTCCTCCGGTGTTTGTGCTGCACTTTGTGGAGGGGCTTCCTGACAATGATGTCAGTATTTATGCCTTCAACTTCAAGGAACAACGCTACTCAATCAGCACCGTCATACAGTATAATCACCAAGTTAAGCATTTTGTCACCTGGATTTGTAAAGCTGATGGTAAGTTTTATAAAACTCATTCAATTATGGGTTTTTTTAATTTACCTTATTAATTGAGAAAAAAAAAAAGCAGATAAATGAATTTGCTCGAAATGGCCATGACATTTTCTTCTTGTCTTTTACGCTGTAATTTACACTTGGTGTGAAACCACAAATTCTTTTGCTCAAAGTTGAGTCACATGAAGGTTGAAGCTTAATTCCTCTACGTCGTGGTGGGCCAACAGCACATCCTGCTGGACAGTTCATGTATTGTAAAACCAGGGGAAAGGCCAACCATGCAGGGCTGGTTTCACTGGCGTTTAACGAGAAATGTACCTTTGGCGCGTCAGATAGGACTTTAAAAAGATTACCCAATGTACTTTATTATTTTATAAGTCTACATTATGTATTTACATTATGCATCTACTGTCTTGGCAAATGCGCTCCTTTTTAAAAGATCTTCAGTAAGGCATTTTCTTCTCTTAATATTGTCACTGTTGTTGTGCATTTGTCGAGTGAAATCATGAGGAGATATTTTTAATGCGTGAAAATTGATGTGCTGTTGTAACCCGAGTATTGTCCGTTATCAACAGGATCATGGCTGGAATGCGATGATTTAAAACCGCAAGGGTGTCGGACCCATCAGAAGCTGCAGGTCCCTGCTCAGGAGATGCACGTCGTCTTCTGGGAGGTGGAGGAGGACAGGGAGCCCCGTGGCTGTTCTCCCTCCAGCACGTCCACCGAGCATCCCCCGTCTGAACACGAGAGGATCGCCCGTCCAAGTGACAAAGACTCGAGAGCAGATGACCCAGACGAGACTGTCCTTGCACCTCACAATGAGACGGCCGTCGTCTGTGCACCCTCCGTGTCCGACAGCAGCATCACGGACACAGCCGGCGTCGATGCGTCGATAGGGGCCGCAACGCTGCTCGACACCTTCGAGGGTCTTTCCCGCGATGACATCATCACCCTCACGCTGGTGGAGCTGAACGCAGACACGGAAAAGCTGCCTTCAAATGAGCACCGCCAGAATCGGGATTTGAGTGTCCCCGGTGGGAATGGAGCACCCGACTCCACTCCGGACAGCTCCACCACCACTGCAGCGGGTAGCGAAACGTGTCACGGCCCCGACCCATCTGACGCTGAAACGGAGGACGACGACTTGTCCAGCGATCCGACGTTTGTGCCCGGAGCCAGAAATGGACAGAGGAGAGGAGCTGGCCGAGGCAAAACTGTCGGCCATCAAAGAAATAAAAAGGCAGCCGTGTCTAAAGCAGCTCCACAAATCTCGCCGTCGGCACCCTCCCAAGTAACCGGTGACAAAGCTGTGGGTCCTACTGCTCGGGGTACCGCACCGCCCGTTGGAATTCCACAGCAAGCATCCCCCGCGTCTTCTACGGATGTCTCGCCTCTGTCCACGGGTCGGAAAAGTCCCACAAAACTGTCGATACTAGATCAGGACGCTCGCTGGTCCTACCTGCTCAGCAGATACCCGCCGAGCCAGGCCCAGAAGTCCAAACCCCCCCCCCACAAACCCACATCGGCCACACAGGTGAAGCCCACACTTCCCATTCACTCGATCCCCAACGTCGTCAAAAGACAGCAGATTCCGGCAGGACTCCACCCCAAACCACACCTCAGGACGGAGGAGAGCACGGGCCTCCCGCTGAAGGCTGCGGAAATGTACGGGGCCTTCGGCGCAAAGAGCTCCAAGACCCAGAGTCCGCTGCCATCCAAATCTGAACCGTTTCCACCCGACATCTCGAACTGCCGAGCAAACACGACAGCGATGCCTGGTCGGTCACTTCCTGTGCCCGGAGTGAAGGGCCTCACCCAGATCTCCTCTCCAAAGAAACACGGCAGCCTGTCCTCGAAGGTTCCCCCAGGCCTAAGCAGCACTGACGCCCTCAGAATCAAGCTGATAAAGAAACTGAAAGCAAAGAAGAAGAAACTCGCCAAGCTAAACGAGCTGCTGGGTCACCAGGGCGGAGCCGGCCTCCGACCGGACAGCACTCACCTGGACTCCCCCACCGCCGTCACCTCCAGCAGCTCCATCTGCGACGACTTCCTCTCGGACCTGCTGTCGCCAGCAACGACAGCCAGCAACCTCTCACCAGCCAGCAACCTCTCACCGGACAGCACCGGCTTCCTGGAGATGCTCGCCAACGGGCACGAAGGAGCCGAGCGGGCGGAAGGTGCCGCCGGTGCCGTGGCGGAGACGAACGGGCACAGCGCTGAAAACTTCCTGGAGGAGTTTCTCTCGCAGGCGGAGGCTCAGAGAGCGACTGACATGCAGACCGAGGCACTCAATGCACTGGAACTTTTCATCTAGGCTGCCGGTGTTGAATGTCGACTGCAACCTGCAAACACGCGACGGGAATGTTATGTAAAGTTCTTTTCTTTTCTTTTTTTTCCAATCTGCACCTCATCTGTTTACAGATTTAAAGTAGTGACATCTGCTCTATTTATGTCGTTATCACAAGGGTTTAAAGGATGTTTGTATGCGCATGAGCAACGTTGGAGCTAGTGTGTTGAATCACGGAGGAAATTTGTGAACAATGTCTTGAAATTGTTTGGTACTTTGTTGTACGTGTATACTGTGCGCCACTGGGTTGAATGAAGCAACTGTGTTTACAGTCAAAAACTGTTTGTTCTGTTGTTTTGAAAAATTACTTGAAAGTACTTTTTTTTTTTTTTTTTTTTTTAGGGCCATCCAATAAATACTTAGGATGACTCTCGTATGTCTTGTTCAATATGTCAGAAGTATTATGAAATGAAACGAAGGGTGTGCTGTTTTACCACAATAATGTTTACCCCGACTAGTTTCAAATACTGCAAGATTTGGTAATACTAAAAATTGAATGGCAAGCCAACATGATGTCTCCCATTTGGACCTTTTTAAACATTTTGGCATTTGAATTATTTTTAGTAATATTTTGATGCCAGCGATGTTGTTTTAATATGTTGGTGCAGGTTGGCGCGAGCAATTGGAGAGAGCACAGTTTTCTTTTAGCTGGATGACCTTTATTTTTACTCGAAATGATCTCACTCTTCTTTCATGGCTTTAAATTAAAATGAGCATAGTTACATACAGAATAAATATACCCAACTGCTTTCATAGAAAAAAAATTACCTGTTCAATACGACGGCGATGCGACACCTGGAGGCTCTTATGTGGAAATAGAAACCGGTGTGTTTTAGTCAAATTAGTTTCTTATTTATAAACATGGAGTAAACTGCCATTTACCGTAACAATGATGAATAAAGGGATAAAAGAGTGTTCCCATACCGGGAGTCGAACCCGGGCCGCCTGGGTGAAAACCAGGAATCCTAACCGCTAGACCATATGGGAAATGCATTTCCTTGTTGGTTATTAAATCGACTAATACCATACTATACGGTGTGACAGGCCCCTTAATCTACGGGGAAATCCCATTTTATTAATAGCTCCACCTTCATTATGTTTTGAGTCTTGCTAGTTGTGCTGACAACAATACTGCTTTTGAACTAGCTCGTAAATTAGCTTCAGTTGGCTACATCTCCTCCATTGTAAATGTGTCAAAATAATTATAATCGACACTTACAGAGCCCCAGAGTTTTAACCTAATCAATTAATTGGATATAGTTATGTATTTAGAATAATAGATGGATCTAGAAAGGGATTGCAAAATACATTTTTGAATTTTTTTTTTTTGTTGTTGTTGGTCTTTATGCCTTTAGGCCGGTTAATCAATATAATATCTTTACGCAATTTATCAAGTTAACGATTGATAACTGAAAACTTTGCAGAAAACGTTGGCTTTACCGTGATGAATTCATTTAATAGAAGATTCAGAAAGAAAAAAAAAAGGAGAGGAAGATGCATTACCATTGAAAAGCACATGCAGGTGCTGTTTGACTGTAGGTAGGCCAAGTAAGAGTAAACCTGTCATTGAGGCAGCTTGTGAAACCTTCAGAGTAACTGAGCACATTTACACAAATACTTCTACACTCTACACATTTACCGTCCATACTTGTACTTTTACCCAAGTACAATGACAAATGCTGGACTTTTACTACCAATGCAATATTTTATAGTGATGTAATATTGATTTTAGCTAAATGCTTCAGTATTTTCACCACTGCAGCAGACATTCAGACTTTTCAAGCAGATGGAAAAGCACAGGTGTAATCGATACCATGACTGAGCCACTGAATGATAACACCTGGGTTTTCCCAAAGTCACAGTGTCTGCTATAAAAACTATTAACAGACTTCCAATGCATTGGTACTTATCATTTGCCAGAAATAGCTTGATAAATAACAGATGGCGGATGAATGCCAACATACAACATAACAGTGATGTAATTCAAATTTGCATGAAGCTGTGCCTGTGCACATGATGTGGTGAGTCTCCACAAAGAGGAAGTATCAGGCAACTTGTTTGCATCCCTCTGTATTAAGCCAGAGCATCATTTACATAAAGAGGAAGCCGCAACCTGCTGTGTGCATGGGATGGGGAGTACGTGATGTCATCAACGGAGAAGTCAGGTCTATGATCTGCAACCGACTGCAAATACGTACTTTTGGATGTGAAAGAGAATCTTTGTCTCCCTCAGCCTCAGCATCCACCTGCTCCTACAGCTCACTCACCGGGATCATGGACTCCACTAAGGTGGTGGAAAACATCTACTTGTTGGTCATCGTCACCCTCATCAGCGTACTTCAGAACGGTGAGAAAAAGAAGCAAGCAAGTTTTTCTTCATCTCTAAATCAATATGTTAAAAATGATGATATGAATAATTAAATTGTTGTCTGTGTTTGAAGCATTCTTTGCTCAAAAGGTAGAGAGGGGATGCAAGAGTGCTAATACCGACACGGCTGGTTTTGAGCGAGTGTCCTGTGCCAAGTAAGTGTCCTTTCTTCCTCTCTCATTTCTCTGTAAATATAACGAGATATCTGCAGTGAAACAATGGAGGACTGTTTAATTTCTGTTTCCAGTAAACTTTCCCTTTTCTTGTATATCCCAACAAATATTACTTCTATTGAGAGGCAGCCCTCATTTGCCTGGACACTCCCAGATAGGGGAAAAAGCTGGTGCAGAGCTCATTTGAATGCTTGCTGGGAAAGTAACAATAGCCATTAGGAAAACCTGTATCCGTCCAACTTCTTAGTCAGTTGACAGTCACATTCAATGATCGTGTTAAAAGAGGGGAAAATCTATTCATACAGTGTATTTGCAGTCTGTGGCCTGCTGATATTTTAAATTGGCATTTTGCCCTGTTTTAATAGTTTGCCAAAATAAGAATATAACTGCCCGATATAACGATTCTTCACTTCCACTGGCACAAATTATTAGTGCTGGAACAAGTATTTCATGGATTCACGAATTTATAACTATTTCATGAAGTGATTTCTTCCAAAGACGCCTGACATTTGTTTGTTACAGCTTATTAGATGTAAGGATTCGCTGTTTTTTTAAATGAATGTGTTTGGGTTTTTGACTGCTAATCTGGAAATCTGAGCAAGTCACTTCAGGCTTTTGGAAATCTTAAACTCAAAAATCAAATCTTTTTCAAACTGCTCAGGCTTAAGTCCAGCCTCCCCGTTAGTCCACAGCAACAATGAACTTCTTGTTTTTAAAACGAAATATCCAAGCAACATCCTGTCTTGTATATAATCTAAGAATTTCAAAAGATTACAAATGGGAAATTCTTAACTGTGATGCAAACATTTGGTGACAGTTCAGTGTCATATGTGTGTTGCCTTCAGAGAACAATTTGAGTCAGTATAGGGACTTGAATGAAGTTCGGACAGTTTTGGACCAGAAATCTTATAAACCAGTGGTTCAGTGTTTTCTCGGTTAAATGTTTGGTCAATGAAATGTTAAAAAGGAGATGACAAACATATGTCGCAAATTCTTAGAAGCCAAGTGATACCTGAACTTTGATGAGGCTTCATATGACAAAGAAAAGCAGAAAGCTTCATGTTTGAAAAGGTAGAAATATAAACATTTGGTATATGTGCTTGAGAAATAAATGAAACTGTTTACTGATTATCAAAAATAGTTGTTGATTAATCGCCTTATGTTGCAACTCTATTCATGACCTCTTTACAAAAGTTACGGGCCGCTCCTTTTTTAATGTCTATTTCTCTGATATGCGCAGACGCATAAAAGAAGAAAAACAAAAGCCTCAACAAAGGTTCTGGATGTAGTGTTGACAGTAGCGGTGCGCAATTCAACCATAAAGTGATTTGTCTTTCTTGGGCTGTTTCAAGTTTTTAAACATTTCATCAGGGAGAAGTGATGAGGTAAAAGGTATAATTTAGTAAGTACGTTTATTAGAAAAAGACAGAACAAATAATTTTGAGTGACTTTTGGTTTTCTTTCTTATTCCTTTAACCAGCTATTTAAAATATGTTTTTTTTCTTTGAATGACTATCCTGACATGTGAGCCTGAAAAAGGTTTGAGGGAGGCTTTGTGCAACATGCTGTACTGATTATTGCAATTTATTGCAACAGCCAGTGTGTGCTGACACACAGAGTGGGCTCACTTTTTCCTAGCTCTCCGTTTCAACTGTGCTCCTCAAACACCCAAAAAAATACACACTGGGTTTCATGGCTCATGCACTGTTGTGTATTTCCATAGGATATTTTTTTCCCCACTGTCACTTCTTCTGCTCTGCCGTTTCAAACCATTTCCTGATGGGTATCCGAGGACATGCTCACTGCAACTGATCTGCGATGGCTTCGTTGCAGATGACTTCCCAGAGATGTGCTAATTGCTTTTCTTGTTTCTACCAGTCGAAACTGCATGGATGCCTACCCTACCTTCCTGGCAGTCATGTGGTGTGCTGGTCTGTGTCTCAATCAAGGTAATCATTAATCGGTTTAAAGGAGGCGTGCTCAATTTCACCCTGGAAACGGCACACACCCTTAAACTCAAACCGGATCACAGGTAGACGTTCAAAGGGAGTTTTCTCTCTCTCTCTCGCTAAACGCGTTTTTGAGAAGCAGCAAATCCAACTTAGGAAAATAACATTTTACAATTATATAACCGAAAGTGTTTGGACACCTGAACATGACACGAGCAACCATTGCAGATATATTGCCGCAACATCCTCCTCTCCTTGGTGTTGAAACGGCCCTCTCAAACGATTGCTGTTGCAGGTCCAACATGGCGGGAGCAACAAAATGTCTCAAGAGATTCATGTTCAAATTCACTGAATTGTACGTTATCTGCAACTTTAAACCTCTCTCGACCAAAGCACTTTCAATCAAATTCAAATTACCCAGGTTAGTTTGCTGTAAGTGGCAGAATAATGGATATTTAACTTGCGTATTTCCATGCAAAAACACATGGACATGTACCCTAAAACATATACATACACCCCCACTCATAGTCAGAAATATCTGAGGAATGGCCCCTTCTATACACTACAGTGTATCAATAGCTGTACTTTAACTTACCAGCTAACTAAAGACTTCTCCACATTTAAAGAAACTGTAGCGGTCACTGCCCGAGAGCTTTACGAGTAACTGTATTAAAACATTAAAATGGCAAATAAAACACCTAAATAAACTATAGCGAGACTATGACAGTTCAGTGTCTTGAGTGGGAATTTATTACACAGCCAGTGCATACGCCCGGAGTCAGTGGCCAAGGATTGTTAGCCCCCCCCCCCGATCAGGACATCAACACCGTTCAAATCTTGATTTAAAAATGTAAAGACATTTATTTCTTTTTGTTTTGTCTTCAACAGCTAAAATGTTTCAAGTATTTGTTTGATGTTGTGCATCAAGAATTCGTGCATTTATTATGACTAAATTTCATATCAATGTCTATTGGAATGAAATGAAGTGATGCCATTTTATATCCAAAAAGTAAAAAGGTCAGCTTCACTGTGACATCAAAATGAACTGAACAAAAAACAACAACCTTTTCCAGCCATTATTCAATGTCATAACTCGGGAACAGAAGGGGACATTGTGACCATATTTAACACTTAGTTAGTTACTGATTTGGTAACATTAATCTCGGGTGTCCACTCAAACCGCGCTGATTGGATCTTCTATGCTGTCGGGTTGACCAATGCGTGCGAAGCTTCTTTGCGATCTCCAACATCTATATTTGAATTATTGCCTATTGGCCAAAAAAAATGTGTGTTGTCAGAGCCAGCTTCATTGGCCGAGTTCTTTTAAAGTTTTCACTACATGTTATACGAGTCTGGACAGACATGGCAGTGAACTGCAACTGCCAGCCAGTAATTCTAGTTCTCGCTCCGTCATTTGTTTGAAGCTCCGGCTGCCTTCGCTGGGATCATCTACCTTCTTGTCAGGCAGAAGTACTTTATCGGATACTTGGGTCAAACCTCTCAAAGGTAAATTACAGCAAGGAATACATGTTTTCCATGGGTTTTCTTGTGCCGCATCGCCCAACTAATTTCTCATTTCTGCGCAGCACTCCAGGCTACCTGTTTGGAAAACGCATCATCTCCTTCCTGTTCCTGATGTGCGTTGTGGGCATCTTCAACTACCTGCTGGCATATTACTGTGGCGACGACTACAAAGAATACGTACAAATCATCACTAAAGCTTCGTCTGCTCTTCTCCTCATTCCTTAGTTCCCCACTTTTATCGTTGAACTCACGAGAGTTGCTGCATTAAAACGCTGTATTCTTCTCTCTTTTTTTTCTTTTCTTTTTTTGTAAAAGCATTTTATTGAGTTTGGTCAAATACAAAAATAAAGATCTTAAAATGAAATATTGCTTCTTAACACACAAGTCTGCAAACATTGTATTTTGTAGTGACACATATTTGATCCCTTTAACCATTTACACAAAACAGCAGTTAGAAATCATGTGATATAAAAAAAAAATATGTACTTGTGATTATACACATTATATGTCGCCTGATCCCACAGCTAGTGCAGCCCCCAAAAGGTAGGAGAGTCGTTCACCTTTACAACCTTCCATCTATTGACCAAGAAACTCCTTTTGCTTGTTTTAAACAAGCTGAATCCACCGAAAACTGAACAGATCAACTCAAACTTGTCCTCCTCTTCATCCACACCTGGCTCATTTCAGTCTCAACTAAAAGACACAAGCAAAGAACACGTTTTAGACAAGTGCAGACGAACAAATTATATATATATATATTTTATATTATATTATATTACCATACAAAAAACTATACATTATTATGAATATGTAATAATAAGATTAAGAAACACCTACTTTGAACGTTCTTTTACTGAAGCCAAACCAGTGTGGGAAGTCAAAGAGGGCATCAGAATAGTATTTGAGGGTGAAGGAGGCGTCTCTCCAAACAGGTTTGCCTTTCATCAGGTCGTCAGTGATGTTTTTTTCTGCCCAGCTCTCCAGTTCTTTAGTCAAGTCAATCTGAAACGAGAGGAAAGTTTCTGTCAGTACCAAAATCTAAAAGCGATTCTTGACCACTAATCACAGAAACACCATGAAGTCCTGCTGCTTACATTCACCCTGTAGCTCTCCCCAGCCACAGAGGAGATGGTCCAGTCCAGGCCTCTCTCCATCTGCCACTTGATGAAGGGCTCCTTGCCATCGATGGACACCACGTACTGCTTTGGCACTGAAACACAGATGAAGGTAAAAAAAAAAATTAATCATGAAACAAACAGAAAAGACGACGCAAGAGGGGAGAGTTTGCAGAAAAAAAAACCATGCTGTAATGTGCTGCCATTTGTCCATCCCACCCAACTGTGAAGCCAGCATGAGTCACGTAAGCCACCACACAGTGAGCAGCCGCAGAGCTGGGAAACAACACACTGGGTCCAAAAACACACTTTTGTGCAAAGTAAAAAAACAAAAAAAACACCAGGGGTGCTTTGATATTTCATTGAAGTATAATCACACATAAATTGCACTTGAAGTCTGGGAGTAAAGTTACCTCTGGTCTCCCTGGCTGCCTTCTCGTTGGACTCCGTTACGTTTTCTTCGCAGGCAGACGTCAGCAGAAAGATCCTCTTGGACAACAGATTCTTCCTCATGCTGGTGTATTCCCATAAATTGTGCATTTTGACTTTTCTGTGGTGAAAAACAAAAGAGGTTCACGAGTTTATTTGTGTGTGTATATATATATATATATATATATATATAAATGTGTGTGTGCGTGCTTGCGCTTTGTGCGGGTTTTCTCACCTTCCCAGCGAGTTGTGGAAAACTATCTTCCCGCAGCAGGACTCGAAGGCATCGATGAGCACCAGGCTCTCCGCGCTGCTGCGGACTCGGTAGCCGGAGCCGAGGGGCTCCACGGAGAAACCTGTCGGCGGGTTCCTCAGGAACTCCTCCACTTCTGTCACTCTCATCCTGCGGCAGGCTGCTGCTAATACCACCTGGCCTGCCTCGGAGCTGGGAAGTTGTAATAACACCCGACTACTGTCAAGCTTGACGTGTGTAATTAACGTGACTTCCGGTCTCTTTCACAACAAAACGTAAACGAAACACCGTATAGCTCTCACTCGAGTCAACCGATTGATTGACACAAAATAAATCAGAAGCTTTTTATTTTTTTTATTTTTTTTTTAGCAAATCCTTTTATTTTGTAAAGACTTGAATAGCAAATAAAATAATAGCTTGTACCAGCTTCTCATAAGTTAAGATTTGCTGATTTTGTCTGATCATTGCAAAAGATCATTAATTATGACATCAGTTAATCTGTTGATTAATCTCTGAAGTAATTACAGCAAAAATGGATGGTTTATTCAATTGTAAATGGTTGGTAATGGGATAATTTTGGATTTGTACCTGATGGCTGTACAACATTTTGTGACGATTGCTCTGTGGGAATTGTAATTTGCATTTCTTATTAATACTACGGTTTAATAGATTAAACAGTTAATCAGACAATTGAGAAAACTATAGTAACATCAGCTGTTAGTTTAAGTCACACTAGTTTTTGGGAAAAAAAATATAACAGTAAAGATAATATGTAAGAAAACGTTTCTAAATTTAAATGTATCACTATCCAGACTTGGTTCATATACAGCAGAGACATATCTCAATTTCCCAGTTAATGTCGCAACCCACCAAAATGATCGTGCTTTTATTTTGAAGACGTGTGTTTACTTCCTACTTCAGTGTTCGTGACCAATCAGCTGACACACCGATTCCAAAGCTCGTCTGACGACTTTATTGACAGATCACTGCCCATGTACATACACACACACACATAGACATAATAAATAAACTAGAAATTCAACAATACTGCAAAACTAAATAGTTCACGATGCTACGATTTGAGACTCTATAGGCCTTACACAAATATTGGGTTTCAGGCCGACAGTTGCGTTTGGCCACGTTGTCGCAAATTTGCAGCAAGGTCATATTTTCACATGCAAATTCGTTTTGTGGTAATCTTCTGGTGCAATTGTGGCAAACCTGCAGTGGACTTCTGGATAACTGTGTGGAAAACTTGTGGAAAACTAACGAATATCAATTAGTTTTATTAGCTGCGGGTTTCATATTTTGTGTTTCTGCTCAATATTTCTGAGGCTCAGCCTCCTACAATTCAAAAATACAAAACACGGCTTTAACATTAAGGAACAAATGAAAAAAAAACCTTTCATTAGCTGAGTAAATGTCAGTAACAGTGACAGAATACACATCAACTCTGACATGTGGTACAATTTCTTAACACGTATTAGAGATCAAAACTCAACAACAGACTTGAAAGCAGTGTTATTTTTTTTTTCCTTCCCGATATAGGTGGTGTATTGCATTTTGCCATTGTGCAACGATTTTAGGTTAACTGTTCACATCATAATCCAAGATTTGTTGAAGAGTAGCCCATCGTTACAACAGATATAACGTTTGACATATAAGGTTTAATATGTTGTACACTGTCTTGCCCAGAAAGAGCTTCTTTGTCTGACTACAATATAACGTGTACTGTGTTATGGCACTCTCCTGCTTGATTATTATATTCTTCTCTGTTAATAATAATGAACTCCTACTTACGTTTCATCTTCTACTTCAAGTAACCGGACCTGTCAAGACTATCTGAAGTCTGTCGGCTTGCACATAAACAGCTGCCTGGTCCAGGATGAATGCATCATCTGGGGAAAGTTGTGAACAGTCGCCAAAGCCAGACTCACAGTTAAGACACAGGAAAGACGGACTTAAAACTTTGAGAACAATACCGTCTGGTATGACGTCATTGAACATAACCGGCTCTCGAGTCCGAGAAGTATCTAATTCTTAGTAACTAGATACGTTTTTTCAGCCTGTTGAATGTGTGACGGCAGCTTAAACTAAAGTGTTAGAAAGTAGAGTGAACAATTAACTTATCGTTTAGTTAGTTAAAATGTCCCGAGAGGTTTCCGTTAATGGCAAACTCGTTGCCAGAAGGTTACCAGAAATTAACATTAGTGGTGAACATGGGTGCCAGCGGTGGAAAACTTTGACAGGAGGTTTCTAAAAGTTTTCCATTAGTGGCCAACATTAGCAAACTTGGGGCAGCATTTTTTTTTTTTTGGCAAAGTAATTGATTTGAGCAAAATCCGCCACAATTTTGCAAATATTTTTTCCTTTGCACGTGAAGGCATTATTTGGCCCTTGGGAGAAAAACAGGGGGGCTCTTGGTGAAAAGCTCCAGCACCTTATTTTAAAAGCTGCAAGTCACCTGTGAGCCTTTGTTGTGCAGTAGCACCATTATTGTGTGGTATTTTTCAACAACCAGTTGTGACCGTCTGGTGGCACCGCCTTTATTCACGAGTGTGCTATAATTTGTTTTTGCTGTCACAGGTTATTCCAAACAGCTTCATGAGTCACATATATTTCAGGTTTTTATTGCCGCTCATTACTTCCCTCTCCATGTGCACAAACAGTAAGTCTGCTAAAACTTTACTGATTTTTTTTTTTTTTAAAGCTCCTTTTTCAGCGTTTGGATTTACAGGTCACTCGTTCTGCACAAAAATGTGAACACTCAGGACGGTGGTTTCACAACAGAGCCAGCCTGTTTAATTTTTGTGGTCAGGAGGTCCATGTTTAGCCTCTGCGGTGAGGAGTCTGTTGACTCATTTGTTCTGGATGTCTCAGTCTGGAAGAAGTAGATATAGCACACTTTCAACCTCTTCGCCCTCGTCCTCAAATGAGACTGCAAATAATATCTGTCCTGTAAAGATTTATGGTAGTTTGACCATCATTTGTGAAAACCACAGACTTCACCTTAGCTTTGTTTTCCATCTACTTGTTGTGTAGTTAACTTTCGACCTCCCCGGAGGGCCGACACAGACGCCCAGTTGAGGTTCAGCTCTTGAGACTAGCGGAGGAATAACACAAGGTATAATTCGTATCTGCCATGATCGCGGAAGATTTGACTTTCTCACTGAACCTGGTATCTATTGTGACCTGAAGGAGTGTAATCTGATCTTTATTATGCAGTTTTAGAAGTTTCAATTCAAAGAAGATTGAAATCTCATGTGACTGCATCACTTGAGTATTAAAACTAACGAGTCAGCATCCCAGCAAAGCTACAGTGCGATTACCAGGTTGCAGAAGGGCATCTGCCTGTGTTATGTACAATATATCAGGAAAGGAACAACAGAAAAAAAATTTAATCGTCAAGAATGAAGAAACTGGCGTGGAAAATCAATAGTTTCCTCAAACCCTGGACAAACCTTTTTTAAGTCCTCCCCTGCGACACGAGCTACAGAACCAAACCAAAAGTTCCAGACAGTTTCTGTCCTCAATAACCCTCATTAAAAGTTGACCTTAATCTTTGATAATTATTCAACCCTTTTCCCGTATAGCACTGTACAAACACTCTTACATCATGTGTCATTTCCACATGTGATTCACATTACTGTTGTTTGCACATCCACACACACCTGCTCTTTATACACATCATTTGTCTTAATTTGTGTATTCTTTATATGACCTGTATCTGTTACCTGAATATTGTGTATTGTCTGTAAAGATGCTTGAGAGTCACAAACTGGTGAAATCAGATTTCTTATTTGTGTTTAAAGACATGGCCAACAAATCTGATTCTGATATTATCATACTGGATTTTTGTAACTGACATAGCAACATTTTAAGGCTGTAAATGGTCAAAGTAAAGTTCATTTTAGTATTTTTTTGTACTCTTAGTCTAATCAGTAATAATGCACAACTTTTAGAAGCTGATCATATATGTAAAATCATCAGCCTCTTAATAAGCAGTCAAACCTGCAGAGAAATGGATAATGCAGCATTTCGCTCTGGAAGGTGAAGCAGATGTTAAAAGAACCAGAAAATAAAAGTAAAGTTGTTCATAATTCTACTTAAATTAATGATGAAGAAGAAGCGTACAACTTTTTTCTGTTTTGTGAGAACCATGTAGCCTATCTCTAAAAAGTCATCAAACTTGTCAAACAAAACTAAAAAAAACAATATGCAATTTCCAGTAAACTCAGTGGGTTTTTAAAATAGTTTATTTCATTCAATAAGTTGTAGAATTTTCTCAACCTATTTAGGATCATCTAATCCTTCAGTTTATTAGAAAAAAAAAAAAAATCGAATTTAAAATAACCACATTTGAAGACTGAACAGAAAGAGTATGAAAACTGTAACCCTAAAAGTAACTAGTACCTAAAGCTGTCAGACAAACGTAATGGGGTAGAAATATTTTAGATTTAATTACATTACATTTCATTGAGCTGACGCTTTTATCCAAAAGCGACTTACAATAAGTGCATTTCAACCATGAGGGTTAATGGGGAAGTACAGTAGAGGCCTACTAATTGATCTCCCTCAAAATTTGTACTTGAATACTTGAGTAAAAATACTTAGTTACATTCCGCCACAACGTTTAATTACTGTGCCTATATAATTAAGCCTGTATCCTTTGATATTTCTAAATCACAATAACAACCTGCTCGCGTATTGTCCACTAGAGGTCGCTGCTTCTCCGCACTAACACCCACTTAGAAGTCGAGCAGAGTTCAGTCAGTGCAGGAATGTATTCAGCCAATGTCTCCTGTTCGCCATGAAAAGACGGTGAATAAACAGCAGCCTCGGGAGTCATGTTACACCATGATGTGATTCACGGAGGGAAACTGGTCGTTGTGCTGCTTCTCTGTTTGGGTAAGTGTGTGTGTGTGAGGGGGGGGGGGGGGGGGGGGGGGGTGACTGTCCCGCGGGGACTGTTAGCTCAACCTGCTAAACAAAGCGAGCCACGCTGCTGCGTCAAGACCGTCAAGCAAAAGGCACAAGGTAGCAGAGGGCTCCACACGAGGCCTTCAGAGTAATGGCGAGGGAAATGCAACGCCGCAAAAGATTGACGTTGCATTTTTTTTTTTTTCATCAAGTGATTTTCTTTAGCTACTCAATATCCGGTTTACTTATTCGTCGCGTTCATATGCGTTATGACGTCACGCAAGAACGTCACACAAACGTCGCAGGGCTTTTGTTTTGAAATTCGAAACAGGAAACTGATTGAAGATGGGACGCTAACTTGACACGTAGCAAACGATTGCAAACTGCAATAGGTGGGCTGATTTACAAAAGCGTGATTTAAGAAGGAAGATAACAAGATGATCTTAGTCTGGTCGCTGCATTCTGGCCTAATCCGGTTCGCAACTGCCAAACCCGTCTGAACAGGTGCAGCTGGTCCAAACCAGGTCTGTCCTGTGTTAATATACGTGTCTAACGTGAAGAAAAGTATATTCATCATTTACTAATTTGTCAAAAAGGTAATACTTCACTTTCTAAATAACCCATTCGTTTAATTAGCAAAGCGACAGTGGATGAATTATCTGGTGATTTATTATAAGCAACAATGGAACACCAGCATTACTAATTTCTGCATCTTTGTTGATATTATGATAACACTTTTTTTTTTTTTTTTTTTCTTCCTTTTTCTGCATCAAGGTCCCTACGCTGGAGAAAAACACACAGGTCACGTGCATGTAAGTGCTGCCATCAGATTCTTGCAGTGATATAACTTCATCATGTGTGTGTCAGACCCTAACAAGAGTCCGTCTGCCCCCCCCCCCCTCCCCCCCGCAGGCCGCGGAGCAGCAGGAGCACACTTCACACAGCTCCTTTGGTGAGTAAGGCCATTTTTCTGCAGACCGTCTGATATTTCATCCATCAGTTTTATAGTGCATATTAACAAGATTTGATTGTCCACACAACCCTTTTGTATTTTCAGCCTCGCATCTTGGTTAGTCCGTAGCGGCAAAGTATGGATATCGACCTTAACCAACTCATTACAATGAATGAATATGATATGAGGAGGAGGAGGAAGGCTGGAAGTTTTAGGAACAGATTGACAATTTTGGAAATAAGCTTTTTCACTTTTCTTGCTGAAAGGTAGATAAGGTCGCTGCTACTCCGATATCTGAAGCTATAACCACCGCTCGGTGGTACTGTGCTCAGATCTTGGATTGCAGCTTCCTCCTTGCATCATCATGTTCCTTTTGCTTTTCCTAATTTGTTATCCTTCTACCGTTTCTGTGCACGGTTGTTGTTTTTTTTGTCAGGGTTGGAGAAGGTGGTGATGGTGATCCAGAGTCAGAGGAACTCCTACCATGCCCGTCGCAGCGGCCAGAGGAAGGCGGAGATCCTGCAGCAGGCGGCTAAACTCGGGCAGGTAACAACGAGCAGTTGCAAGATGGTGTGGTGGTTCGCACTGATGCTTAGAAAGAACATTATTTGTCGTGTACCGTTTGTGTGCACACATGCATGTTACAGGTTGCAGGTCTCTTTTCAATGAACACTTCCCATTAAAACCAAGACGGATTCAATCCTCCTTCAAAATAAGAGTTATGTTTTAATAATCCGTTAATGAATTAATTTCACAATATATGGGTTAATTTACAGTGGCAAGAATAAAGTGAGTAAATCCTTTGGATAAGATGAGGTCAAATATTGTTATAGATATGAAAAGAACAGTCTATTTCAATTTATAGCCCACAAACCCACTTTTTTTCCACATGGAAATTGATATGGTAAAAGACACACAGCGCTACATATGACATTCAAAGGACACTGTATAGCAACATGAAAACCCAACGATGAAGTGTGTTGGCGGGAGCTTCATCCTTTGGCGACTGCTCTGCTGTTTCTGAGCTTGGACTGCTTGCGTGATCGAATTGAGGATGAATTCACATATTTATCAGATTACAGAACAGTTAAGGTCAGGGTGGCTTTCTGCCAGCTGCAGTGCAGTGCAATGCAGCACAACAATTGCCTAACTCTAAAACAGAGTTCCTGCATAGAAAAAACTAAATCATCATTTGCAGGGGCTCAGTTAGAGTTCAGACCTCAATCGAGCAGAGATGGTGTGTGTTACAACACCAGCTCTGTCCAGGGAGAAGGGGAATAACGTAAAACGAGATGAAGGATATAAGGAGTCATTTTGTTCAAGTGTTTCTATCTGTTACTGCCAATCTTTAAGCCTGAAAACTTCAGCGAGAGCCCAGGTCAAAATCACAAACAGAGCAAACGAAAACCACAATCCTAAAACTACCAGAAAAGTTTCCAATATCAACCTTCCTGACAACACACAAAAACAGGATGAGAGTGTTAAAAAAAGAAAAAAAAAGAAAAAAGAAGGCAGCTCTTCTCTACAGCGCTTCCGGGGACGGATTTCAGAGTAAATATTGACTTATACAGACAGCAACTTAACGTAGGATAAAAAAAAAAACCTGAAGTGCCACAAAATCTGCCAGAAACAAGACAGGAAGTTAAAGCAGAGCCACAGGTGAAGAGCATGACACAAACAGCTCTCTACATACAGTGGTGTGAAAAAGTGTTTGCCCCCTTCCTGATTTCCATTTTTTTTGCATGTCTGTCACACTTAAATGTTTCAGATCATCAAACAAATTTAAATATTAGTCAAAGATAACACAAGTAAACACAAAATGCAGTTTTTAAATGAAGGTTTTTATTATTAAGGGAGAAAAAAAAAAATCCAAACCCACATGGCCCTGTGTGAAAAAGTGTTTGCCCCCTCTTGTTAAAACATAACGTAACTGTGGTTTATCACACCTGAGTTCAATTTCTCTAGCCACACCCAGGCCTGATTATTGCCACACATGTTCTCAATCAAGAAATCAGGACCTGCCTGACAAAGTGAAGTAGACCAAAAGATCCTCAAAAGCTAGACATCATGACGAGATCCAAAGAAATTCAGGAACAAATGAGAAAGAAAGTAATTGAGATCTATCAGTCTGGAAAAGCTTATAAAGCCATTTCTAAAGCTTTGGGACTCCAGCGAACCACAGTGAGAGCCATTATCCACAAATGGAGAAAACATGGAACAGTGGTGAACCTTCCCAGGAGCGGCCGGCCGACCAAAATTACCCCAAGAGCGCAGCGACGACTCATCCGAGAGGTCACAAAAGACCCCACAACAACATCCAAAGAACTGCAGGCCTCACTTGCCTCAGATATGGTCAGTGTTCATAACACCACCATAAGAAAGAGACTGAGCAAAAATGGCCTGCATGGCAGAGTTCCAAGACCAAAACCACCACTGAGCAAAAAGAACATTAAGGCTCATCTCATTTTTGCCAGAAAACATCTTGATGATCCCTAAAACTTTTGGGAAAATACTTTGTGGACTGACGAGACAAAAGTTGAACTTTTTGGAATGTGTGTGTCCCATTACATCTGGCGTAAAAGTAACACCGCATTTCAGAAAAAGAACATCACACCAACAGTAAAATATGGTGATGGTGGTAGTGTGATGGTCTGGGGCTGTTTTGCTGCTTCAGGACCTGGAAGACTTGCTGTGATAAATGGAACCATGAATTCCACTGTCTACCAAAAAATCCTGAAGGAGAATGTCCGGCCATCTGTTCGTGACCTCAAGCTGAAGCCAACTTGGGTTCTGCAGCAGGACAATGATCCAAAACACACCAGAAAGTCCACCTCTGAATGGCTGAAGAAAAACAAAATGAAGACTTTGGAGTGGTCGAGTCAAAGTCCTGACCTGAATCCTATTGAGATGCTGTGGCATGACCTTAAAAAGGCGGTTGGTGCTGGAAAACCCTCCAATGTGGCTGAATTACAACAACTCTGCAAAGATGAGTGGGCCAAAATTCCTCCACAGCGCTGTAAAAGACTCATTGCAAGTTATCGCAAACGCTTGATTGCAGTTGTTGCTGCTAAGGGTGGCCCAACCAGTTATTAGGTTTAGGGGGCAAACACTTTTTCACACAGGACCATGCGGGTTTGGATTTTTTTTTTCTCCCTTAATAATAAAAAAAAAAAAACCCTTCATTTAAAAACTGCATTTTGTGTTTACTTGTGTTATCTTTGACTAATATTTAAATTTGTTTGATGATCTGAAACATTTAAGTGTGACAAACATGCAAAAAAAATAAGAAATCAGGAAGGGGGCAAACACTTTTTCACACCACTGTAGGCAACACGAGTGGCAGAAAGTAAAGAGAAAAGACAGCATGAGATGCAGCTCCTCAGTCTACATCCTGGGTGGACGGAGTAGCTGGAGGTCCCCTGTGGCACCAACCAGGCAAACGAGCAGGGAAGGATGCACAGCTGAAGCTTACAGAGCCTCAAGGAGCAGCACAGCACATTTGTTGTTTTAGCCCACCGCTGTGTCTGACAGGCTTGTTCTTACTCTCCTTTTCCTAAATGCTGTAAAATATAACAGTGATGCCTACGAACCGGCTAATGCTCATGTGCTGTTAGTGTGTCCTGCATCACCGACTTTGTGCTGCCAGTCAAGATGAGACATCGAGGCAAGAGAACACTTTAATTATTATGAAATTGTATCGTAGATTTTGAACAACATTCGTTTTCTGCATTTCTCCATTCACATACATTTTTGGCCCCTCGCAGGAAAGAATTTGGGCACCTGTGCTTTAGAGAAATACATTCACCCATGAGGGAATGTCACCGTGGAATCACCTCGGGAGAGTCGTCCACAGCAAACGTCCTGAATGTGGCTGAGCTGACGCTTTTCTTTGAGGAGGAATGGTCCAAAAGTGGTCCTGAACATGCAGATTTGATCCAGAGAGAGTTGAAACACTAGTTTTAGGTCATTGCTGCCAAATGAGGTTCGACCAGTCATTAAATTTTTTACACCACCACGATGAATGTTGTTTAATGGGTGTGTTCTACTAATGGTTATAATGATTGATATCACAATAATAATTCACATAGCATTAGAAAGAATCATAAATGGGCAAACTATATATGGTTGCTTAAGATAAGGAACATGATTTAGTGATCTTAGTGCCTCAGGCAGATTTATACAGTTGGGGAAAAAAATATCATTAAATGGATCAAAAAGTTTGTGCATGAGTCTACTTTTTAAAAGTAATGTGCGCTGACAAAGATAATGATTCTGTAAGCTGCTTCGTTTTTACTGTGTGTCAGAGGCTGTTAACATGTGATTTATGCCCTGCTGTGGTATTACACTGGTACCAATAGGTGTCCTCCTCGCCACAGAGCGTCTTCTCTTGAGCCAATAGTAGTTGTTTAATATGTGCCTGCAGGGTGGCTGTGAAAACTCATTTGTTGTAGATGTCAGTGAAACAAGATGGCAGGACACAGTTGTTTATTTGGCTTTTGAAAGGAACTGGTACTGTTAAATAAAGAAACAATCATGCAATGGTCTTCTTTGATTCTTTGTCCAATCGCATTTTACAAACAGAAAAGAATCTCAGGAAAACAACGGCAGAATGCAGTCAGCGGGGGCTCTGTGCGAGAGCTCTACAGGAGTGTTTCAAAAATCCCAAAAGTCTGCGCCTGTTGTGACCAGCAGAAGTTATTGAAAATTCCCCCCCCCCCCCCCCCCCCCCCCCCCAACAAATGAAAACTGCTGTGGTCTTGCAGAAAGTATGTGCTCGTTTGTATACAATCTGGGCAGCAAAAACCACACAGACAATCTATAGATTATCATATCATCAGTAGAGAGAGGAGATCAAGCCCGGTAGGTTTGTGAAGGCAAACGAAAATATGTTTCAAAAAAAGAAACGCTTTCTTCCAGTTACCACAGTGGTTGTTTTGTTTGATGATAATTGAGTCTTGTCATCTAAATTACATTCAGAGTACTGGTGGTAAGTAGACAGAAATAACATGCCGAAAGAAGTTTGAGATACAGATGTTTACCTCCATGCTTAAAATACATGTGAGTTATCCTAGATCAGAACAGAACAGAATAGAACTTTAACATTTGATTTAATCACAAATGTCTCGTGTTATCGTACTGTCCCGGGCTGATTTTATTGTTGTTTTTTCCTATTATAACTGTGGGGCAACATAAATGGAACATCTGGTTTGCATAGCCAGTATAACAAGCATCCTCCATGGGCTTGGAGGGGTTTAGAGGGTCAAACAGTCAAATTTCATCCAAAATCAGACGAACACGCTGTGGAAGTGGATTCTGAATGGGCTTCTTCTCAAGTTGGGTGCGATCATCTCTGCACGCTCCGTGACGTGTGCTGCCGAAGCGTGGTGGACGAGGGCAGCGAGTGTTTGGTTTTAATCACAGCTAGATGAACTTTGATTGTGGCACGTTGTTTTGAATGAGAGTACATGTGTTTTTTCACCTTCCAAGTATAAGCAGATGTTTCTCTCGGCCGCAGACAGGGATCGGAGGGGACAAACACCCTGAAAAGCCGACAACTTGCTGTCTGGCAGCCGCGGGCCTTTTTTCTCACTTACTTTGTGACACTTAATGAGTTCTGGCAGCTTTCGTTACACAGCTGTGGTCATTACGCCACTAAAATATGAACAGCAGCATCTCAGTTTTTGATTTAATTCTCTGTGTAAAGAGATTCATATCCACATCTTTTCCACATCCTGGTTTGATATTCATAGGGAGGGATACACATTTGCTTACTGCCACGTCGCACGGCTCTTGATGTGTTACTGGCTCTAAGTACAGGCTTCTGTAAGATGTATGTGCCGACGCTGCGTCTTTTCATCCTTTTCATCGGTTGTAATCTGGTTGCTTCTCTCTCGGCTCTTTTGGCACACGTCTCAACCACCATTACATCAAATGATAACAACCCAATTACACCTCCACAATCATAAGTGCGTTTACATGTACACTTTCACCAGTGGTTCTCTGTATGGAAATAAAGTGACCATATACAGTGGGTACGGAAAGTATTCAGACCCCTTTAAATTTTTCACTCTTTGTTTCATTGCAGCCATTTGCTAAAATCAAAAAAGTTCATTTTATTTCTCATTAATGTACACTCAGCACCCCATCTTGACAGAAAAAAACAGAAATGTAGAAATTTGTGCAAATTTATTCAAAAAGAAAAACTGAAATATCACATGGTCATAAGTATTCAGACCCTTTGCTCAGTATTGAGTAGAAGCACCCTTTTGAGCGAGTACAGCCATGAGTCTTCTTGGGAATGATGCAACAAGCTTTTCACACCTGGATTTGGGGATCCTCTGCCATTCTTCCTTGCAGATCCTCTCCAGTTCTGTCAGGTTGGATGGTGAACGTTGGTGGACAGCCATTTTCAGGTCTCTCCAGAGATGCTCAATTGGGTTTAGGTCAGGGCTCTGGCTGGGCCAGTCAAGAATGGTCACAGAGTTGTTCCGAAGCCACTCCTTTGTTATTTTAGCTGTGTGCTTAGGGTCATTGTCTTGTTGGAAGGTGAACCTTCGGCCCAGTCTGAGGTCCAGAGCACTCTGGAAGAGGTTTTCTTCCAGGATATCTCTGTACTTGGCCGCATTCATCTTTCCTTCAATTGCAACCAGTCGTCCTGTCCCTGCAGCTGAAAAACACCCCCATAGCATGATGCTGCCACCACCATGTTTCACTGTTGGGATTGTATTGGGCAGGTGATGAGCAGTGCCTGGTTTTCTCCACACATACCGCTTAGAATTAACGCCAAAAAGTTCAATCTTGGTCTCATCAGACCAGAGAATCTTATTTCTCATAGTCTGGGAGTCCTTCATGTGTTTTTTGGCAAACTCTATGCGGGCTTTCATATGTCTTGCACTGAGGAGAGGCTTCCGTCGGGCCACTCTGCCATAAAGCCCCGACTGGTGGAGGGCTGCAGTGATAGTTGACTTTGTGGAACTTTCTCCCATCTCCCTACTGCATCTCTGGAGCTCAGCCACAGTGATCTTTGGGTTCTTCTTTACCTCTCTCACCAAGGCTCTTCTCCCACGATTGCTCAGTTTGGCTGGACGGCCAGGTCTAGGAAGAGTTCTGGTCGTCCCAAACTTCTTCCATTTAAGGATTATGGAGGCCACTGTGCTCTTAGGAACCTTGAGTGCTGCAGAAATTATTTTGTAACCTTGGCCAGATCTGTGCCTTGCCACAATTCTGTCTCTGAGCTCCTTGGACAGTTCCTTCGACCTCATGATTCTCATTTGCTCTGACATGCACTGTGAGCTGTAAGGTCTTATATAGACAGGTGTGTGCCTTTCCTAATCAAGTCCAATCAGTTTAATTAAACACAGCTGGACTCCAATGAAGGAGTAGAACCATCTCAAGGAGGATCAGAAGAAATGGACAGCATGTGAGTTAAATATGAGTGTCACAGCAAAGGGTCTGAATACTTATGACCATGTGATATTTCAGTTTTTCTTTTTTAATAAATTTGTACAAATTTCTACATTTCTGTTTTTTTCTGTCGAGATGGGGTGCTGAGTGTACATTAATGAGAAATAAAATGAACTTTTTTGATTTTAGCAAATGGCTGCAATGAAACAAAGAGTGAAAAATTTAAAGGGGTCTGAATACTTTCCGTACCCACTGTACTTTTGAATGAATGCTATACGTATGTCCATTTGTCCGTTAGTTATAAAGACAATAAACAACTTTTGTTCTCACGCCTTAAACTACAACTTATATCAGCGACGTGCTGCCTATCTAAGCATTTACAAGGCTTTTTACAAGTTTTACAGTTCAGGAGTTCTCTTTTGTGAAGCAGCTCATTCCTGCATAGATCCAAATGTCTGTGACTTTTATAGTTATATTTCAAATATTTAAACAGTTCTTAAAATAGGCTCTCGTCTGTGCGCTCTGTACGTTGCATTACAATAGAGGGAGATAATTTATATTAGTTATCTGTCGTGATTTGTTGCAGCAGCATTTTCCGCTCTCTGTAGATAAACGTCACTGGGTTCCAAGTTGTTTAGCCACACTCACTTGAAAAAAAATTAATATGTCCAGAGATGTAGCTCTGATTCTGTCAAAAGCCTCGAGCTTTGCAGCCTACAATAGCTTCCTCAGTGACATTAATCAAAGGCCACCTGTTTTAAATCTGGTCACTCTGTTCTTGATGTAACATTTGATGTAATTGAATACAGAAAGAAGCCGAACTGGACCTTTTTGGTGATACATATTTTATTCCCTCTGATTGCATCTGTATGAGTTAATGACTTGCAGCACAGAAGAGATTTGTATCTTCTGTATGAGTCACTTAGTGGGGAGATAGACCTGAATCTGTAGCTTCCGAATGAACTTTTTCCCTCTTATTTTGCTCTCAATTGTCCAGACTATAATCAGAACTCTGCAAACCTCCAGATGGACACGCAGCAGGAGGTGCAGATGTTCTAACTCCAGTTCTTGCTGAGATGCAGCTCCACTTTCAGGTGGATTCAGCCCATCATTTGTCAGTGTTAGCGCAGCATGTACCATTTCATCCGGGCAGTCACATGTCGAGACAACAATCCTGCAGACTGATGCCTGTGATAGTCAGAGATGCCCACAGTACATTTACTCAGGTACTAATTACGTACAATTTTAGGTCACTGTTCTGCCGTATTTCCATTGTATGCTGCTTTGTGCTTGTACTCAACATTTCAGAGGGGATATTGCACTTAGATTTTTTTTTGTTTGACAGCAATACTTAACAATTACACTTACAATTTTTACTCTAAAAACACATAATACATAAACACAATACAATATATTGTTAAGGAATAAAGCAGAGGTTTCTGACTGTTTTGGCTTGTGTGTTTGAAATGTCTGAGCTGGTAACTTCCTCTTCTTAACTTTTCAGAATGTTTATTTTGGGTTATAGTTGAACATCAAAATAAGTAAAATTATCCATTATTTCATAGAAAGGAAAAAATGTGAGAAAAGTGAAAAAAAAAAAAATTAATACACATTCGTGTAGCAGTACTTTCCCACCTCTTTAGTCTCCTCATGACTCATATTTATCTCATGACCAACTCTTAGGTTGTCGGTCACTGCACTAAGCTACCAAATTTGATTCAAAAATAGTTATGATCTTTCTGCAGAACAAGTGCTTTTACTTGTAATCCCTTGAGTACATTTTGCTGATAATACTTTTATACGCTTTAAATCCGTCAGAGATGCTCACCCTTGCACAGTACAGTGCCTCCTGTTAGTAAAAAAAATAGTAATGGATTTGAAATTGTCTTCAGTAATGTGACATTTAATAACAGCCTTGCAGCACTTTTGTTTTTGACCGATATAAAGTGTAAAAAAAAACTGGTATAATCCATGAAAAATAACTATTCGTTGGAAATCAAATGATGTATAGGATCATATAGTATTCGAACAAAAGCATACATTGGTAGATTACCTTAATACTCAGGTGCACACACACTCACACAGAGTTTGTGCTCATCATAAGTCAAACACACAAAAATAAAATGTTTCAGAAAAGTTTTAGCTCGGCATTTTTTGTGTCTGCAGGACGTTTTCTAAAATTCAGTCGTCATGTTTAACGCAGGGACTTCCAGTCGTCCTTCTTCTCCATGAGCTGTCTGAGTATGACGGGGACTGGAGCATCCTTCCTGCACTTCCACAGTGAGCGTTCAGCACACATATAAACATTTCAATAAAATCTCATTTGATTTATGCTTTCTGACTCCTCTGTCAGGATGCTAACAGCTTCTTGTGAATCTTTCCAGTCTTTCTGCCTCTTACGGTCAATCAGCATCCTGGTTTTTCTTCATAGAGGAGGAAACCACAGTCACGTTGGCTGCTCTGCTGCAGGTCCTCAACAGATATCCAGTCCAAGAGGTGAGATTCAGACACAAACCCTGACACACAAACATGTTAACGACAGTAGTGGCTGTGTAACATTTATTATACAGTCTCCGTCCCTTGGTGACGCATAATTTTCTTGATCTAGTTTACAGCTCTGATGTACAGTATATAAATAGACGGTTCAACTTTCATTCCCCTTTTTATAATTCACAGGAATGTTTTTTGGGGAAGCATCTCCATGACAATGAGGCTTCCATCATCCACCACTACGCCTTCTCTGAAGACCCCAGTTCCTTCGGTTACCCTGACCCTGCAGCGGGCTGGGCTCTCAGTGCACCACTGCTCCAGAGGTGTGTGTGTGTGTGTGTGTGTGTGTGTGTGTGTGTGTGTGTGTGTGTGTGTGTGTGTGTTTGTTTGTCTGTTTGTGTGCAGATGTGTGGAAATGAATGTGACACGTTTGAATGTGACATGTTTCTCTGACACTAAAGTTTTTTTTTTTTTTTTTTTTTTTTTTAAGTCCACAGTTTTTAGTCCGCTGTGCTGCAGAGACACATAGACAGACAGGCTCTTCTACATCATTTACCTAAACTTTAAAATCTGCAGTTTAAGTTATTTGTGCCTGTTATACCACTACAACAACAGAAAAAACAATTTGAGAGCACTTCTAAAACTTGGACTCACTAATATACATTCCCATTTACAATACAGTAAAGTTCTTTTTGCTATTTTTCTCATTTGTTTCTTTAACGTTTGTGTGTTTCAGACTCGCTGAGCGGCTCCAACACGAGAATCCCAAGTCAGATTTTACCATCGACCTGAAACACGAGGTACTTAATTATTATCCAGGATTTATTTTATGAACCTGTGTCATTGGTCACCTCCTTCCTGTCAGGAAAACAAGGTTAGGTTAGGTAGTTACTTTATTAATCCCTGAGGGGAAATTTTTTAAAGATCCTTTCTGCACACACTTGGTTCTGGTTTAGTTCTACTGTGCACCGCTGACCTCAGTACTGCTGTGAGAAGCAATGTCAGTGTCGTTTTTCGGGCTGCCTGAGGAACAGAAACACTGAGACAGATAAAAATAAATAGTATTTACCCAGAAACTGACTCGTCTTAAATTTAAAAGCGCTCCTGACTCCCTGCAGCTTTCTACACCTGCAGTTTAAGATAGATCTGTTATTACGTTATGAATGCAAGAGCTCTACTTCTGAATATGTCTAAGTATTTGTGTACTTGTGTGTCAGTAAAGAAGCACAATCCAGCAATGTGCCAGTTACAAGCTTTGAAACAGCAGGTGTTCGTCATTCTTGAAAAAAAACTTTGTTGTTCAGGATGGATGAGGTTCTTTTTTTTTTTTTAATTTCTATCAGGCTGTTTAGAGTAAATTGAAGGAAAATCGTAAATTTTTCTATGTAATGCTTTTAGAGTTACTACTATAACATTAAGGTAAATTCAAGGTCAAAGCAAAGTTGTGTTTTACTTCACTTTTCTGATGTCCACACTCACTCGCACAGACACAGATTTACACTGCTGAGATTATTGAAATGCAGAGTTTGAGTCTTAAACTTGTGTGTGTGTGTGTGTGTGTGTGTGTGTGTGTGTGTGTGTGTGTGTGTGTGTGTGTGTGTGTGTGTGTGTGAGAGTGTGTGCGTGCGTGTGTGTGTGTGTGTGTGAGAGTGTGTGCGTGCGTGTGTGTGTGTGAGAGAGTGTGTGTGTGTGTGTGAGTGTGCGTGTGTGAGCGTGACCAAGTTACTAAAAGGTCCAGAGTGCGGTGTTGACTGTTGTAAATATCTGATGTTGCATTGAGACTGTTTAATAGTTTTTATATTGTGATAGTGAATATCAGTGTATCCCTTGTACTTCTTACTGTGTAAGATAAGTAACTTTTGCATTTTTCCAACTTTTGTTACTGTTTTGTAAGGAGTAATGTTACTTTACAGTATCTGGAAAACAATACCAACACATACTGTATCCCAAACCACTGTTTCATCTGTTAATCTATAAGGCCTGTCTTTGCCTTAATGCTCGTCTGTTTCTTGTTTTAGATTTCTTTGTATATTTGGGAGGAAGGAAACGGTCCAAAGCTGACAGCAGTGCCAGAGTTTTGTACAGAGCCAAGAGACAACTGTGCCACCACATTTACAAGCTACCTGCCCAACTGTGTACGTACGACTCTTATTTATTAACTTTGTGTCATTATACTGGAGTGAAAAGCCAATTTGAGTTCTTCTGTGTTTGTTGTTTTATGTGTGTGAACGTAGAGTACTCTAGTAATCAAAAAAAGGTCGGCACAAAAATATCAACGAGATATACCTTTTTATTTAGTTTAAATTGCGCAGGAGAAAAAAAAAGACACAAGCGTTTTGGCTCTGCTGTCTTCAGTATAAAATTATCCATCAGTAGAAATCACATTTACAACTCAGCAGTCCGGCTTAATTAAATGTCAAACATTCAGCACATTGCACAGTAAAACTGCCAAGGCCTATTGTAGAGGAATACAAATAGAGAAGTCCTGAGGGACTGCAGGAGTAAAGATTCACAAAGGCTAAACGGAACTAAGTGGAGAGCTGATCGCACTGAGTGGAGTAAAGTATCGCTGCAGTGCTTCTTTGTGGAGTTGGAACAGAGCAAATACAAATAGCACATTTCAGAGTAAGTGACACAAGCTTAAAAACTAAAGTGAGCACACAATATACTTCTGAGAGACGGGGCTGATTTATGAAGTCTTGATTGTTGTGCATCTGAAATACAGAAGCCAAAGTTAAGCCGACCTTCTTTCTTAGGCCAGAATGGTAACGAACATGATTTCATTAACGATATGACCAAACACAATGTTAGCTAGGAACTGAAACAATTTTTGGAATTAAATTCTGCTCTATTTTTTCTATGTTTTCTATGTTTTCTTGATTTAAATTGTGATGTTAGGAGAGAAAAAGCAGTTAAAACCAATAAACCATTAAGAACTGTGATTTTTAAAAATCACCAGGAAACCATTTTTATTTTCTTTACTGTTTTATTGCTGCAGTTCATATTTTTGTCTCAATAAAGACAGACATTTCCTCTCTTCTTCTTTTGTCAAGGGGGATCCAGTGTCAAAGAACAATGTGTTTGTTGCTGTGAAAACTTGCCAAAAATTCCACTCAGAGCGAGGTGTGTACCTTATTCACAGTTTTTGAAGGGTAATCAATCAAGAAGTATTTATATTAAGTTCTGTCATTTAGATAAACATATCAACACATGAACGTAACAATATTTAATTATGAATAATGGTAACCGTTAAGAATTGTTATCAGCAAAATGCAGGTACTTATTTTAGTTTTAGTTTCTTCAATGGAGTGATAAGCCCCAAAAATATTTTAAATCATAAACAATACATCACATTTTAGTAACATGAATCTGAAATATAAAAAAACACAAATACCTTAAAATTTCATTCAATTACACTACGTGATTAAATGTATGTAGTTCCTTTCCAGCACTTCCCTCATTGTCATCTCTTGAACTGTCTCTTTCAATATCATTTAACAACATTTTGTCCACTGTGAAGATGCTGTAAAGACATTCTCTTCGCAAATGTGAAGTCAGTTATTAATTACTGGTGCTTTCCAATTAGTGTAAAACTTTCATAAATCATAAAGTTTTGGATGCTGTTGTTGCTCTGTCTGCCAAAATGATCTGTATAAAGAGAAGCGAAATTAAAATGTACTTTGCAGGACAGTGAGCTGCAAAAGTTTTGCTTTTATTTGTCATTTACTTTGTTTTTGTTTACTTACTTAACAGTCTGGTTGTCATTTAGTCCCAGCTAACCTGTCAGGTAAAAACTACCTGTTTAAATTCACAACCTCATCTCGGACTGTCGGCTGAAATGACAACAGTTTGTGCAATTATCCAAAACATCGATGTCAGTTTTTAGGGTCAAAATGAGCCGGCAGTTATGGACAAGCCATTTTAAAGCAATTAACACAATCCAGAGTGGAAACATAAACTTTACTTTGAATTCCAGCTATTACGATGGCAGCTGATGCGTTGTACAATAAATTAATGTAAAATGGGTCCCACTGGTCTTGGATCCAAATTAATTTTGTTTTACTGGACTGTAATTGGACGTTGTTGTTTTGTAGCTTTCATGCAGATGCTGCTCATTTATGCAGAGCTTCCATTATTTGATTAAACAACCTTTTCAATCAGGAAGTTTTTCATTTGGATCTGTGACAGCCGTAAAGCTGTGATTCAGCGACCAGCTCTGCAAGTGTCTGTTTAAGTGTTCATTTTTCTCTCCTCAACCTCATCTTCTTTTTCTTCGCCCCCCCTTTCTCCTCGCAGTGCCAGTGGTGAAGGCAACCTGGGAGAGAGACGCTGGGTTTTTAGAGTATTATAGCGATGTCACTGATGCCTCCATACCTACAATCAGTCTGGGAGTGCCCAACACTGAGCGAGGTGAGCCAAATCGGCAGGACAGTTTACAATATGTTGGAGGGATTGTCGTAATAACAATAACTTTGAAGATCTCCTAAACCTTCTTCTAACCCACGAGTGTGAAATCTTTGGTTTGGAGTGAATTATCAAGACAACTATTTGTATTTCTGTGAAATTTGCTGCACAAACTCAGGGTCTCTTGTGGATAAATTCTAATAACTGAGATAATCCTCTGACTTTTCATCTAACCGTCGACCTCCTATGCACTTTGTGTTTCGCACCATGGTTGCTAACACATTAAGCGGGTAAATATTACACCTGCTTTGCATCTGCATTTTAGCTTTATCATTGTGAGTATTTTAACATGCTGACATTAGCATTCAGCTCAAAGCACTGCTTTCAAATAGTAGATCTGTGCTGCCACAGAGGTAGTTGGTACAGTGTGTTCTCAGAACGTGTCCAAGATCCAAAGTTACCACACTGAAAGCCTGATTGAAAATCTGGTTGTCCTGGATAGAGAGGCTTGTGAGATGATTTAATGGTGCACATTTTTACACAGTCTCACTTGGAAGAGATTCCTCTGTTTTTGACATGAAAAGTGGGGAATATGTTGACACTGGAGAAAGAGAGAAGCTGGTACCCGTCTCACATTTGCTCAGCTGGCCAATCACGTCAGCCTTTACAGAATTACAGAAATGGTCAAACACAGGCCTCCTAATCTGACGTCGTAAAGGTGCTGGGAGGGCGTTTCCAACGTTGTTCGACAGCTCAAGTACAGCATCATAAAGCCATGACTTTAGATTTCATCCTGATGTGACTCCGTGCCCCCTCTTTGTTATCGGTGTGCAATCACCACTCCCTTACCCCCTTTGTCATCCTGCATCTTGCCCCTGATGTGATCTAATTTTATAAGGAGATAGAGAGTCGTTTGGATACATGCAACACAGACAAACCAAAAGACGAGGGAGTCCGGCGAGAATGGCAATAACCTCAAAGCCGTCCTTCTTCTCAATAAAAAGGCAGATGACACTTGAACTTCCTCATAATGGGTGCTTGAGCTAGAAACAATAGCTGTACTTAAAATAACAGCTTCAGCGTGAAGGCGAGACACACCAATTTCATCTCTGTATTCGTTTTTTTCTTGTCTGAGATTCCCCTCGTTAGAGCGCAGATCTGTCTGTGTTGCTCCCTGTAACATTTGGTGTCCATTCATACAGCATGAGGCAGGTTCAGTGCTAACTTCACCTTCATCTCCTGTCCATTCGACTATTCTTCCCAATACACTCTCACGTATGTTCTTTTTTTCTTTGGCCTTCTCTCCGTTTCTTTTTCCTTTTAGCATCTTTCTCCCTGTAGTTTGATATTCTGTCCGCTTTTTTTTCATTATGTTAAAGCACGACATTAACCTTATCCTCAGGGGAATAAAATCAAAGGAAGTCACCCTGAACTTTCATTTGGTCTCTTAGGAATATTTGCATTTTGATCTGTATATTGGCATGGGAATCCAATTTTTCCACCACATTCTTTTTCAGTTTTTTTTTTGTTTTTGTACCTCCCTCTCCACTTTTCTGCTTTTTATTTGTGCTTTTATTTGTTGCATTATTTTGTAGGAGTGTGTTTATTCAAAAAGATCATTGATGGCCCAAAAAAAAAGAAAATGCTACATCAATTTTAGCCTCCACATCCACACTAGCATCTTTATGGTCAAGTCAGACTATTTCACCTTATTTTCACCTTACTTGTACATTTCTGACTTTCACCAATAAAGCTGCCATGTCAAATGAAGTCAGACCTGCTTGTTGGAGCTCTCAAAAAAATCTTCCACTTTTCCTTGGGATATTATGAGTTCAACAGGCTTTCAGGTGTCTCACTTGCAATCATCTCTCTAGTAGTTTACATGAAAAGAGAAAAGGTTTAATGAGAAAACAGACCATGTACAGTATATCATATATACTGTCCATCTTCAATATGAATACAGATCCATGTCACAAAAAAATGCACTTTGTCTCTGTATTCTCCCTGAAGGACACTGTGGAAAGACGTTTGCCATCTTGAGGCGTTTCCTCAGTAACGCTGTGCCGAAGGCTGATTGGTTGCTCATTGCTGATGATGACACTCTCATCAGGTAACTGGGAAAGAAGTTTTTCGTTTTATCCTCCATATCTAGGAAATAAAATCCCTATTTTGTGTGCCTTCATACAGTCTATAGTATGAGCTTGAGTTTTGGGGATGAACGCATGCATGGACCTCCCTTTCTGCCAGTTGTTCTGCTGATAATTGTCCGTCTGTAGTTTACCCCGGTTGTGGCGACTGCTGCGTTGCTACGACCCAAAGGAAGCAGTGAGCCTGGGGGAGAGATACGGCTACGGCTTGGTTCAGAACGGATACAGCTACACCACAGGAGGAGGAGGGTGAGGCTGTGGGGCTGTTGGGCGGTTAATGTATGTACAAATAGAAACCAAAGATTTCCTCCAGGTGCCATCAGTGCAAATTTGACTGTCGAATCGTTTTTTGTTTTTTTTTGTGTATTGACCTCAAACGACCAGTGTACCAACTTTTCAGACAGTAGTCGTAAGTTAGTGAGCAACCGACACCCCAAACATTTATCTGGTTGGGTGTGTTTGTGTTCAGCTCAACAACAAGCTGTTTATTCCTCAGAAGAGGCTGAGTCACAGTTCAGAAGCAGTGAAGGGCAAGAGGTGAGCAACAGCGAACATCAAAGCCTTCAAACTTATTAACGAGGCAAGGATTTTCAAAATGGTCATCAGTACACTCAATAGAAGACCTGAATTTATTCATTAAAACCACAACGACTCACTGAGAAAAAGTTATTGATTTAGTACTTCGAGAGAAGTTGATGTCTTTTGAACAGGATCATTTGTACCCAGGGATTTATTTGGAGCCAGGATGTATCATCTCTCAGTGACTTGGCACTTTACTTTCACCTTGACGTCAGCCTCAAGCTGTGCTAGTTTCTGCTCAGTCTGAACGCAGATGTGGTAAAAGGGGATTGAATAGTTGAAGCAAGGCTTTACCAATGTGGAAGTAAAACTAAATTTGATACAGGGACAGCATGTCAGTGATGCACCACCGTAAAAAACACAACCACTGCCGTGAGTTTAAAATTTAAGGAAATAGTTTTTCTTGTCGCTGTATGACAATGCTACTTATAAGGGGCTGTGTAGTGTCCGCTCGTCCCAAAACTTCATTTTAGCTCCCATACAAATATTAAAATGATATTTAACATTGTCTGAAATCTTGAGATAACGACAGGAATTTGAAATAAAATTTTAGAGGTTTATACACGGACAATAGAGGAAGCGTTACTTGGATGTGACAGTAAATACATTCTGCAGCACTGTTCTTGCTGTTCTGTGTAGGATGGTGCTCAGTAGGACGGCAGTGACCTGGCTGCTTTCCAGCGGTTGTAACTGCTACAGTGATGACGCTCCTGATGACATGGTGCTGGGAAGGTGTTTCACTTCTGTCGGTGTCCCCATCACACACAGTCCACTGTTTCACCAGGTATAGAACAACACGCGCACAAATACACGTTCTTAATATGTTTGTGACGAACGAACATCCTTAACCACATTTGCCTCCCAACCCTTAAACTTTGAGATGTACTCAAAAAGAACACGGTTGGATAACATATTTCCTGTGAAGAAACCGTTATGTAGCAGTCATTTCATAGAATAGATATAGAATAGCACATCTTGGCACTAGTTATAGAAGCGATCAATGTGTTAAGTTTACATATTCCCAATTACTAAATTCTCAAAAATCTTGTGACCTACAGAGAATCATTTGCTCAGTGTACAGCAGGTCAGCTTAACATACAAAAATGGGAATATAAAAAGCATAAATTTCAACTGATGTAAAGAATAAAGTTCTCAATAGTCATGAAATAATAACTGAATATTTATTTTGTTAATTTGGAGTTCTGTCAAGCAAATCCTTCTTGAAATCGTCACCTGCTTAAAAACTCAACATAACAACTTATGTGATGACAACCCCGGTTTTAGTGCTGTTTGTTGAATTACTGCAGGGCATCTGTGACGCACGAGCATACACCCAGATGTGCGCAGGGTCAGGTTGTTGCGGATTTTAGGGTTGTGTAACCATTGTTCCGTCATGTTGGAGGGCTTTTAATTTGAAAAGAATGCAGGAAGTGCTGAGTTTGTGTTGAGACGTAATGCAGTAACTTTAACAGGGCAAATGGCAGCGTAACAAAACGAGGCTTAATACACTCTAAATGTCAGTTTGATCACTTTGAGCATTGCATTTGTTTTTATTGTCTCTCTTGTGTGATATTTACTTTTGAGATGATTAAATCTTCTTAAATCATGTAAATTAATTTTTACCGGATCAAAAAACTTGTGAGCATTTTATTTTCTCACTTGGAGAGGAAAAAGTGTTGAAGCGTCATTCTGGTGCTCTCCGGCAGAACAACACCTATGCTCATAAGTTTCTTTCTGTAGCACATGCAAGAAAGTTACAACACAAGAAGAAGGATGTCATCCTTGTGACTTTTACATACAGTGCATCTGGAAAGTATTCACAGTGCTTCACTTTTTTCACATTTTGTTATGTTACAGCTTTATTCCAAAATGGATTAAAGTCATTTGTTTCCCCTCAAAATTCTACACACAATATCCCATAATGACAAAGTGAAAAAAGTTTGTTTAAAATTTTTGCAGATGTATTAAAAATAACGAACGGAAATATAACACATACATAAGTATTCATAGCCTTTGCTCAGTACATTGTTGAAGCACCTTTGGCAGAAATTACAGCCTTAAGTCTTTTTGAGTATGATGCTATAAGCTTGGCACACCTATTCTTGGGCAGTTTCTCCCATTCTTCTTTGCAGGACCTCTCAAGCTCCATCAGGTTGGATGGGGAGCGTCAGTGCACAGCCATTTCCAGATCTCTCCAGAGATGTTCAATCAGGTTCAAGTCTGGGCTCTGCCTGGGCCTCGCAAAGACATTCACAGAGTTGTCTCGAGGCCATTCCTTTGTTATCTTGGCTGTGTGCTTCGGGTCGTTGTCCTGTTGGAAGATGAACCTTCGCCTCAGTCTGAGGTCCAGAGCGCTCTGGAGAAGGTTTTCATCAAGGATGTTTTGAGGGAAAAAAATGAATTTAATCCATTTTGGAATAAAGCTGTAACATAACAAAATGTGGAAAAATGTAAGCGCTGTGAATACTTTCCGGATGCATTGTATTTTGTGTTCGTGTCTTTGCTGCCTTTAAAAATATGTCTCTCGCCCTGCTTACATGAAGACAAGCGCCTTGATAAGCCAAAAGTGCTCCAGGAGTTGATGGGAACCATGTCAGATGACTCTGCATGATGCTGTCGTCATGTTTGTCTTCTCTAAATGTCTCTATCACACTAAAATAAACCGATGTTCTACCCCAGAGCAACCGAAACATTTCTTGCAGCTGCAGGAATCGCCTAAAGATGTAAAACATGAGACAGTACTCAGACACATTTATTAACACGTCCACGCAGACAAACCACATGTTATTGATATTTTAGGCTCGACCGGATGACTACTCTGAGAAGTTGATATCCTTGCAGCAGGCCATCTCCTTCCACAAGCACTGGAACATAAATCCTGTGGCTGTGTACAAATACTGGCTGCAGGACGCGCAACCACGAGATGAACTGTAGAAACGTTGTGTGGCTACAGTAAATATACCGGAGACAAGCAAGGAATCCAAACTTGGACAAAGAACTGTAACCACTGGTCCACCGCTGTTAGATTTAGTGGCACTTAATGGTGAGGGTGCAAACAGCCAAACAGCCCTCACCTCAGATTCACGTGTAGGACAATCTACAGTGGCCTTGAAGCTTGAGAACAATGTTAATGGTCCTCTGTGGAGTCAGTGTCTGATTTACCTCTTCTGGGCTACCATAGAACCATGGTGGTGCAACATGGCGGCCTCCGTGGACAAGTACCGAATCCCTATGTAGATATGAAGGATGTAGGTAATGAAAACAGTTCTTAGTATCATGCTATTATATACTATTATGTCTAAACGTAAAAACAGCTGCCTTCCACCACCACTAAAGTACACTAAATAAATCTTATTAATCAGTTTATGAAACAAAATATGAATCAGTGTTTCCTCCATGTTGAGCAAACAGACTTCTAATACAGTATATATGAGTATACAGTATATATAGAGTATGTATAGTGTATATGTATATATTTTTAAACAAAATTTAAAACTGCTTTTAAAATTTGAGTATATATTTTTCTGACTTTGCTGGAAAAAAATGTTAAATAGAGTATGTGTGTAAGTGGGTCAGTCAGTTTGGGTGGTGGTGGCGTATATGGTTGTCAGATGGTCAGCTGACAAGCCTGCATTAAAATGCCATTTTGCAGCTGTTTTTTTTTTTAATATATATGAATGTTTGTATGTTTTCTACTCATTTGAAAATGAAGTATCCACTTTAACAAAACGTGTGTGTGTGTTTGTTTTTTTTTTCCTTTTTGCCACATAATAGTGACAAGGTTGTGTGAAGGAGGGGAGGGAACACGACAATCACAAAGTAAACAGAATTGTGTTGCAATTTTGGCAAATATTCACACCAAAAATTCATTTAACCTTAAAGACCATCATGGCTAAAATAAATTGAAAAAAAAATCCGTGCCCGACAAGCACCAACATTTTGATATACGTGTGGACCGAAGTGCTTTCTATTTTAAATGTTGATGATGATTAAAGTTGAAAAAAGACAGCGCCGTTGGTCACGCGCTTATTAGCACACAGTGGAGACCTCTTATTGATGATACAAGACACTCAGCTTTTCCTTCTCGCCACCTCATCCCGCGTGTCTTTCATTCCTCCTGCCTCGCCATCCTCATTCATGCCAGAATCCCCTGAAGTATCTTCGTGTCATGTCACTGTGACATCAGTTACTATAGCAACAGGGATATTGAAGGTTCTGGATAATGCCAGACGCTTACTGTCACAAATATATGTTCAGCATGCATTGTTATAGAACGAATGAATACTGCAGTCGCATTGTTCATAACAGTGAGGGATAATTAGGGACAGATATCTGTGTCACTGTGTCCCATAAATGTTTCTTTGGTCAGATAAAGCGCTTCAAAAATACTTTGAACAAGATAGAACTGATATTGTTCCTTTTTTTTTTTTTTAAAGTCTGCTTTTGTCTCCGTATCTCTGAAAATATGTATTTTCTATTTCATAGCAGGATTTACTGTAGCTGCGGGGATTTCTTTCAGTTGCTTGCATATCATTACACTTCACTTTGATGTGTAAATGTAACGGTACAATCTTCACAAAAATGGATCACAGTGTTCCCGTCGCAATTTCATTCGCACACATGCACAAACACCATCACCAGCAATGCAATAGGATCTCGTAAAACCCTCGAGTGCTTGCTCTCGCCCTGTCGCACACACACAGAGGACACACACAGCCCTGCTGTTCACAAACCAACTAGGCAGGAAGTTGTTGTCTGCAGCGGCATCGCTCAGGGTTGTAACTCCGTTTCTGTTTCTTCCAATTAACATGAATCAACTGTAAAATCTCTTTGATTCGGTAAACACTGGGGGCAGATTGTATTGGAGCATAAAGAGGGACATTCAAAAAGTCAACTTCTGTCATGAAATACAAAGTCAGTAAAGTTACATTCACTCCTTCTGATGAGTGTTCTGGTGGATATCAGGACTCAAAAGAGAGGTATGTTTGGAGGTGTGCCTAGTTTGATTGACGTGGTTGGTGACAGTTGCCCCCAAAATCCAAAAAAGTTCACAACCAGTGAGTGACGTCATGGTGTGTTTCCTCTTCGTTCAAACACAAAATGTCCATTTAACTAATCAGGTCACCTTTAAAACATGAATCGGAGTACAGATAAGAAAGTGTCAATTCAGTTTCCTGTGGTCTGCTGTACCTTGAAGGTTAGATGTCCTGCATCAGATGGCGCCTGACAGCAGCTTTTTTCAGGAACCTCTAAGGAACAGAACAACATCCTGGAACAGCACATTCAGAGGCTCTCCTCACCAGAAGTGTCAAGCAGCAGTGGATGCAGGCACCATTTTAAATGAAAAGTGCGCCAACCTTTATTCTCCATCCACATGGACAAACCTCTCCTACTGAGAAGGATTTGTCAGTTTCATCTCAAGCTCCTGTGCATGTTTAGATATGGAAGTTCTGAGTTGAAGTGAACTCCTCGATATACAACAGCCCATCCTTTGTTTTGTTTGGTATTATTTCCAGAATATGTGCAGCGCTCTATGACTTATAGCATATGTCAAGCATACCATAATGGATTTGTCCCACGTTTTCAAGCGGTTTTATTCTGTCTTCACCACAATCAGAGGACCAGCAGAGTCACTTGTCTGGCCTGGTTTGGGAGTAGAAGTCGGAAGGGTCTTATCAATCCATAGAAAGCTGCTTCAAAGACAGACGACATGTTTGTAACACTGAACAGTTTCAAAATCTGTTTCTTTACACTGCTGAAAGCTTTGATGTGTATCAGAGGAATGATTCATTGCATTCGAAGCACACACAGATCCCCTCAACGATATTAAACCACTGGTTGACTGATACCAGCGCACCACTTACTTGCTTCTCATCTCACTTTTATGACTGTGAGGCGCAGCTGCTGACAACAAATATGTGGGTCAGAATAGATAGAGCTGCATGCTGGGTAAAGCTCATCCAGTATTGCGTTGACTTTATATTGAACCAAATTGGATGAGTGCATTCTTTCCTCGCACAAACTCTTAAAACTCCATCTCCAAAATGTTGCCGAGGTTTTGAACCAACAGACATGAGCAGAAGCTCATGTACAGTATGGTGCCATACATGAACTGCAGTTTCTTGCACTTCTTTCTTCTTTTGAGGGGATCCTTCCAATTACTTTTTCGCAAAAGAAACACCCTCTCATTTGGACTGAGGCCTGATCTCAATCTTTTGTGTTTGAGTCACATTGTCCTAAGTCTGCATAAATATGAGTCAACAATTCAACTTCTTTGTTTGATTTTAAATCCAGTCTAAGGGAGTGTAAAACAACAAATGTATCACTGCCCCAAGTCTTCTTATTGTCTGTTTGAACTGTTTGAATATATCCAAGAATTTTAATGGGTGGATCTGCTGGTCCGTGCGCACGGAAATTTCTACATGTACATGCGCACAGGCTGCACATCCAATTTTGTGTCAAACTCTGGAAATTGGCAACGGAGACCCTTAAATTTATTTAGAAAGCCTTTGGCAATGAAGCAATGACACTGAAGAGGCGTTTTGAGTGACAGTTGTGTTTCCGATGGGCGGATGTCACTTTCCAAGACCGAAAAAGGCGCATCAGCTCAGGCGCCCGACCGGTTTTCTTTGACGTTCACGGGGCTGTGCTCTGTGAATTCGTCCCCCAGGGTCAGACTGTCAACACCAAGTTCTACTGTGAGGTGAATTGTCGTGCGATGGCACTTGAGTTCTTTAACATGATAATGCGCCCACTTACACTACATTGAAAACACAAGTTTTTCCACATGCAACAACGCGATCATGGCTCGCCACCACTCTTACACGCCAGGTTTGACTCCTTGCTGCTTCTTTCTGTTCCCCAATAATTTGTCACAAAATTTGATGTGTGCTCTCTGCTCACGTTTTAGGCGGGAAAAGAATTCTCACAAAAGCACGTGTAACTCAGGGGCTGATTAGTAGCTGAGTAGGCTACTTACTCATCTTCCCTGTTCTCCAGGCAAGTCACAATGCTGCGCTGTGTTCACATGAAACAGGAACAGGCTCGGAACTTTTTGATAAACCCTCGTATTACGTTTGCAAAACATAAAAAAAACAAAAAAAACCATCTGAAGTGCTAAATCATGTTTCCTCGAGGCTTGTCAGAAGGTAAAATTTCAGGTATAAGTATTTGAAGCAGAAGACGCTGAACTCCAGGAATACGCTGAACCACGGACTGATATTAGACAAAGTATTAAAGAGTGGACATTGCTCTCACCAATTTATTTCATGAAAAGAACAGGTGGGCCTGTTGTGCACTCGTTGTGTATCCGCAAAGTCTTTCAGATCAGCATTATCACAAAAGCTGCTGTGGGGCTTTTCTGTTGTTTCTCTGATACCCACTGATATCAGAGAATAAAGTCTCATCAGTCAGGGATGAGTGTCACGTCTGAAGTATTTCATTCTGGCTGAGCTTTCTACTCCCCTTCATGCCCCGCATGGAGCTGCTGCTCTCCAATCAGATTTCTTGGTACGTTATGTTTCTGTGGGCACAAAGACGACCCCGGTGGTATTGTGCAAATGTAACTGAAGTCCGTGCTGTACTGTTTATTTGCTATTCCGCTTTGGCTTTGACAATGTTATAGTTGTGCTGCCGCTCATGTTTTGTTTCAGCTGCCAACAAACGCTCTCAGAAGGCTTGTTTGAGGAATAAATCAAGCTCACACTGCAGTCCCCTGTCAGTTATTAATCTCGTCCACAGTTCAACTATTCAAATATTGAATATGTACTGACAGAATTAACAAGCCATGTATTTAGTCCATGTGTCTTGTGTCATCGTGTCTTTGTCAATGTGGCTGCTGACACTGCCGGCTATTTCACTGCTGTTTTTTAAATTTGATCTTTTTTGGTCAATGTCATGCTGTCTGCTAATTTCTGTCATCCCTCTCCGTGGAATATTTGCATTGCTAATTGCGCTGAGCTTGTTTGTCCTGCTTGCTTTTTAGCTCATGCATTATGATGCTTTCATGCTGGTGAATTACAAAGCGGTGAAAAATTAATTCTCATGTTTGAGAATTTGCGAATCAGTTTAACGGTCCTGAACCTGCTTCCTGGCATATTTCCTCCAGGTTGTTTTCCTACTTTTGTAGGGACATTCCGGTACAGAGCTCATCTACATACATATTTCCCAGTAGTACTGACTTTATGAGCAGCCCAACATGTGTTTTATCTAAGAAGGTGCTCACATTTTCTTCACTCCGGCAACGTGTTATTTGAGGGTTAAGACTTGGTTTTTGGGTTAGAGTTAGGTTGAGGGTAGAGTAAAGGTGTGTGTGTCTGGCCCAGTAGTGATTTAGAAAGACTTAAACAATGCTGCGTTGCGGGCAATGACAAACACGTTTGATGGATGAAATGACCCTGACAACTCCATGAATGGATAGATGTTCAGTATCCACATGTGCTCAGCCTTTCTAAATACTTTTGTTTAAGTGGTTTACTGCTTTCCTGATCTCTCCAACTATGGCCCTCTCTATCAGTCAGGAATGTATCACCAGTATAGAAACTCAAAGACATACTGTCCTCTAAAACTAACCAGTCTCGGCAACAACTGCGGAACAAATACAACCTAATCTGAGCAATTTCTCTGCTACATATTATCATGAGACTCCTAATTCGGTTCAAAATGCCACATTATGTTCTGATTACTCATGCACACGAAGTGGTTATATGCATCCTAATTATGCACACGTATTGGTCACTAAAATCATTCAAGGTGCTTTAATTTAGAAAACGTTCATTAAGTATTTGACTTGTGTACTCTGTGTGTTTTTACACATATGTGCCTGCATATGTTTATGATTATATTCAGTTTACAGTGAAATTATTGGGAAAAAAGTACAGTTAATAGATATCAAAATGCATAAATCAAAACTAGGTGTTACATTGCATTTAGCTGACGCTTTTATCCAAAGCGCCTTACAACATACCGACGGTACACCATCGGAAGCAATTTAGGGTTCAGTGTCTTGCTCAAGGACGCTTGGGCATGTGGGCGGGGGGAGCTGGGGACCGAGCTACCAACCTTCCAATTAGTGTGCAACCCACTCTACCGACTGAGCTACAGCCTCCCTCCCAGGGCCACAGAGAGACTGACGGAAACAAAGACCATTCACACCTAAGGGCAATTTCTAGAACCACCAATTAAACTGAGGTGCATGTTTTTGGATGTTGGGAGGAAGCCGGAGCACCCGGAGAGAACCCACGCGGGCACAGGGAGAACATGCAAACTCCGCACGGAAAGGCTCAGGACCGGATTCGAACCCTGAACCGTTTTGCAGTGAGGCGACAATGCTAACCACTGCACCACTGTGCCACCCTTAGATACAATTACAGATCAAATCAAAATGGCAGCATGTGTAAATTGTTGAATGATTAAAGTAAATTAGGCTAACATTACTTCCACTTATTTTTTTAATGTATCCATTACCTTGACATTTCCAGTGTTTCAGTGTATTGAACATGGAATTTGATGGAATATGATGTAATACAAATAACAGATGTTCTAAGTGAGCATGAAATCCTCATTATAATGAAATGTTAACAAAACAAAATACCATATAAGGTCAGAAAGTTCATTCTGTAACATACAGCGCTTCTCTTTGCTCTGTGCATGGTAGTTTGGAGAGAATAAAGGGTTTTACAGGCCAGATGGAGGGGTATGGTGTTAGATATGTCTCATAATTCTCAAATGCACACAGAAACACCAAAGCGAGCAGCTTGTCAATGACGGCTGGACGAGGAGATGGATTATCAGTAAAAAAAATATTCTCTCGCAACGGAAGTTGTTACATTTAAAACCCTCAAAATTGTATTTCAAGGATGGAGAGAATAAGTACTGCGTCAACAGTGAGTTGTTTGATCAGGTAGGACCTTGTGAAATTTGAAAACCTTTCAAAACAAGAACATTTTTTTATTTGTTCCCTCTGCTCCTTTCTCTCCCTTGTACAGTTCATGAAAAACACTCATTGCTTTTCGGCTTGCCCCTGTCTTCTTTTTCTACCACGTCCTTCTTTCTCCACCTTTAAAGTGTGCTATTCAGTTGTTTTTTTTTTTGTTTTTTTTTTTATTAATTTGCTTCCATGTTTATCCCCTTATCCCATAATTATCATTTCTGTTAGTTATGCTCAAGGAAAAAGTTCAGTATAAACATCAAGTCAAGTTTTAAGATTCATGGCAATACTGATGGCTAATGGGGGCCTAAATGCAATTTACATAATCAATTCAGATGATCTCCATAAAGTAAAGCATGCAGAATCATAAAATATATTGTAATCAGCCACTTATTCAACCAAATCACATCTAACAAACTGCCTCCAAAAGAAATAAATACAAAGTGGTTTATAGCTCAGTGATCAATATGGAAACCAGGGCTTAAATATGGCCATTTTATGTAATGGTAAACATATGGTAAAAGGCAAAACAGACAATGAACAATTTAAATTGTTTGAATTGACATTCAAAAATCATTCTGGTACCACTTAAGGCTAAATGAGGGGAAATTAAACACGGTCCTCGGCTCTAAAATTCACCTTTAAATGCAGTAACTAACAAGTGTTATGCAGACAATTTTGCCAGAATATGTGTCACACACTCTGCTGCAAAACTGTTAAGTTTCCCTTCCATATCCTCTGTTTCATTAGCTATAACACGTCCGTTGGTTAAAGTATGCAGTATATTCAGTGAAAATGTATTCATAACTGTTAAACCACAATCACCACATCTAAATCTTCACTGCATCATCCTGGTAGACAGACCCAGGAAGTAACGTAACCCCTCCTCTCGAAAACAAGCGGAAAAAAAAAAAAAATCCAACAACGGCTATGCTCACTTTTGCAATGTTAAATGCCTTAGACTAATGCCAGTAGCGTTAGCATGTGGTGTGAGGGAAACGCGGCTTGCAAAATTGTGATTCTGTGCTCGTGAACTATGAACGCAACCGTGTAAAGGTCAAGTGATGTTACTCTGACGCCATATATTTCTGTACAGGAGAGATTTAAAGAAAGCTTAGCTGTATAATTGTTTATTTTGTTGGTTTTATTCACTTGTGGAGTTGTCACGGAGCTTCATCGATTCACTGTTGAAATTACTGTGTGCTTCGTGGGAAAAGATATTGGACTGATGAATGTCGTCTTAAACCTTGAATCAAGGTCATTTCCGGTTGTGAAGACCAACAACTTTAAGTTAGGAGTTTTTCAATTAATTCAGTACCGAACTTGAGCTTTGCACAACAGAGATGGTCGACAATGAGATTTGAACCAGAGGTTATTTTAGCAACTGCTGACGTTCACGCTAAGGGTAGCAGCGAAACGAGACCTGTGTGTTAACTATGTGTGAATGTAACTGTTCATGAATGTGGGATCTGTCTGTAGGTCAGGTTTTTGGTAATGACGGATTTGATGCAAGTCCGGGTGCTCAGGAAGAAAATCCAGCGACAGAGAAGATGTTCCAATTAACTGGATGGCGAGCCGACCTACGAGTCCTCGAGGAGGATCGTTCAGACTAACAACTATTTGAGAGTGGACTTCCCTTCTTCACTTCACGGTGTGGTAGGATGGACAAAAACACAAACATGGATCGAGCCAGCAATCAATCAGCTAATTGACAATCACAGACTGGAGCCAGAGACATTTATTAGTTTTAGTTGTGCGCACTTTATTATCTTAGTTTGTTATTTTTTTTTATTATTTTTTGAGGGGGTGGGGGGGGGGGGCATTTTGCCATTTGTTGTTTAACCATCTGTTAATACAGTTGTTAATACAGTTCATGAAAAGTTCATTCATAGTTCTTTCTGATACTGGTCCACATCACCTTTCTAATCTTGAAACGTAACCAGGGTTACACATTTCTGTGTAAATAAAATGAGCTGATGAAGTGATGACATTTTATATCCAAAAGGTCAAAGGTCAGCTTCACTATGACATCTTAACGCTCTGCAACGCCCCAGTCTGAGGTCCAGAGCGTTCTGGAGAAGGTTTTCATCAAGGATGTCTCTGTACATTGCTGCATTCATCTTTCCCTCCATCCTGACTAGTCTCCCAGTTCCTGCCGCTGAAAAACATCCCCACAGCATGATGCTGCCACCACCATGCTTCACCGTAGAGATGGTGTTGGCCAGGTGATGAGTGGTGCCTGGTTTCCTCCAAACATGACGCTTGGCATTCAGGCCAAAGAGTTCAATCTTTGTTTCATCAGACCAGAGAATTTAGTTTCTCATGGTCTGACAGTCCTTCAGGTGCCTTTTGGTAAACTCCAGGTGGGCTGTCATGTGCCTTTTACTGAGGAGTGGCTTCCGTCTGGCCACTCTACCATACAGGCCTGCTTGGTGGAGTGCTGCAGAGATGGTTGTCCTTCAGGGAGGTTCTCCTCTCTTCACAGAGCAACGTTGGAGCTCTGTCAGAGTGACCATCGGGTTCTTGGTCACCTCCCTGACTAAGGCCCTTCTCCCCCGATCGCTCAGTTTGGCCGGGCGGCCGACTCTAGGAAGAGTCCTGGTGGTTCCAAACTTCTTCCATTTACGGATGATGGAGGCCACTGTGCTCATTGGGACCTTCAATGCTGCAGACATTTTTCTGTACCCTTCCCCAGATCTGTGCCTCGATACAATCCTGTCTCGGAGGTCTACAGACAATTCTTTGGACTTCATGGCTTGGTTTGTGCTCTGACATGCACTGTCCACTGTGGGACCTTATATAGACGGTGTGTGTCTTTCCAAATCATGTCCAATCAACTGAATTTACCAGGTGGACTCCAATCAAAAGTTGTAGAAACATCTCAAGGATGATCAGTGGAAACAGGATGCACCTGAGCTCAATTTTGAGTGTAATGGCAAAGACTGTGAATACTTATGTACATGTGATTTTTTCATTTTTGATTTTTAATAGATTTGCAAAAATTTCAAAAAAAAAGTATTTCACGTTGTCATTATGGGGTATTGTGTGTAGAATTTTGAGGGAAAAAATGAATTTAATCCATTTTGGAATAAGGCTGTAATATAACAAAATGTGGAAAAAGTGAAGCGCTGTGAATATTTTCCGGATGCACTGTAGATATACTTTATTGATCCCAGGAGGGGACACTTTTTCATTACAGCAGCATAGGAAGATACAGCAAAAGCAATAAAAAAAAAATATTACTTGAATAACCATAGTGCTTTCGCACTTTCAGTGCTCGGGCCCTAATTACAGAATAAAAATAGAGGTAGTAAAAGTATAAATAATGTAAAAATGCACAGTATAAACGAATAAAATAGAATTAAATTAAATTAAATTAAACAACAGTGTTAATGGTGAAGGACAGATTTGGCCAGAGGGGTGGTCAGGATTATTCAATATAGATAACAGTTTCTTCAGCGTCCTCCTCTCCACCACCTTATCCAGACTGTCCAGTTGACAGCCAATTATGGAGCCGGCCTTCTTAACCAGTTTGTTAAGTCTGTTGGTGTCGCCGGCTCCAATGCTGCTCCCCCAGCAGACTACGGAGAAGTACAATGCACTGGCCACAACAGACTGGTAGAACATCTCCAACATCTTGCTGCACACATTGAAGGATCGAAGTTTCCTCAAGAAAAAGAGTCGACTCATCCCCTTCTTGTAGACAGCGTTGAGGTTGGTCTTCCAGTTCAGTCTGTTGTCGATGGAGGCACACAGGGACTTGTACTTCTCCACCATGTCCACATCCTCAGCGGTCGTGAAGCTGTTGTCTTCCTCCTGAAGTCGACCACCATCTCTCTGGTCTTGGCCACGTTCAGGAGCAGGTGATTTCCACCAGCCCACTCCACTCACTCACCGAGGACATTATGACCATATTGCACATTTGGTGAAATCCTGAATTGGTCAGACTAATCTTGGGTGTCCACTTTGTAACTGTGCTGATTGTTTAGGTCGTCTGTGTTATCGGGTTATTTATGTGTGTGAAGCTTTGCAGCAACATCCATATTTAAACATGCTTAGCCGGCTTTATTGGGCAAGCATGTGAACCTAGCATGTGACAGTTACAGCTGTTTTTATTACCGAGGCATAACCAGAGGTATATGGGCATATTAAAAAAGGGAGAACAAGTTTTGTATAAGCTATACAGTCTGACACGCTTCAGTCAGTAGCACAGCACAGCTTTCAGCGTTGCCAGGGGAAGCACCCACCCAGAGAACTGCAGCTCCCATAAATATGTCCAACAAGATTTTATCATCCTCTTTTAAAAACTAGGAACATATCTTCGGTAGCGCCAGCACCATTGCAGTCAATATTTTATGGCACAAAAAGTAAAGAGAATTCAGTTAGAATTTTATTACACAGCACCTGAAAGAATAATAAGGTTGTCAAAAAGTGTCTTACACACCAGTGAAGGATAAAAATCAAAACAAACTGCAAAATGTTAAGATAAAGAGGTAAATGTTACACTGTATGTGTGAGGAGGTGTTGATTTCTCTTGCCTTTGCTCATTTTTTTCAGCCTATATAGTGCCTATATAGTGGAGCTGTGTTTTATTCTTTGTCAAAAAGCTGGCTTTACTGCAGGCTCATGATCACAGTATCAGACCAACATGTCCCTCATTCCTTATTTGTAATCATCCCCCCTCAGTGTAATTAGTGCTCTTTGTTGCAGTACCTTGTACTTTTGGTTAATTTGGTTGCAATCTGCAACCAAATAAACATCCCTCGCCTCACCCTCCCCTTCAAAGACATCACAGACACGATGCCAGATGATGAGCTCTCTGGTGAGAGTAATCGCATCATGTTGGTGGAATACCTGGGTCAAATTATTCTGCAGCCACCGCTGTAAAAACAGGTGTCAGAATGAGATTCTGAAAACAGGATTTATGTGCTCATCACACCCAGTGTGTATACACGTGCAGGCGCACCCGCACACCCATTTCCAACCTGTTAATGTGTACCACTTGGTACACATCACCACTTGGCAGCGGTAGAATTGGAATCGATGCCACCGGAGGGAATAGCGAGCTCACCTTGAAGCCACAGAGAAGTGAAATGTTGAAATATTCGGTTTTAAGTTGTCGAAAAATACAAATTGCAGACCTTATGAGAAACACTGTCTTTTAGATTTTGAGGATTGTCAATTGCAGAGCAACCTCTGAGTAAAGCCAAAATGGACATTTTCAATTCGTACACTGTTTGTCAAATAAACCATACCTAAAGGAGCAGTGTGGAGGTTTAGCGGCATCAAGCCATGAGGTTGCAGATTGCAACCAAATGAACATCCCTCGCCTCACCCTTCCCTTCCACGCGTGTAAGAGAATTTATGGTGGCAACAAAACTTGCAAAAAAAAGCCCTTTCTAGCGTCTATGATTGGTTTGTCCAAGCGGCAACCGTAAGTGATGACACCCATTGCTTTGTGAACTGCCATTCTCAAGCTTCGAGTTTGGATTTTTTTGGCCATCACCATCTTGCTATTTTGGAGTCAGAAGTGACCATATTTGGACGAGCTGAGAAGGATTGAGTGATGATTTTGATTCGATCCAATTGAGAACCCGAGAACACTTTGTCACCCACTTATAGCGGAAACCTGACTGCACCACTGCTCAGACACGCCCCCAGAAATGGCGCTTTTTGCGGCCGAATATCTTATTAATGATGGGATTATTTATCAGATGGAGCACCATAGCACTAATAAGGAGTGACCTTAGTGAATGACACCATAATAAAACAAATTATTTATTTTATATTTCACGAGAGAAGTTGAATGGGAGTTTATGGTGCCAGAGGCTTTTTGGAGCCTAATACCGAGTAGCACTCGGTGGTATTGCACTTTAAGGCACTTCTGCATCGGCCTCACTTTTCAGACCCAGAAGCTACATCCACAAAAAGCACATAGACTAATGCTCTTTTGTTATTGTTGCCCTTTGGACAAACTCAACAATGACGTAGGAGGAATCACTTGGCTAAAGTGGCTATAGTTCAGGCAGACAGCTTAGAGCTTTTGATCTACTAAAAACTGCTTCCACCTCTGACTGAATGACCTCTGAATGACATTACTGTTTTGGGCTGCTCTGCTGTTGATTCAAATAGAGAAGCCCACAATGTATTGCAAACTATAGTACAAAACCGTAATATTGTCCTCAGTTTTTTGAGATAGGTTTTGTTCGGTGTGCTCCATTTGAAACGTAGAATTTTGCTGAAGCTTCCTCTCTTGGGATTTGATCTTTTTCTTGTTTTTGCGCCTCAATACAGTGTCTTGAACATGCTTGTCTTGTCATTATTAGATTTTTATGGGTACTGGCAAATATATAGGTTAATAATAAAATGAGTATGCTGTCAGCAACATCACTTCTGACTAACATTGTTTTATTGGCTTACAAGGTGTGGTGGAAATCGGGAAATGATGAGTCTGAGTCAAAATTTGTCTTTAAGGTCCTTTAGTCAAAGCTTTCTCCAGAAAGATTCAGACAATAAAGAGTACAGAGAGTCTGACCCAGAGTGCAGAGTGGTCTTGTAATTTAAAGAGGTAGGGAGGAGACAGCACTTTGATCAAAGCAGCTTTGAGTGATGGCAGACTCAGAAGGGTACTGTCAGCTCCCCCACAATCAAAAGAGACAAAGGAGTGCTTGTTAGATATAGTTAGGCTTATGTTTGTATAGGGACACGGGTAGTTACAGTTGTTCCCCTACAAAGGTTTGCAGGTTTTTTTGTAAGGATTAAATTAAAATTGCGAAATAGTAGTAAAAGTGTAACTGCTTTACTTCATTGAGAAACAAATGAGGAGACGTATTTAAGAAAGGATCAATGGACACCACAGACAAAATTCAATCTGTGGCATTGTATCAATTCTGTGAAAGGTTTTCTGTTACCTTTGCATTTTCTCCTAAACTCCACTCCTCCTTCACAGAGCTCTTAGGAGCTGAGGTGCTTGGTATTACCTGGATATAATCTAAACTTTTTTTTATCAGTCTGAAAATGTGATTTCATTTCAACACTTCCTGACACTGGGAATTGTTGAGAACATGTCCCTCATTGTCTGTCCCTCAAAATTAACAATCCAGAACTTTTAGATGAAAAAATAATACAGTGAGAGATCCATCAAGGGTGAAACACAATTTGGTCTATTGACTAAAGTTTTACAAGACTAAAATCCAATTTAGCCTCACTATATTTGAGGGAGGGGCATGCCGCAGTGGTTAGCATTGTCGCCTCACAGCCCTTAGGTCTTAATGAGAGTGTGAATAGTGTTTGTTTCCATCTGTCTCTATGTGTTAGCCCTGGGACTGGCGACCTGTCCAAAGGGTACCCTGCCTTTGCCCAAAAGGGAGCTGGGCTAGGCTCCAGCCCCTGCGTGACCCTGTTCAGGATAAAGCGGGTATTGATAATGGATGGATATTTAAGGGACATGACTCTTACTTGTTTTCATCTGTAGAAACTCTTTCCTCAGTCATCTTCCTGGACATTAGAACCAATTCTTAAATTGACAGGGTAGAATTTGTATTATTTTCCTGTCTGGCGCCCAATTATTATTCTGATTACTCTGGTGATAAAACTATGCGACACATGGGCCCAGAAGTTTCTGAGTTAAGTGTATTGGAGTGCATCAGTTATTCAACTTCCTCATCCTTGTAAGTAATTCTATCTCCTGATCAGGGAGAGCGTCAGGGCTGTCCCACTGTTAGCACACATAGTACTGGTGAAATGCTTTGTTGTTTTTGTTGGATTTAATTCTCACTAAGACTTTCAGCTGCACCACCTACTGACATACCCTGAGTCCTGTCTTGAGGTGGAAAGTGCAATTACTTACTGCATTTCTGCACTCCACTTAAGTTTTTCCATGATCTGATTCTTTATAATTCCACTCTATTTCACAGGGGAAAATTTACTTTTTATTCCACGATAATTACCTGACATATTTTGTGAAATTGTGTTTATTACAGATTAAAAAAATCTAAACACCCGTGTTAAATTTTGCCTATGTTGTAAATAGCTTGCAAACTAATTCCCCCAAATGTGATAGATATAAGAACAGTCCAAGATCACCAAACAACAGTTTTAAACTGAATACACTCTGAATTCTATTATCAAAACAATGAAGCAGCACTTGGCTGCAACTAATCATTATTTTCTTGATCTATTAATGTTGATTATTTTCTTGGTTAATCATTTTGTCCATAAAATTTCAGACAATAGTTTAAAACTTCCCACAGCCTGAGGTTGTAAGGGTGTTTGGTCTGTCCAACACCCCAAAACATTCAGCTGAGAAGCATCAGATCTTCACATTTGAGAAGCTGGAACCTGAAAATATTTGGCATTTTTGCTTGAAACAAACAACTAAGATTAATATCAGATCATTAAAATGGATGCAGAGTACCATTTTGCCAATTGACTAATTGATTAACTGAATAATATTTGCAGCTCTACAGCACAGTGATATTTATCAGTGTGGGTCAAGTTAATTTATGTGCTTGTACCTGCAACCTGTTTGTACGCAGCTTGTTTTGTAACCTAAGATTATTTCCTCCACCAAGGAGGTTATGTTTTCGGTTGGGTTTATTTGTTTGTTTGTCTGTTTGTCAGTAGGATTACAAGAAAACTAACAGTCCGATTTTCATGAAAGTTCCCAGACATTTGTAACGTGATCCAAGAAAGGAATCCGTTAAACTTTTGAGCACATCTGAATCACGGGGGATGGATTAAATTATTTTTCACTTTCATTAACATTGCAAAATTGGTGGTTTTGTAGGGGAGAGCTGGACATTTTTTATTTGTAACATCACTAAAGTTGTAAACAAAGTCCTACAGATTTTGGTAACAACTGTTTTGTTACTTGTTGGTGATGTTATAGTACAAGCTTTTCATATTTACATATGTACATTAAAATGTATGGTAAATTTTATCAACCACAAAAGACTTTTCGCCCTAACAGAGGTTTGCACTCTGTGCCCTTCTACTTTTTAATGTAACTAAATCAATCTGTGATCCACAATGTAACTATTATTGAACAAAAAAAATTTCATTAATTCCTAAAGGACACCTGCTCCATCCAGAAAGTGTAAAACATTTTAATATTCATAACCAGCTCTCCAACTCAGTGTTTTCCAATACTTTCAGCTCTTTCTTGAGAAGTTTGAATTCAAGTGAGACAAAAAAAAAAATCCATTCTCATTTCTATCAAAGCAGAGATGTTTGAGAGTAAAAACTTCTTCGTAATTGTGTTTCACAGGTTCTCCTGAGCGCTGTGCTGGACCTGCCTGTGACATTTCAAATGGGACCAGAAAAATGTTGCCCTTGTAATAACCCATGTCATGTGAACAAGAGAGAACCGGGAGTTCCTAATAAAATGTCAGTCTGCTCTACAGATGTAATAAGTCTACACTATCTTTCTGTGTTTCTCTCCCACGTATGTTTCTCTTTTACTGTGTCACCTTTGCTTTAGTCTCACAACTATTTTCCAAGTTTGGTATTATAATGCATCCAATTCCACATGCCAGCCCCTGGTGAAAGATTAAACAGTGAACCACAAATATTAAACCCAGTTCACACGTACAGTAGATGGCAATATGTGAACCTTGCTAAAGGCCATTTAATTTATTGCGCAGCTTAGTTTTGGAGTTCTCTAAATCATATTAAACGTTATTGAATTATCTAACGGAGTCCCGAGCCAAAATGTATCCCACATGAGAAATCTCTACAGGAGTAACAGCTGCTGTTTGTTCATAAAGTCAGCCAAGAAGATGGAAAATCCAAGTAAAGTAGAGTGTTTTTCAGGAAAGAATTACTGTCTAAATACAACTGACAAATACATCAACCCTGTACACACACTGTATTCTACTATAGCGCCAGTGTTACACTATCAAGATAATCAAATAATCAAAATTGTTAACAAGTAAGTGTAGGATAGAGCGGGAGATTGAGAGGCGGATCGATGCTATCTCAGCTGTAAAGCAACCGTTGTACCGGACCCTTTTGGTGACAAAGGAGCTGGGAGGCAAAGCTTCTGAGTTACCAGTCATCTATGTTCTGACCCTCACAGATGGTCATGAGTGTTGGGTAGCGACCGAAAGAATAGGATTGCGGATACAATACGCTAAAATGGGTGGCCGGGCTCTGCCTTCGACAGGGTAAAGCGCTGCGACATCTGGGGTGAGCTCAGAGTTGAGCTGCTGCTCCATCGCCTTTGAAGGAACCAGTGGAGATGCTTCAGGCATCTAATTAGGATGCCTCCATTGGAGGTTGTCGAGGGACCTCCAACTGGTAGGAGACCCCGGTGTAGATGCTGAACAGGCTGGATGGATTATATATCTAACTTGGCTTGGATACACCTTTTGATCCCCCAAGAGGATCTAGAAAGTTTTTCAGGGATGTCTGGGCTTCACCTGCTGTCACTGTGACCAAACTGGGATAAGCAGCAGATTGGATGGATGGATGGATATGATAAGACAAAGATTGTGAAGTAAACACATTTGGACCTGATAATGACCCGAGATGAGAAGTTATTATACTTGAGGGGGACCATATCCATCCAATCTATCCTAGAGTTGTTGAGATATTTCATTAAACCCAATAGTGACAACCACATGGTGGCACAAGAAGAAAAGTCAGGAGCTCATCAAAGGCCTCAGGATTCATCTATAAATATCCATATACCATGAATATCTGCACAAACTGCCATGGCAATAGAGGGAGTAGTTGCTAATGTATTTCACTTTGGACCAAAGTGATAGCCCAGACTAGCATCGCCATTCATAGAACCACGAACACATCTACCATGGCTACAGCAGTGCCACTGCTACAAACATTGGATTTGTGCTGAAACTCCTGTTGTAACAGTATTTGGCCACAGTTATTGTGTGTAGAGTTACAAGAATATCTTTGCTGTTCTTGGGCCATTCTCATTTGGGTTATTTTGAGCTAGTTAAACTCTAGTTTTACAGTGTGTGATGCATGGCTTGCTTCAGATATTTCCACAGTAACATTTCAATAAAGAAGCTACCTGCTCCAAAGAAGTTTGGCGAATTAGATCAAAATACCCAAACAACCTGCTTAGTGACCAAGAAGCTTGAAAAACAGAGTCATCATTCCTGCATCCAAAAAGCTGAAGCTGAGGTGAACCAATATCAGTTTTATACCATTCTCTGACAGTAATGTGGATGTCGGAGGTGCAGATCCAGCCAGATGTTTAAACTGGTAAGTGTCACTTTCAGGGGGATCAAAGTTTTGTAATGTGCAAATTTCCAATGTGCCTTAAAATAAATGAATGGAAACTCGCCCACAGCCTCTGGCATGTAGCTGCCCACTGTGAATTTAGCATGTGTGAGATACACACATTTGTTTGAGCTTATTAACTACATTTTGCTATTTTCTGAAACTGCAGATACAGACAAGAAGACATTTTCAAAATACACAGACATGCTGCTCGCTAGCGACGTGTCTATGCTTAAAAAAAACAAACTTTCCTCCGTGGAGTTGCGTCCAAGCCAGATTTAAGCAGAAAACTGTCGCTGTTTTGTTTTTTTGCCATTGATTTATTTGTTCATTCTGATTGTTGAACTGCTATTATCCACTCTGATGCCTCTTCAGATTAGCCACCCCACCACTTGCTGCATCACCTGATCTTCTCCATCCCTCTGCTCACCTGTCTACTCTGCTAATCAGTCCCTCCATATTTATACCTCGGCTCACCGCTCCACTGCTTGTTGATTGTCTTGGTGCTTCGTGCCGTTTCTTCATACTGTGCTTGTCCTTCCTTTTTGGAAGTTTTTGCTATGTATTGCTGTAGAAAATGCCTGCAGTTATGCCAACAAGAATCTACGTGATTATGTGTACACCACAAATAAAATTAGTCCCTTTGTAAATTCCATTGAGAGGTGACACTGCTGTGCATTTTATCAGAAAAAAACAGCGTTACTTTTGACACCTGCAATTAAAAGGGATGACTCATTTGGAAAATGTGTCGCATCTGATTTTTGCAATTTTCGCACACTTTATACAGTCAGAGACCCTCGTAAGAATGAAGTAATGCTGGGGAGTATGAATTTAACGAGCAACTGGAAAGAAAGGAGGACATTAGTAGGTTTTTAATTTTTTTTCATGTGAATGTCTTTACGCAACAACATAACAACATACTGTCAGCTTGAATGTGACTGAAGTTTGGAAAGGGCTGTTGATTTATCTAATTTTTTTTGCAAATTCTTTGCAGTAACTGAGAGGAAACTGTTTCTTTTGGCCAGGTCATAACAGCCCGAAAGCTGAGAGGATTTTCATGCCGCTGCTGTTGAGAGGACCTTTAGCACAGTAGAGTGACATTTTCCACTCCAAACCACAACTAGAATTACGACCTCATGGTTGTATGCCTCTGCCAACCAGTCAAGTTTCGGTTTGGATCCATCCTTGTCCAGACTCGTATAATACTGTTTACGTAGTGAAGATTTTGAAGGGATTTGGCCAGTAAAGCTGATTCTGAGACAACAAAGCTATAGCCATAACAGTAGTCGATGCTTCAAATATTGATGTTGCTGCAATGAAGCTACAAATTATAAAACGTGGATGCTTCACAAACATCTTTAACCCAACAACAGGGAAAATTTACACAAAATGTACACCCAAAATGAATGTCAACAACCCATAAATGTTCAAATGTGAACTGTAGTCACAGTCTTTCCATCCGTTCTTCAGTTTTATGTTGACCAGAAAAGTGTTTGTGCAGAACATTATGATGTCACAGTGAAGTCAGGATTCCTGTCTGCTCCTCTGTTTTGTCCCCAATCACCTCTCCTCATGTTTTCTGTCATTCCCCTGTCTGTTTGTTATTGTTTCCGCATGTGTTCTGTGCCCTCCTCTCCTTGCCTCCTGTCACCTCCCATGGCCACGCCCCTCACCGGTCTCAGCAGCTGCTACCACTCCCCAAATCACCACCTGCAGGTGGCTCATTTCCCTGATCACCTCCCCGGACTATATGTACCCTGCCCCTGCAGTCATCTGGTTGTCGGTCCATACTGCGAGTTCCTGCTAGTCACCGCAAGGACTGCCAGTCACCCGTCCGTCACCCGTCCGTCACCCGTCAGTTCCCGTTGCTCCTGCTCCTGCTCCAGTACAGGTACCCTGTTTCTGCTTCCAGTCCGTGCTCCCAATCTTGGCTGATTGCTGAAGCTAAGCAGCGTCAGGTCTGGTTAGTACTTGGATGGGAGACCACCTGGGAATACCAGGTGCTGCAGAACTACCAGTCGGAGCCAGTGAGTCTGACTGTCCGTCCGTCCCTGCTCCAGTACCGGACAACGCTTCTACCAGCTGTCCCGTCCGCTGTCTTACCAGCTGTCCCGACAGCTTCGCTTTCCCGGTGCGAGTCGGTTGAGTTGCCCTCCTGACTCGGGAGGAAATAGACTGTCCTGTCCGCTGTCCTGCCAGCTTCGTCTCCCCGGTGCGAGTCGGTTGAGTTGCCCTCCCGACTTGGGAGGAAATAGACTCTGGAGGTACCACTTGTTTCAATATAGACTGTGTTTGAACTTATACCCGAGTCTGTGTGCCTGCGTTTGGGTCCTGTTACACCCCATATCATAACAGAATGGACCGATCAAATATGGACCCAGCGGCCACAGACTCGGGTCCGAAATACATGTCGTTATTTCAGTTTACCAGTCAGGCCCACCAGAACTCACCCGTTCCCATCGAACCCAGGACAGGTTTGAGGGAACCCACCTGGCCTTCTGGGACCACCCCAGGAGGAGGCGATGCCGGGGTCACCGGTCCTCCTGTCTTGCTACGCCCCTGGTCTCTGGATTTTGTAGCCGTCAGTCGCCACGAGCAAGCCTACAGTCCCGTCAGTCGCCACTACAGACTCTCTACCCATGCAGCCACCGCCGGTCTCTGGCAATGCGTCCGGAGCGGTTCCCCAAGCCATTCCTGCCCTGTGGGTGTCCCCCGGAGAGGTTCCCGGAGCCCGTCCTCTCCCGTGGCCGTCCTCCGGAGCGGTCACCCCAGTCCGTCCTGGCCCGTGGCCGTCCGCCGGAGCGGTCACCCCAGTCTGTCCTTCCCCATGCCCGGCCTCCGTCCACCTAGGTTTCCTTACTCGTGTCTTGTGTTGTTGTGGTCCTCCATCCGTCCTCCCACCCGGTCCAGTCTGGTCGCCGAGAGGCTCCCTTTAAGGGGGGGTAAACTGGTCTTGTCTAAAACAATTCTTTCATTTGACAATAACATTACTGTAGCTATAATTTTGCCTGCCTTTTAAATGGCGTGTATCTACATTTCTTTCCCACTGCAGTTGCTTTCTCTTGCTGTGACTGTTTCCTCTGATACAGAACTGAGACCGCATCTTTCCAAGTGCTTTAGGTCCCTGAGCATAAGCATAAAGTATTTATTATTGCTGTGGCTGCAACAAGTACATACTATAGTGCAAGTGAATGTTGTAGGAAAAACAAACGCCATCCTGTATTTTGTCAGTGAATGTTACTGGAACATGAGATACAGTGCTGGAAACAATTGATAATTTATCCCTGAACATATTTGCTGTTTTTATGTAATTATGAGCAGATGGGGTTTGACTGCTAGTAGGAGGAGGAATGAACGTTTGCTTTGAGAGTTTAAAGGAAATGAAAGGGTTTATCTTGCAGCACCTATAAAATAAGTTGAACGGCTGTAAAATGTATTTCACAGTGGACCACTTAGGACCAGTTTTAAATGCATGGAGAAAAAAATAGAGTAAAACCTATGCAAAGAAAAAAGCTATTTTGTGGACAGTCTGAGAAAATGTTTTTTGGGTGTATGCACTGGGTTTACAAGTTTCTATATATTAAACTGTATAGTTTCCATGCTCGGTGTAGCATCCATATCCCATAAAAAATTGGTTCTCTAACTGACTATGTTTTTAGTTTAGTGGAAGAGAAAGTTATGAAATTGTAGTTTCAACCCTTTTAACAGCACAAAAAAAAACCTTTGGAAAGATGTCCATTAGCCAAAAGCTTTTTAGTAGTTCCAGTGGTTGTTAATATCCTTTGGCCTCAAAGAGTGCATTAGCAATCTCCAGGAACAATAACAGTCTTTAGCTTGTCCTGTAAATAAAGTGTGTGTGCATCTGTCAACGGTAGGAGTGCAAATTCCTCTTTTCTGTTTTTTGGACACTAGCTGTGGAAATTGCAATGAAGACTCGTAGACACCTGCCCTCTGGGAAAACTATGCATGCTCTGTAAGATTAATTTTATATTCTCACCTCTGAGCCTCAGACGTTATCATTGGATGAAGGTGCTCTGAGAATTAGATTCCCACAGTCAAGTCCCAGTTTGTGGTAGCTGTATTTAATTTTTAGGTGAAGTTTGTTTTCAACACAGTATTGTGATAAAAAGTGAATCTTAGTTTAACTTTTATTTGTTCGATAAAACTGATGTTTTTATTTTTGTGAGTCCTTCCAAATGTAATCCAGTGCAGATAGTGAGGAGTGATCCCTGGTGAAGTTAATTTGGCTGCTTTTTCTCCATGTTAATTCTGGGTGTGTAGCGGGAGCCTTTTGTTGTGGCTCTGGTCTCTTCAGTGCTACTGAGCCATCTGACGCCTTTGCTAACACTGATCAAATGCTGTGTGTTTTCTAATGAAGGAATTCCACCCACCTACTTTTCAGACAATTGGCAGAGTGGCACATGTATTACAAATTCAACATTAATAAATGTGATAAATATATTGAGGTGCGAGGGAAACTAAAGCTAAATTTGTATTTTTATCTGGCCTTTTACCAACAAGTTGAAGTACAAAGTCCTTCATTTAGTCTGTTGTGGCCAGTGCATTGTACTTCGCTGTGGTCTGCTGGGGGAGCAGCATTGGAGCCGGTGACACCAACAGGCTTAACAAACTGGTTAAGAAGGCCGCCTCCATCATCGGCTGCAAACTGGATAGTCTGGAAAAGGTGGTGGAGAGGAGGACGCTGAACAAACTATTGTTCATATTGGATAATCCTGACCACCCTCTCCACCACCTGCTGCAGGGACAGTGGAGCACTTTCTCCAAAAGACTCCTCCAGCTCTGCTGTCACAAGGACAGATACAGGAGATCATTCCTGCCGACCGCAATAAGACTGTACAATAACTCACCGCTGACAAAATACATCACACAACAATAATACTGTTGACTGTGTTTCTTGGTTGTTTGTATATTTGTTGTTGCATTTTATATTTTTACTGCTATTTTATTGCTTTCTATTATTATCTATTGCTTCCTGTATGCTGCTGTAGCGAAAAAATTTCCCCTCGGGAATTAATAAAGTAACTACCTAACCTGACCTAACCTTTACAAGTGAGTGTTTTTTTTTATTTTTTTATTTTCTGGGATATGCTTTAGATCTAAAGTTGTTAAGTTTCAACTCACTGCTGCAACCGTGTTTTTTTCAAAGCCCAATTATGGCGATTATGTTTGTACTGTGATAATCAGTAGAAAAAAACTGTTAGAAGTAACAGTGCTGCATTTACAGTGCATAACTATATTTGCCTCAATATACGCTTAAATTCCCAAATGAGTACTATTATGCAAAGGACCCTCTTTAAGAATACCGTATATTATTCTATTAGTCACCGATACATTAATGTGTAAGCAACACTAATGTTGAAACTGGTAAAAGTTTAACCACACTGCTGGGTAACTTGATATTTAATATTACACAATGTAATAGTTGATTATATTAATTTGGATCCGCAAGTAATGAGTACTTAGCAGTTTAAGACACTAAAAAAGTACAGTATTTGTTTTCAAAATATAGAGGGGTAGAAGTATAAAGTAACAGCACTTGAGTAAATGTACAGTGGTGCATAGATACATTATTCCATATTTCTGGATAAATATGAGCTAAAACATCAGATTCTCACAAAAGTCCTTGAAATAGATAGAGAACCCAATTAAAAAAAATTGGAACAAAATATACTTGCTCATTTATTGATTGAAGAAAATGATCAAACACGACATATGTGTGACAAAAGGATATGAACCTCTGGGATTAGCAGTTAATTTGAAGGTTACGTAAAAGTCAAATTTTTTTCACTAAATGGGATGATAATCGTGTGAGTGGTTGCCCTGTTTTATTTAAAGAACTGGGATTTATC
>NW_027185263.1:9979015-10006515 GCF_022577435.1 Embiotoca jacksoni
AATGGATGTGTGTATTTTCCCACTACTTTGTATTTTCTTGGAGCTCCAGAGCTATATAAATAATGTTAGGTTTTGTTCTCTGAACACTGCTATTTATGGATGAATTTATAATGTATCAAGCCCACAATTGTGCAGTCTCATCCATGACATTTAAATATTATATTAAGATAGATCCTATGTCCAATATGCTGTAGTTTGTACTCATTACAAATACAATATCTACCCTTCTATTCTGGGTTATTTACCCACGGTGTTAAAACTGTATCTCACAGGCCAACAGTAAACCTTGGTTTGCTTGAGGTGGAGCTGTCCACTCCACTGTGGTGCTGATTCCTGCTCATGTGCAGAAGCTTGTTTTCCCTCCCTCCATGTAGTCAACAGAAGCAAAATTTTAAATTAAGTACTAGCTGTACATTTTCCAGTTGCATTTTTTAGATGTAGCATATGCCAGTATGTCAATGCACTTTGGGTTTTTCTTTGTAGATTATGATGTTATACAGTTACTACTTAAGTTTATCACTCAACAAAATTGTACTAATTTAAAACTTAAAATTCCCAAATTAAAATTGAACTAAAATGAGCACATAAATGCACATGAGCATAAATTATACCTTTAACTTCATATTTTTTGATATACCTATATTTATTTCTTTAATTTGTTTGTTTAATTATGTTTGGTGGCGTTGGAGCTGCCTTCATTACTTTCCGCCTTTTGTCCAAGTTAATACACTATATAATTGCTGTAATTTTCACAGTTATAAGCACTGACTGATTTCACAAGACACAAATTACTTTTGTAGTACTGCCCAAAATGTATCAATCACTTGGCCCAGTTTGGAACCTCGACTAATAGGGACAAGCCTTGAGGTAGAAGAGGCTATGCACAGTGTCTTGCCTCCGATCACTTTGAATCTCACACCTTCCAGAGATGAGAAGGTATGGTGTCAGCAATTTTTGTGCTGTAGCTGCTTGCACAGCTCTCACTAGGTTTGTTTTTGCAAGATGCAGTTTTCCTTTGCGTACCAGTTTACAGGAGAAATCAATTACAGAACAGTGTTAGCGCTGCTGCCAGTGCCCCCAAATGGCTTCTGACATCCACAATGACAGAATAACTGGTGTCTTTTGTTCATGGTAGAGTTTCCTGTGTGTTGTTTTTAATTATGGTACAGATTTAAGAGTCAGAGCTGGCTTACAATATTTCAAAATAGTCTCTTTACCAGGCTGTTTACCAGCAGTGATCCTACAGGCTTCATTAGTCGAAGCCAGAAGATGAGTTGTGGGAAGAAGAAAGAAAAGAAAATACCCAATATGCAAACGTTTACTTATTCCCTCAGTGAATGAGAAAAATATGTGTAGCATAGTGAGTTTGTGTCTTTCCTGTCACTCCTTACTTAATTATATTCAGTAAGGTACAGATGCCATGAGAATAATCTTTGCTTTCCCCTTACCCTCAATATATATACACAGCATACATACACAACTTCTCACCCACATCCTTAACACGTGGTGAGACATTTATGGTGAAGTTCTCGTAGGTGGCAATATTTGCCTCAGGAGAGGCCTCATAGATTGTCAGGGAGAGGCTGCTTTGGGTGAGTGTGCTCGCAATTTTAAGAAAGTTGGCTTTGGGGAGAAGAGGAGGGGAAAAAAAATCTAAGGTTCTGCAGAGAGTGGGGGTGGGAAATGCTATTAAAGATTCAGATCTCATGACTCATCGTTTGCAGGGACATAAACAGGAGGGCAGATATGTAGAAAATGTAGTCTCACGAAACCACCTTTGGCCTACTAAGCTGAACAACCTGGATAAAGATGCACAGAGAACCTTGGGCAAAATGGCAACAATGGCTTTGGTTTGGTTTGGTTCGGGTTTGTTTGTCTTTCTCAACCCCCTAAAGACAATGTGTTACACACCTGCAGCAATCTTACATCATTCGAACAGCATCATCAGTCAGGCGCAAGAGAAAACAGCAAGACAAGAATGTATTACGTAGCCAGAGGAGAAATAATGTAAAGCAGGGGTGAAGTTAGGTTACAGTGTGGAGAAAATTAGGTGCAAGGGAGGGACTGAGGTTTGCTGGAGGATAAAGAAAAAGAGGGGCTTGAGGGTGAAAAGTTAATGTCAGAATGAAAAAAGACAGGATAAACTAAGAAGAAGAAAAGGAACGAAGCATGACTGGCTACAGCCTATGATCTTAGGTGCTAGATTATGCTTTTTGGTCTCTAGCGCTCTATTATATTTTACATGAAGCTCAGTATCTTCTATTCTTGGACTTAAAGTATTCTAGATTCTCAACCAGCAAACAATTTGAGAGTTTCAGTTGTAGTAAAGGCAGTCAGTGTAATCAACATGAAATCAGTACATAAGAAACAATAATAAACCTCACAAAAACAGTTTTATATCATCCAGGTTTTCATTGAGAAATAACAGAGAAAGCAGCTGCTCATGTTCTGTCGTTTTCGTCAGTCATGGTTTGATTTGATTATGTGACTCATGTCTGTCTGTCTGTCTATATCCACACACACACACACGCACGCACGCACGCACGCACGCACGCACACACACACACACACACACACACACACACACACACAACACAACACAACACAACACAGCACAGCACAATGCGGCATATGTCTGTGTGCAAAGGAAATAGTTTGAGAGAGAAAGAAAGGGAACATAATGCATGAAAGTGAGTAATAGTGGAAACTCTATTTGAAATCAATAGTGAAAAAAAACCCATCTCTACGGAGACACGTTTAACAAGAGGGAAACTAAGGTCCAACACCTGTCTCCACTCTGCCACCTGCAAGCCCAGGCAATCATATACAGGACATATGCAGCCAAACATTGGATAGATACCAAGAACGGTTTGGAGAAGGTCCCAGAGTGTTGGACTCTGCTGCCTTGTTAACATATTTGGCCTTGGTAGAGAAACAGAGCAGTTCTTCCCTCTGGTCAACATGGAGAGAGACAAAGCAATTCAGTCTTTTACGGGAGATCTTACACAAAGCATCAGATCAGTCAGTCCAAGGGATTTTTCATATTTTGGGAATAGTGTTTCAGGGGTATATAAGGCATGCAGCACCTGCTATATTTGTACTCATTAACATGAATGGAGAATTACAGATGCTGTTATGTACAACAACAGACATTTGACAAGAAATATTTTTCACATAAATTCTTGTTTGCCTAAAGGCACTCCTGACTAACTGATGGAGGTTTCCCTGTTTATATAATCCACAATGCTATGAAAAACAGTTAAATACAAAGTGGAAGGGAAATTTGTTATGTTGGTAAAACTTAATCTCTCTTCATATGTCTGCCTTTCTTATGCATTAATGGAACTACTTGTTTTATTCACACATTTTTAAATGTTGCTAGATGCTAATGTGGACACTGAGGGGTTGCCAGAGGTTTGTGGTCACCTCTTGAGCCTTTAAACAGTAGCTCAACAAATTTGCCCTAGCTGGAAACTGCTTAAGAATGTATTTGCGAGCGGCACAGTAATGATTCATCATTTCTTACCCGAGGCTTCCACTTTTAAAGAAATGGCATTTTTCTATTCACTTCATGATTTAAAGTGACAGTCACCATGTCCCCTCAGCACAGCTCTCTGAGTGTCTGGCTACCTCCGAGGCGGCTGCCTGTCTAATTGGCCAGGCAAAGTATAGAAGAGAGTGGGCCAGTGGCAGAGCAGGGAGGCACTGATAACAGGCTTATCACCAGGTGAGAAACAGTGAGACCAGGAACCTTTTTGCACCAGCAGCAGCAGCAGCAGCAGCAGCAGCAAATGGGCTAACCATTGACTAAAATTCTCTGCAGCATTGAAAGCCATTTTAAAATATTTTACACTGCATGTTTGACTTCAAAGGTTTTATTTGTAGCATCCGATCTACAGGTACTCTAAGGCTGCACTCTAATACAAATCTTTATTTATATTATATATGTATTTTAAAAGGGACTTTAAATTGTCTATGATTTAAAGGGCATCATGGAATCCTCCACCAAATATGGCAGTTATTTTAGGTTTAGCTGTAAACAATGGATATACATTTTTTTTTCACAATTGTAATACTAAAAACAGTCTGTTTTCTGCTCTAATTGCAAGGAAGATCTATTCTGCAGGACCATTAGCCAAAGTGTAAAAACACATAGATGATCAGACCTAAAAACTGCTCACATAAACAGAATTATTAAAAGAAATGTGTGCCCTTTCATGTAATTTATTCCATGCTACGACACTGTATACTAAAATAAAATTTAAAACAGATTATTAATCAGGGGATTTAAACACGTCAGCCAAAAATCCCCTCAGCATCTTTGGTATTCAGCGTTCGTCCCATAAACAGTGAGCCACACTATACAGAAGATAAAAGAAACAAAACAAAAGCGAAAGAACATACTGTAGCACAGCTTCAGTACAAAATGTTTTATTGAAGGTGACTAGGTCGAGCTTTCACATCTACCTTCTGTCAAAAACTAAAATCTATTGTTAAGAAGATGGTGTATTATCCAGTAACCTGTATTGAGCATTTATATTGGAAAAGGGGGGTGTTATGGCTTTTAGGTTGGGCTATGTAAAGGTCAATACATTAACACCTGAAATCCAAATGAAACCTCCCACCATGTCCATGCAAGGATTACTCAATGGACTTTGTTTGACACTGAGATTGTCTGTAATGGAAACTGCATTACTCCAGTTCTTCTTTATCTGTGTAAACACTTTCCAGGTATTTTTAAAGCAATGTCAACATAATGAAGGCCTGAGAAGGGAGCTGAGATTACATACTGACATTCACAAAGGTCAACTTCTCATCCAGCAACCTCTCTATACACCTATGCTCATCAGCCAAGGTGTCCCTTTCTGGATCAGTCAATCCATCAGCCTCCCAACGTCACCGGTTCATTCCTTCGGTCCTTAAGTGCTGCCTTGAGTAGTAGGGTCATTCAGATAAAGAAAAATCAGGAATGCAGCTGCTGTCCCAGAGATCAGTAACTAAAATTAGTTTGAGTCACTGATCTATGAGGTAAAACAGTCAAATAACTGCACGCACAATTTTTCTAAGCCACTTAGAATTTCTCTTAGCCTTACATTAATTTTGTCTGCAAGTAATCTCTCCAGCCAACTCCTATGTAAATATGACACATTTTCACACCAAATATAACATGTCTTGTAGCTCCATTTCATGAGATTGTGATTTTTGTTTTTTGTTTTTTATTTGAAATTGTGAAGAAAGCGCAGTCTGTTTCATTGGACGTCATTCCTATTTTCAGCAACAGATGGAGAAACCTGTCCAATGATGCAGTACTTTGATATTCATCACAAATAGATTAGATTTAGAGTTGCAAGCGTGTTGGAAATATCTTGATGGTGTGCAATCTTCATCTGACTTGTTCTCTGATTCACGGGAATCAGAAAAGAAATACATCAAACGTGTCAGCCCAGAAATGAAAGGCATTGAGACTTGATTTTTCATTATAAGAACTGAGCGAAATAGATGGCAACGGTGATAATGACAGTCCAGATGATGATTTTGGACAAGAGTACATTTACTTACTTGGATTAGATAGCACCGCTTTCATGTACAACTGCATAGGTTTAGATTAAAAAGATGATAGAGGTCTCACCCTCGTGAGGTTGAACAAACTTTGCTTCCAGACATACACAACAACTACAAAAGTGTCTGATTTTTATCGAAAGCAAAGTGTGTAACCCCAAAACTCTCACTATTGCTGTATTTCAAAACTAAAACTATTATATATAGTATATATAGACTATATAAGTAAAAAAGCTCAAATTCACTATTTTATTCAAATCATCATCAGAGCTGTAGAGGACAGTTAAAAAGAGGGCCAATCATGCATTAAAAGCATGTTGTATTTTCTCCATATCACAATTTATGCTGCTAACTGAAGACGTGAAGTAATTGATGGAGAACAAATGGCCCAGTTAATGTTTTGGAGATATTGATGGAGGCTTCATCCAGTGAAACTCCTGACGTAATCTTCAACAGAAAGGTTGTCAAATGAAGCCTGGCTTTGCAGACAAATAGTTTTTCATTCTTCTTTTTACCTTTGTCTTTTGACAGCAATATAAGACAAATCTAAAACTGCAAGCCAAAAGCGGAGGGAGTGATGGATAACTATTTGGAATGTTACATTGTTTCGTTTTTCCACAAAACATTTTAATAATTCACTTTCTTCCCCACAGGCAGGCCCAATACCTGACCTACCAACGGGTAGTGTGTTGTTGCTGCTATTTTAGATGATGCAACAGAGTGATTTTTTTTCCCCCCTCTGGTACAATGCTGGAAACCCAGCAACTTGATCAAGACAATGGACACATTGCGCTCAAAAATGCCTTAAACATTTGCTGGCTGTCAATCACTGTGGAGAGAAAAAGTTTGCCCAAGAAACCTGTATAAATTGAGTTGCTTGGTTTTCAAACTTCAGTGACTGAATCAATGAATGAATGACTCAACAGTGAGACAGTCAACCCCAAATCTGCTCACATGGCCAAAAATCTCTCCAAAGTAAACAACACATTATGTTGTTTGTCCACGCCCTCTATAGAGCAACACATGGATGTGTTTCCTGATCTGACCCACTTATAACCTCATTTTTCTGTGCTACTTTTGCAATGTGGAATCGCTATGGTTAGAATTTAGTTAGGTTTAGGCACAAAAACTACTTGGTTAGATTTTGAAAAAAGATGATTAAAGTGAGGGAAATCAACAGTTAATAAAGCTTAGCGGTTGTTCACACATTTTTGTTTAAAGTTATAATGACTGAGGCCATAAATCAGTTTTCAAACAGTCCATCTCTCGGATTGACACGGTAATTATGAGACAGATCAAGCCACATATTTAAGTTATATTCTTAACAATCTTTTTTTTTTTTAATCCATTATTTCTCAGGGTAGAGTGATATATTTAATATCTATACCCTTCTTTTGCACCTCACTTGGCATAAAATGACACCTACCAAACCCAAATTAGTTAGCATACTAACCACTAATCACTGACACACAGCATCCCTCCACTGTTTAGCGGCTCAGATTAACAGATGTTTGTTTTTTTGAGTTTTTCATAGTATTCTGGAAAATCTAAAACTTTGCGATCAATACATTTTGGAAGTACTAGAACCTCTAGGAAACTGTGTGGTTGTGTAAACCTCTGACTTCCCAAGCTGGAAATTCGATCTGCAGCATTTACGGGAGAGACGTCAAAACAGTTGAGGTAACTGTGTGATACTCCCTTTCTTTGCTCCCAACAGTCAGTCATCATTTCGACAGCAGTTAGCAGGCTTTGTCACTTGAACATAAACATATGTCACAATTAGGCATTGGCTGAGGTGACTAATGTTGTTTTCTTTGGGAGGACAGCCCCATGCTGTCACTGCTGCTACAGCTACAGCCGCTGCTACAGCTGTATTATCGTCACACTTCGCTCCCTGTTTCGCTGAGCTTGGTGATTCCATTGGGGAGTGATGAGGTCTGGACAGCAAAAAAAATGTACTCTGTTCATATTCTACATTCACAAAATAATCTATTTCACCACATCTTCTTGCTGAAATTAGTATAGAGTTACTGTCACCTTATTTGGCTGAGTTGTGTGCCATTGTTTGCCTTTGACTTGGCATATAACACTGTATTTATCACCCAATTAGAAGTTTATTGAAATGCATATAAAAGCCGTTTATCAATATGATAGCTGTTCTTATTCTTTGTTTCAATCCACTCTCATGGTACCCCCCTTTTTAGCAAATTGAGGCCTTTTTTGGGGTCACAGTACAGTCAATAGGTCTGATGATGTTTCTTTCTAAGAATCTTTCCTCAGTGGTATTAAACCTCTGTAGCTATATTTTTTTTAATACACACATAAAATGGACACAAACATGCATAAAACAGAAGCACACGCTGGATGGATAATTCATAAAATTAATTATGCAGTTTAGCAACCTGAATGATCAGTGCACTCTTCATGCAGGCACTCAGGGGATCATCCTATACTTTTTTTGTAGATAGATATTCAGAATCTGCTCAAGCTATGATGTTTTTTCTTCATTGACCTCGCTGACATTGTGAATGTTGTTTTCTTCTTGTTAGTTACTTTATCAGTGTTGACAATTTGCTTCATTGGCAGTTCTTGTAAATCAGCTAAAAGATCTGCACCTGTGTTCAGGTGTCTTTGCATCATCTCAAATCTTATTTTTCCATCCTTCTTTTTCCACTTCCTGTACTTCAGAAACTATCATTAATTTTTTTTTTTTTTTTTTGATACATCCACATGTCTTTGTCCACCTTTGCTTGAAAAGAGGCAAAAGTTACAAAAGTTAGGCAGACATTCAAGGAACGAAGGAAAGTGAGGAGTATGTCTTTTAGTTTGGGAGAGGAGCAATAGAAAGAAGGGAGATAAGCAAGTGAAAAGAGTCACAATTGTAATCAAAAATGATGGACTATCTATCTATGGATATTTAGATTGTTAACATCAAACCGTAACCGTGCTCTTATCTGGTTTTCCTCTGCAACAGCACACTGAAATGAAATTCTACAGTATGCTTTAGCATACTGTAGAATTTCATTTTCCCTCAGGGATGAAAACAGCTCTCCTAACACCCTGCATGCACACCCAGAACAAGTGTTGAGGATGATGTTCTTTTTGCTGGGAGATGATAGAAAAAGAAGAGCTCATTCCCATCTCTGGCTGAGGCACAATTCCTTGGAGCCTTGGTGCTTGCGAGCTCACAGTTCCACATCAGCAGCAGCACGTATTCGAGGTCTCCTGGCACTCCTCACACTCACCTATATGGCATGATCCGCAAACGCTACCACCTTCACATACCTGTTATTAACCTGCGACTCTATAGCATTTTGAGGTTTTGCTCGAGTTACTGGGATAGAGAGTGTAAAGTCAAATCTCCACTGTGTACAAATTTACATATCAATAAGTGCCATATACTGTGGAACATTGTTTACAGTCAATACTGTAGAATTCAGTTATTTATTCCGAAAATAAATGTTTTAGTGTGTATGGGTCGTTCTGCACACATGTATTCACTTACCTTTTATCCAAGATATGTGCATTTACATCCATTTATTCCAAGAAAACATTTTGCGATCAAACGCGCTCTCCGTACTTGTCAAATGTTCCAAGGTTCCTCGTTTCTTTAGTTTCTCAGTCCCCTTCTTCTGTTTTGCACTGTCTCTCTCTCTCTCTCTCTCTCTCTCTCTCTCTCTCTCTCTCTCTCTCTCTCTCTCTCTCTCTCTCTCTCTCTCTCTCTCTCTCTCTCTCATCCTTTCCCCCATTCCTCCTCTTCACTCTCACACCTGTTCTCTCTCTGAGCACTTCCCTCCATGCAAGTGGTAAACATGATTTGCATACACACCGGCACGATATACCACACTTCTTTCTTGGGACTGTAAAAAAATGCGAGGTTGTGAAAAGCACATGGGCACCCAAGGCAGAGCACAGACGTGTAGTGGACTAACTTGCATCATATTATCTCACACTTGAACACCATGCTACGATGGGCATTTGGGTGCATTCGTGTTTCCAGAAGCGCCCCAGGCTGAAGGATTCCCATATTGACAGGTCTACTGCTGGCTCCTTTGGTCTTATCAAACCAGTTCAAAGTTCTCCCTTTCATCTGGCCGTATGAAGAGTCTTTGCTAGATCACAGAAAGCAAATGTTCTCTTGCTATGGTGCTAAGAACAGAATACAGCTCAATGTGAGAGACAATAAAATGATTCTAAATAAAACAAGCAAACTAAAATAAAAATTAAAAAAAACTTGCCCACAGCTGCAACAACTGTAATTTAATTAATATGTGAAATGGACATTTTAATATAGTGGACTTAATAATATAGCCATAACCCCAGATGGTCCTCATAAGTGCTTCCAGCATCATCTTTGGCAAAATAAAATTGAATACCTGATCTTGTCAGGATATAAAATCTGAAGCTCCTCCATAGAGAGTAGATTTGGAGAGCTGCCAGATCATTCTCTCTGGAACAGCCTGATTTATTTACAAGCTCAACTTTTAGTACCATTTGTTCCATCTTTAGGAGAGAGTTTTTAACACTGAGAGAGCGGTCTTTGGCAAACAAAGGTATAGACGGTATTAACCTGTAACCATTAAAATATATATATTTTGTTTAACTTTTTCTGTTTTATGTTATTGAATAATTTGATTATACTGGGTATGTCTTTGATGTTCTGTGTTGCTGTAACTTGGTCATGTCACCCATGAAAAACATTACATTACGTTAGCTAGCCAAGTAGCTGAAGTAAAAAAGAAAAAGAAAAAAAGAAAAAAAAAAAAGGGAGTCCTATTGCACTTGCCCTTGCAAAGTGATAAGTGCATCAAGTGTTTCTGAAAGCTACTGAGACATAGGCTATTTCACACTATTTCAGATTTTTGTTCCACTGTCCTATTGAAACAGCCTTTAATCATCTTCAGTCTTTAGCCATGAAACCCTATTTCTCCTGCCCTGGAGCAGTAGATAGCCCGCCAGTAAGAACGCATGAGCTGTGTGAAAAAAGAGATTTTGCTCTTATCCTGTCTGGACACCAAGGTGTGGCGAAAGAGGAAGCCTTTTCTGAGAAAATTCAACACAACAGAATGAGCAGAGCTGCATGAAATCCAATCAAAACTAACGGCAGCTGGCGTCGTGTTGTCTATGAGAGTCCCAGGACTCTTTTGGATCTTCAAGGGATCTCTACGCCACCATGATGCTTCCAGCAGGAATACAGTTGTAAGTGGCAATAGCCTCAATTTTTGGTGAGGGTAAACAAAAATGTTTATAATCAGCCTAAAAGTTTGTGTGGAAACTTTTGACTCGCATAATATCCAGCAGATTTTGACTTTTTTATTTTCTCATGGATAAGACCTCATATCTGTGGTCACTGAGCACCACTCTCTTTTAGCAACATAAAGTGGGTGATATTTTCCTGATAAGCAACTTTTTCCATATGTGGGAATGATAATGTCAGCAGTGGTTGTTTGTTGACATGATTTATGTTCAATAGTGAAGGTGGCATCATGTAATGTTAGAATATACAGCTGCAAAGAGTCCACGATGAATGCCTCACAAAGTGCCTACCATGTTCAAATGTATTTGTTAGTGGATGATGAAGGCGATCACTCTCCAGCATAACCTGTGAATTTCAACGGGCACGGATCTTCTGCAACGCTCTTTTGTTCCATCCTCTGCACGGCTTCCCTCCCCACCGGGAGCTTTCCAAAAGCAAAGCGTTCTGTCTACCTGTTTTTTTCAACTTGCTGATTTGGTCACATTTCCTTGATTTTGGTGGAAGTGGGATATGTTGCTAAATATTGGGGTGTTTTCATCTGTTAAAACTGTGTTGTTATTTCTTTCTTTGTTGTGTTGAAGCATTCAAACAAAGTAAATACAGTTGGTTGTGTTCGAAAATACTGTACATTCTCATCTATATTTCACATAGTGTGCCTGTCATCCACCACAGAACATATTTCTTCTTCTGCTCAAGGGTAGATGTTGATGTAGAGATGTGACATACGATGGAAAGTTTGCGCGGGGTGTTTTATTTTGAAAATTGATCGGCTTCTCTACGCCGTTTCTGGTTCTGAATCTCTGTTATCTGCTTTGTGGAGCTAGAAGCGGCTTCTATCAAAAATTTAGTAGGTGTACGTTTTTTTAGCGAAGCGGAGTGGAGAGGCACTTCTGGTTCTGGGATGAAATGCACTGCGGCACGACTGGTGGAATTACAAGCATGGTCAAGAATGGACGCAATCAGCTTCTGCAGCTGTGTTGTGGCCTGAATGCAATGCAGCAGGTTCTTGTGGACTCAAGCCTGTGGAGAATAAGTTGCCCTAATTTACCATAGATGTTACAGAATACTTATATATATTGTTTTTGGAACCAACAACCAATTATCTCATTTAGGTATTGTCCTGTTAGTAAACATAACAAGAAAACCAAAAACAATTCAAGTGTAAAAGACAATCTGACTGCTCTTTAGGTTAAAGCCCAATACTGCCTCTGCATTATTAAAGTAACACATTAACATCGAGTTTATATGCCTGTATTTATAACCGCATTATGACACAATTATCACCAAAGTATTTATTAAGCTTTTGTTACCTTGTTTATACTTGTAATGGCTGCATTGATCCTGTCGGGACAAAGAAAATGTCCATATGGGGACTGTGTCAGCTGTCATAGGTGGTAAAGCTTTCACTGGCCCAAACTACAAGCTGATGTATAACATCACAATCATACCGCTGCTACTTAGCTGTTGCTGTCACATGGTAGTCTGAGCACTGGCTGATCACTAATGAACTGCAAACAAAAACCGACTAACTACATGTCCTGCGATGCTCTGCAACTCAATAAAGATTAAACAAATTATTGTTGTTGAGCTAAGGCTCAGACAAGCCGTGTGTACTTATTAAGACTCTTTATGTCTGTGGAACAACAGAGGACAGGAACTTGAATGGGATTCTTCAAGCCTTTCAGTCATGTCTCAGCCCCAGCAAACTTTTAGGATTTAAAAATCCACAATAATCTGAGCCTTTCTGTCACAAGTTAATTCTCTCAACATAGTTCACACACAGACAACTACGCTGCTCTTCTGTCTGAGGTCTTCACATCTTAATTGTGGATTTACTCATACTTAGTCTCAATATGTAATGTGTGCATTTATTTAAATAAAAAGCTTTAATTTCTTAATCCAGAGCTCAAACTCAGTGTTTTCTATGTTTCTGATGTTGCAAGTATGCAACATGTATGTCAATCTGACACAATTAAGTTATACATTTTCCAGTTTGAATTGGTCATACAAAACAAACACGCGTGGCTTTCATCAGATGCTACACAAATTAATGGAAAATCAGCTCAAACAGCAATAGTGTAAATTGAGCAGTTTCATCTTTTTTTTTTTTTTTTTTTTTATATTACCTTGAACAAATAGGCTTTCAATAGAAGCTGTGAGCTATCTGGATGCTGTTCAAGGCTGGCTGAACTTGTGGCACATTGATGTTGTAGCCTACAGTTTGAAGCACATTATAAATATTTACCTCACAGTAAGAAGAGGTTTAGGAGAAGTGTCCTACAGTGTTGAAGCAGTTAAACCCACAGTAAAAATCAGCTGCAGGGGTGGATGTTCAGGTCTGCCTCTGTAATCTACAGTAAGGCTTCATCAACATGTGACAGGGCTTTTCCAACCCTTTGATATTTCTTCCACTGCTCTTTGCCTTCAGAGTTGCTGCCTCACCGCAACACTCGCTACTTTGCCCTCAACTTTCAGTTTTGATGTAGAAGAATGCTACCACAGCAACAGGGTGGAAGAGGTGTATGCTGCTGGTTTTTGTTGACTGAATGCAAATCTTATTTTTATTTGAGGTGCTACTTGCACTCACACGTGATATTGCCCGGCTGTGTACCAAGGGAAACGGAATAAATCCTCCTAGTATAGGTGTCCAGTGAGGTAGAAATAAACTGCACATTTGGCAAAGCAGAGCATGATGTTGGTGCTATTTTGCTATTTTCTGGATAAATTGTTGTTCATTTTGATATTCTTCCTATACTTTTTTACTGAGGAAGCATTAATGTCATTCTTGTGTCATTGTTTTAACTGATCTGTAGACTGTTTTAATGCTGGTTCTAGGTCTTTCAGTCTTCTGGTTTGTTGTTGGATATTTGTGTGTCTTTCTCAATTGCATTCATATACTCTACATATCGCACTACACCTTAATGCATAGTTTGCTTGTTTATCATTTAATGGGAAAACCTGATGTGTAAAATGAAATTGCCAACCTATACATGTCAGCTTGCTTTGCGTTAGTTTTGATTGATCATTTTATCGTGATTTTATTCATTAATAGCCTGAATCAGCTTAACATTTTAAAGCTTGACAGTTGCAATTATTTTAATGATGGCTAAATCATCTATATAAAAAATAAGGACTTTAAATGCTTTTTGAATACATTTGTAATATGAATTTCAACATATTGTGCTGTATGCACAAAAACAAAGTGCACTCTCTTATGGCCATGTATTAAACATTCCTCATTTCCATGATAAAACCACATTTTCCATAAATTCTTTCACATCCCTTTTTTCTGGTTGTCTCAGTTTGTCCATCAGCCACTATGTGGTTTGTTTTGATGAGGGCAGGCGTCTGGATGAGAGAAGAGGTTGCAGAGTTATTTTTGTTGATAAAGTGATTTTTTTTTTTTTTCTTGGAAAGACTTTCTTTGTGCTGTAATGCCTTCAGGAGAGCTTCTGTTGAGAACTTTTTTTGCATAAAAATCACGGGAATTGCAAAGCTCCTGCAAATATTGCAGAGATCGTTTGAATGTGCTCAAATTATTTTTTTTTATGTATTATTTATTTATTGTGATCGCAAGATCACGATTTCCTGGAGGGAATGACATATATATTTCGTAAGCTTGAATCTCTAGCCCTGATCTACATGATCCACACCTATATACCTAACTGGGTCCTATTCTTCTCTGCACATTCAGGGTGTAGCAAAGGAAATACTTCTTGCCTGCCCGTGCAAAAAAACCCAACTATTATCATGGGAGAGATCAGCATTGTGCTGTGATTAAAAGTGCAGTGAAAGTATGACAAGGGGAAGCCAGGGGAAGGATTTGTAAGCTGGTACTCAGCAACTATGAAGTGACCATTTGAAGAGAAACAGACCCAATAACATGGTGTGCACACAGCAAGACGGTACCGGAGTACTAGATCAGGAGAAGGTGAGAGAGTAAGAGTGAAAGAAAGACAGGCGAAGAAGTAGATAAGTGAGAGGGGGACAGAGAGTGCTAGTAAGAGGTTAAGCACACACACTTACACCTGCAGTTAAAGCCTTCACCCTGCCATATTATCCCTGGCCTTGCCCCCCATGCGCACAGATGCCAAGAAATCCGATTTGCCAACTTTGGGAAGCTGTGTGTGACAGCCAATTACTGGGGAGTGGACTCCCAGTGGAGTCACCTCCTCACCTCACAGCCCAAACATCTGCCTGTCAGACAGTCAGGGAGGCAGCTAGACAGAGCAGCAGAGAGAGGACGGCAAGCTGGCAATCCTACGTGGACAAAAACTGACTCAAATGTTTGCCATCCGAGTTGTTCGCTGTCAGATATCTGGAGTTCAATCATAAATCATCATTTTACAGTTAACTTTACCAGAAAATGGTGAAGGTGCTTTTGAGGCAAGCATAATTCCCATAAACGTATGTTAAATGCTGATTATCCCAGCATTATTCTATATTACGCTGTCACACAAGACAAACCCAGTGCTCATAAATTTTAATTGTGATCAGGAAGAATATGGTGTTTTATTCAGAGTTATATATGCTCCCATAAAATGCATGAGATATTCTCAGTTTATTCAGAATGTTTTGCTAAAATTCGCTGTATTTACATTCATGATCACCTAGGAGGAAACTTTGGGGCATCATTAAACAATAAACAAATAAACACAAACAGCTTTTGATCATCTTACTTTAATGCCAACAGTGTTTGCGTGAAGAGACAGGGTTTCTCTGCATGGATAGAATCTGATTGACAATTTACATCTCTAATAATGTTGTATTACTAATTTTATGTACAAGGTTGTCAACAGGCAAGCACAAAGACCCTAAACCAGACCTTAAAGGAGATCAGTTATCACTAAATAAATTGGAAGGCAATTTGACTAGATTAACAGCAAAATTGCTAACCAGATTGATGACTTGATAATACCACTATTCCCTCATCCCATCAATATGTGCATACTCATCAGTTTAGTTTTATGTTTAATCCATGCTGTCAAGTGTTGGAAAAGTCAGCTTCAATGACAACAATTTGTTGGGTCTTTCATGCATGAGTAGTGTTCTCAGGGGAGGAGGGGAGAAATGTGCGAACAAAGACGGACTTTGGCATTGATCAAACCAATTAAATATTAAAGAAGTCCACCTTGAAACAGCCCTCACGCAGAATTCTTCAAGATAGTGCCATGATCTTACTGTATGTAAGATCAATAGTTTCATTTCCATGAATGCAATATACAAAAAAAAAAAAAGAACAAATGATTAATTTAAAGATGCTGATTATGGAAGTTGTGTGTTTTCTCCTAAATAAATTAATAACCTTGAATTAGTTTCTTAATTAATTACTGTGTAACTAGCTTCCCTTGTTCTGAGTCTGTCAATCAATTTAAACAGACTTCGAGTTCACGTTTTGAAAGGACTGCATGTAAAACAAATGTAATTTAAATTCATCTAAAATACAACTGTTCTTTTAAATCCAGAATCAGTAGGCCTTTGACACTCCGGTGTAATTGCAGTGTACATGTACTCCCCAGTCTGGTAGAAACCAAATGATCAATAGCTAGTAAATTCATTTGAAGCCGGGGCCAATGCGAAAGCAAGCAAAAGTTTAACTTGGAGAATGAGATTGCTTGACCCTTCTCTCACTGGTCCTATAATGCAACATAAATTTGTCATGAATAATCTCTCGCGGTCTCCTCGTCCCCTACTTTTTCTCTCCCGTCCCCTCATGCTGTTGCAGCTCATTTTTGTTGTACAAAGGACAGTCAATAAATGGGTAAAAATTGGGGGAATGGGAGGAATAGTGCAATATGTCCAGCCACTATGCCCTCCCACCTGCAACACATTATGACAGGAATATAAGGAGAAACTGTGAGAAGAGGAGATGCGGGGAAAAAGAAAGTCCCACATTCCTTGCCAAGCAGTGAAATTGAAGGGGAAATAATATGAGGTATGTCAAAATGCAATATCACCCCGTTTACCCTGATGTTTAAGCTCTTCCCTGGCTCCAGTGCTTTGCAAGAGAAGCAGAGAATTAAATAGGGAGAGCAATACGTTGTGAAAGGGGAAGGCATATGAAAGCAGACGGTGGATGGAGAGATGAAAATGAATATGAGGTAGAGGAAGAGGCAGAGAAAGTGAGAGAGCAGCTGGTAATAGGGATATAAAGAGTGTAATCTCTGACTCGAGCAATAACATTTAGCTATGGAACGGTGTGTGGAGGGCACACACACACACACACACACACACACACACACACACACACACACACACACACACACATATACATTTACAGCAGTCCAATAAATAGTTCTGACCTGAACAGTTTCACAGCCTTAACTGCAGGCCGTTGGAGATGGAGAACACGCACACACACACACACACACACACACACACACACACGCACACACACACACACACACACACACACGCACGCACGCACGCACACACACACACACACACACACACACACACACACACACACACACACACACACGTTATGGATGTCCCTGCCCTTCAATGCAGGCACACATGTACATCCATCCTCAAGCCCTCACTTGTGCTGCAAACTTGTTAACACACCTTTAGGGCCCCAGAATAGGTTTGGTGCGCCAGCAGCCGTCTGGCACACAATGGGCACAGAGCTGAAAGATTTGGATAGAGGAGACTTATCACTACTTGCCTAAAATGATTCACAAATCAGAAGTGAGGTGGGGAAAAAAGTATTCCCCAACTGATAAGGACACCACCACCCTGAGAGCAAAGACACAGCTATCTCCGAAGAATACTTTGTGTAACTACATACACGAACGTCTTTATCCGCAGCCTCCTCCTTTTCTCCTCCTGTCTCCCTGCATATAGGGAACCATTCCTCAGTCCATGCACAAATGAAATGACACACAGTTGCCGCTGTTCGCATTTACAGAAATCTACACACACACACACACACACACACACACACACACACACACACACACACACACACACACACACACACACACACACACACACACACACACACACACACACACACACTTGTACACGCAAACAGTCCCCTGGCTCCATCAGGAGACAGTAAAGGTCTCACAGTGGCCTGGGGCACCAGGATTGCTGCTTAATAACTTGCCCGGGGCATCAACCTGACAACACTAGGTACTAAATACACACACAGAGTTGTAGCTGTTGTGTGTCTGACTGTCATTCTATTCATGTTTCTCTCTCATCTCGAGCAGGAGATTTCTTTGTTCTCAAGGGAGGAGCTGAGAAACGTTCTAACAAAGACGAGCTTCGGCGTTGATCAAAACAATTAACTATTAACGACCAAGTCCATCTTGAAACAGAATTCCAGTTATTTCAGAGCTCATTGTCCCAGCGGTCAAGATGTGTACATAACAATTGTGTTACACAGCCAGCACTGTAAGGAGGAAGCTCTAACCAGGCAGAAGCACGCATTTTTCTCTCTCATACTCCGACACAATGTGTCCAACATCAAACTATGTTGTCTTTTCTAAATTTGGTTTAATTTTGGATGACAAATGAACAAGACAGCTTGTTTTCATTCACTAGCTGTCCACTAGCTATATATATATATAAATAGACATGCATTTTCTAAAGATGCACGTTTAGAATTATTAATCTTGGTTCTTTGGTCGGTTTTGTAACAAGGTTTGTCAATTTAATTGGTGAGATATTTGTAATCTACAGCTGCTTGTTAAACCAGCAAGAAAACCTCTTCACTCACATGCATTGAAAAGCTGTCCACATAAAAAAGACAAAAGTGCCCCACTATACACAGCGCGCGAAGTTTTGTAATGAAAATTGCTGCAGGGTATGTTGGTCAGTTTTTTTTTGTTGTTAGTTTGGTGCTCTGCCTAATTTACATTAATCTGGAGTTAATAGGGCACAAGTTCATAAAATCTATCAGCTTCGTCTTTCAAAGCAAATTATTAGGTTATTAACTTCAAATGCATTCAAACATGCCTTTTTTTTTTTAGATGAAGTATAAGATAACTCTATGTGGCGTGGTACGTCCTCTAGCCACTGTTCTCTGCCCACACAGTTGAGTCCTGATGTTTTCATTCTATCACCACGTTATTAGCTAACTTTATTCCAAAAATTTTGTTTTTGCCATCTCTGAACCATTCAGAATTGAAGATGATAAGAATCACAGATCTTATGTGGATTCTGCTTTTTCACCCACCCCTTTTCAATAAGTCTCCATTTACCTGCATGTTCTGGGGTTCAATTCTACAAACTGCATTAAGCACAAGGACAGTTATTGGCTGATCAGACTGAACCAAATTACTTAAAAAGAGAAAAATACCATTACATTTTTTTTATTTTTTAAATAGACGTGATCATCCTGGCCTAAGGGAGTTTGAACAGCTTTCCTGAAAATCCTGCATTCCTCTGGGGCTCTGTGCGTTCCCAAAATACTGCAGAAATATTGTGATATACATTTTTTTTTTTTAAACGCGTCACTTTCAGAATAATATGGATGTATAATGTGTATATCTTATATACTGTGAGATTTTGTACATATTGTAGCCGTTGAGATAATTTAATGGCTGATTGACAGGAATTGATATATGTATTGGTAGAGTTATGCTCACTGAAAAATATATACATCGAGACAGACACACACATATACATCTAGTATACAACAGTCTGAACCAAAGCCACAGGGTTTTTTAGAGGGGAGAAATAGAGATGACAAAGGGTGCTTGAAAAGTATAAAAGACTTGCACATACAATCCCATGATACTTTGTGAAAACCCAAGTCCGCGCTTGCTTTTATTTCTGATACAAAGAGAGAGAGACAGAAGAAAAAAGTTGGGCAAACTTTGCTAAAAGCCTAGGGCAAAAGAAACAAAAAAAAAACTACACTGCATAAGCTACAGCAAGTGAACTTTTCACATGAGGATATACTGAAAAATACATTTCTTCTTTAAACTTTGGATGAACAAAATCAAACCAATTTATTTGTTTAGTGCTTGTGCTTTGAAAAACATACATGTGTTGGAACATAATCTAAAATTCATGAATTGCAGTGAGCATCTCATGGTGAAGCTGGTATTGGTTGATGATCATCAGTGATAAGAGATAATCAGCTCAGGTTCAAAGACTTTCTTCTGTCTCTAAAGGAAACAGATAACACTTCCTTTTTCCACATATACAGAGAAAAACATCAGTGGAAGGGGATGTCAAAGATGTTGTTTTATGAACATAGAAAATAACTCACCTTTTTCCATTTTTGTCCCTGTTTCTTTATCTGAGTGATTTTCAAGCATGAGGGATCCCTTGAGTGTAAAATCACCTCTCAACTACAAATCTCCATCTGTCTTGTTGAGGCTGTCCTTACACTCCTGCTTGGTGTCTGGCACTGAAAAATAAGGCTTTGCTGGCGTGTGGACAGTTTGTACTGAGGCCAACTGGGGTTTTGCACATTTATTCTTTGCTTGCGTAACTCTTTTCATATGGCACTGGAGTGCTAAAGGTAGAGGCAGTGTGCTATGAGGATAAGCCCTGGAAATGGTGAATGTGACTAGAGAGCTGTACATGAGAAGCAAAACTCTCAGGCAATATAGAGTGAGATTACGCCAAAGAAATTGATGTTCTTTAATAATGCTGCATTCAAATGTCGTGTTTACCGTGTTAATTAAGCTAATATATTGTAATTTGAGACTTGTAGAGGTTTTTTTTCTAATTTAATGTGTTATAATGTTCCAACAGCCTCAACTTCTCCCTCTGTCATTTAGCCTTTACATTTTCCTGCATTATGTTACCCGCCTGCTAACTTGCTAAATTGTTAGCCTCTGGGGTCTCTAGATGCTGTCCATGTTGCTGTTGCCGAGCAGCAATCTTTTCATGACTTAACCACTTGAATGCCAAGCCTAGCGTGCACATGACTTCCCATGTCGTAACCACGAACGCATAGATTACATTTGAAGGCAGCATATACGATTTCTTATGTCAAAAAGTTCTAATCCTAAACATCAAACTTGAGGTTCAAGCCTTGACAATATCAAAAAAGCTGTGTAACAAAATAATATTTGATAAAAGTAAACCTTTAGATTTCAGATAAGTAAAAAAAAAAAAAAAAAATCCACTTTCAACCATGCACTCAGATATGGAAACCTTTTTAAATCAACCAAGCTGAACCCATAGGACTGAAAACAAAAATAAAGCAAAAAAACAAAAACAAAACTCCACTCCAAAGTTGTATATCTTTTAAAAGTTTTCTATCAAGATTTAGTTTTACAATTCTAATTATGAGAACATATTTAAGATTTATGTTTTTCTTTCTTTGTGTTTTTTGTCAAATGGACCAACTGTGATTCCGTAAAAGAACAATATTTTTGTCACACTGCAGTTCCCTGTGAGTAATCAAAGTTAATTAAAGTTGTTGTAAAGTTGTGACAAAAAATGTTTTCTTTCTCATTTACAATCCTTGTCATTTTTTTTTTTTTTTTTTTTTGCTGCAATCCTTATAGACTATAGTAGAATTAATTAATCCTCAGTGAAGATGTGCTGACAGGAGCTCAGCCTTCCTTTATACTCTAATTGTTCCAGTGAGACTGAGACTCAAAATGATGCTCATCTTGAAGGGTGTGTGTGTTTGTGTTAGTGGGTTAGTCCCCCTCGACAGCAGTTTGCTTGTTTCATTCTTGCTGTGATCCTTTTTTCCAGTTTGCTCCGGACTAGTCCTGAATTACTGTGCATTGTCGGCAACAACTACTGTGCTGTCTGTGTGCATACAGTTTGCTTCCTATTTTGACTTGTAGAGGAGCTCATGGTGCCAGGATGTGCATCCCAGTTGTCAGGTATTTGTCAGATAGTCACTGGTAAATATAGATGGATTGGTCTTGCCTTGAGAATGAATGCCTTGACATGTTTGCTCAGTTGAGAAACCTATGTATAAAATATTGTCTCGAGCTGTGACTGGAAAATCTTTCCTTACGTTTGCCTCTCTTTTTCAATTTCCTGTTTTATTTTGGTAGTCACTTAACCCCTGTGTCTTTGTTCGCTTCACTTTCTGCCCTTCTGTGTCTCCCGCTAGGGTGATTGTCTGCCCCACCCTGATTAGTTTAATTTATCCCTCATTGTCCTTGTCTCCCAGTTTATTCAGTCTGTGTGTTCCACTTTCTCAGTGATTTTCCCTTTTTTGTTCCTATATTTTTGGATCCCTGCGTCAACTCCATGACTGTTCCTGTTGGTGTTTTTGGACTCAGCTCCAGCTGACTGTGTGTTTGTGTTTTCCTGTTTTGTATTCTCCTGAAATTGTGAATAAAATGTTGTTTGCTTGAACATCCTGCTTCCAGTATTGCACATTAGGTTCCACTTCCTTGTGAGAAAACACAGCAGCAAGTTTACTTAATCAGTTTACTGATGCCCTGCTACAAGAGTCTGGAAACCGATTGTTTTAGGAGTATAGGAGTAGAATGGAGCCAACAGACTGTGATGCAGTATGGGGACATATAGTCATACAGAAGAAGAATCTTCAAGTTTTTACCATAATCTTAATCATTGTGACCATGCCTTTATGAGTGGATCTCACCTAGAGCGTGACCTTGTTGACTCAGACATCCTTCTTGCATGGAGCATTACATACTCTGTGTTTCCAGTTTGAGAATGATTCATTTAAAATGATTCATACTTTCTTATTCAGAAGTATAACCTCGACTAAAAAAACGATGACTTCCAAATGCTGTGAACCCCACTGTCGGCATTAAATCCATTAGATAGAGCCCCATTGCTTTGCGAACTGTTGTGCAGCACACACCTGTACTCACAAGCTCACACTGCAGACACCTCAGAGATAAATGTCCACACATAAATATGAACATACTCGCACACCCTCACTCACACATACACGGTGAACATATTCACGAGTGGCAGTTTTAAAAACCTATTTTCCCCTTGGTTAAGCAAGCAGCAACAACACTTGACTAATGGAAAATCCTGCTCCTAAATGAGGTCGGAGGAATTCTATCTCACACACACTAGTTGTTGTGAATTCTAATAAAGTTGCGTTTTCATCTCCTGTAGACACAATTTTTTTTTTAGGCCAACAAGGCCATACCACCTAACCTTGTAAGCCAGACAGTTGATCATATTGTGAAAGAAGTGTTTCAACCCTGAGAGAGTGGTATACATGAAGTGCTTCCACTTTTTAATGGCTTTAACTGAGAACATTAGTCTCTCTACAAGTTTTGCAGCTAGTTACGGAACGTCCCCATAACAAAATGACAAAACAGGTGCATTTCTAATGAGTACCAAAACAACATATGAAAGTTTTTAGGGAGCTATATAGGACCAACACATCCTAATAACTAAGTGGGAATAGGTAGTGTGTGAAATGACATGTAGGATCATTGGAGACTACCAGGGACATGTGTACTGAGCCTTCGTCTTCATGGTAACACTGAAAAACATGTGGTTAATGTTGTGGAAAAAGTCACAGTTTGGTTACGTTTAGGCACCAAGACTAATCAGTTAGGTTTAGGAAAATATCATAGTTTGGGTTAAAGTAGGTACGTTACTTACCTAAGTTACACTATGTAGCTATATAACAAGTTGCGTTAGGTATGTGACACAGGTAAATATTGTATGCAAGTTATATTACATGCATAGGTCCAAATGAGTCAATGTTGAATTTAGTTTTTGCATGGGACATGAACAAAGTCTTGCATTTGATCTATCCAGAAAAACACCCCCAACCTCCAGAGTTGAAGTTTGGCACTGTCACCTGACTTCCTCCCTTCATACTTACTAAGGCCACTTAAGGTCACATTTAATAAGGGTCATGTTATGCTGGTTGCACAGACGAGCAACAGTATACGGCTGTGTTTTAGGATAGGATGTTTGATATGTTGCCAGAATTTATTCAGTTTCTTCCAAACCACTCTCGACCACGAGAGGCGTCTTTAGAACGTACTGACGGTACACCAGTAGTGTTTTTATAGTCCTTGGCTGTGCCCCAATGTCCTATTTTTCCATAACAATAATATAAGCATGTACTTTCTCTGTTCACAAAGATGCTCTTAATCTTCAATGTGAAAATCTGTTGTCACTCTGTAAGTTTGTGAAAAGGATGCAAACTGATTTCATCGATAGGGACTTCTCCATTATGCAAGTGACAATGCAACAGATTCTTTGTTAGGGACCACATCTTTCCCCACCAGTGTCCCTGGTGGAGAAATGTACTTTGCAGCACATTTCTGAAATACTAAAAGTCGATTTCTGTTATTTCTGTCTGTTTTTTTTTTTTTCCTCATCTTTATCTGACAAGAATTCCCATAAAGCTGGAGATAGGGGATGTGCAAAGTGTGTGTGCTCCCAATGCCTGTTGCTCCCTGCACAGTTTCTCATAATTGGACTCTTTACACTCCCACCTGTCATAGTGACTCCCACTGCCGCTGGTGGTAGCGTCCACTTCCTCCTGTCAGTCTGCACTTGGCTGTATGCAGCAGGGCTCCTGCCCTAGCATGTCTGTCTTGCTGACACTGAAGGTGTCTGCTAGGTCTTACCCATGACATTGCTCACTAGTAGAAAGAGCTATGTCTTTGTTGAGCTTGTCGACATCAAACAGCTGCTGAGTTGACCTGACATTGACCCACCTACAGTATTCTTTTCAATGAAATGTGCTCATTGAACAAAGCACACTTGTTTTTTCTTTTTTTTTTCTTCTATTCTTTTCTCTATTTTGCCCCGACCTTTTTCATCTTACATTTTGAGTCCCTGGAATCCAAAGCATATAGTCACTGATAAAAGACACAGGCTTTGAACAGCTTTCAGATCTTCTAAGGCATGGCACGTATGCTCTTTCTAAAATTGAGTGGATTTGATGGCTGAACTGATTCCTGTAGCGACAGAAAGAAGGACCAAAAAATATACAGACAGGTACCAAGTTTGTGCCAAACATCATCAGATTGCAATAAACTGCATATTGCAGAACACTGGGGTACAGACTAGCGCAAATAGAAAAGATTGTGCATTGAAAAAAAATGGGAACTGAAATGCAGGTGATGAAAAATGTATTGTCTTGTCAGAAACTGGCAGCACTGGTCCAAAACAAGGTCTGGTGCTATGGACAGTAGTTGTAGAGCTCACTGTGTCCTGTGCATACTTGAGAGAACTGATACACAGTGGGGATTTCAAGATACAGTGCATCCGGAAAGTATTCACAGCGCTTCACTTTATCCACATTTTGTTATGTTACAGCCTTATTCCAAATTTTTTTTTTTTTTTTTAACTCAAAATGCTTCACACAATACCTCATAATGACAAAGTGAAAAAAGTTTGTTTAAAATTTTTGCAAATCTATTAAAAGTAAAGAATGAAAATACAACACGCACATAAGTATTCACAGCCTTTGCTCAATACTTTGTTGAATCACCTTTGGCAGAAATTACAGCCTCAAGTCTTTTTGAGTATGATGCTACAAGCTTGGCACACCTGTTCTTGGGCAGTTTCTCCCATTCTTCTTTGCAGGACCTCTCAAGCTCCATCAGGTTGGATGTGGAGCGTTGGTGCACAGCCATTTTCAGATCTCTCCAGAGATGTTCAATCGGGTTCAAGTCTGGGCCACTCAAGGACATTCACAGAGATGTCCCGAAGCCATTCCTTTGTTATCTTGGCTGTGTGCTTCGGGTCGTTGTCCTGTTGGAAGATGAACCTTCGCCCCAGTCTGAGGTCCAGAGTGCTCTGGAGCAGGTTTTCATCAAGGATGTCTCTGCACATTGCTGCATTCATCTTTCCCTCCATCCTGACTAGTCTCCCAGTTCCTGCCGCTGAAAACCATCCCCACAGCATGATGCTGCCATCACCATGCTTCACTGTAGAGATGGTGTTGGCCAGGTGATGAGCGGTGCCTGGTTTCCTCCAGACATGACGGTTGGCATTCAGGCCAAAGAGTTCAATCTTTGTTTCATCAGACCAGAGAATTTAGTTTCTCATGGTCTGAGAGTCCTTCAGGTGCCTTTTGGTAAACTCCAGGCAGGCAGTCATGTGCCTTTTACTGAGGAGTGGCTTCTCCTCAGGTACAAAAAGGTACAAAGTCAATATTTCCAAAGCAAAAGCAAAAGTGAACAGTCCTGTACCCTAAGGGTTGTACCATACCATACCATACAGGCCTGCTTGGTGGAGTGCTGCAGAGATGGTTGTCCTTCTGGAAGGTTCTCCTCTCTTCACAGAGCAACGCTGGAGCTCTGTCAGAGTGACCATCGGGTTCTTGGTCACCTCCCTGACTAAGGCCCTTCTCCCCCGATCACTCAGTTTGGCCAGGCGGACAACTCTAGGAAGAGTCCTGGTGGTTCTAAACTTCTTCCATTTACGGATGATGGAGGCCACTGTGCTCATTGGGATCTTCAATGTTGCAGACATTTTTCTGTACCCTTCCCCAGATCTGTGCCTCCATACAATCCTGTCTTGGAGGTCTACAGACAATTCTTTGGACTTCATGGCTTGGTTTGTGCTCTGACATGCACTGTCAACTGTGGGACCTGATATAGACAGTGTGTGTCTTTCCAAATCATGTCCAATCAACTGAATTTACCACAGGTGGACTCCAATCAAGTTGTAGAAACATCTCAAGGATGATCAGTGGAAACAGGATGCACCTGAGCTCAATTTTGAGTGTCATGGCAAAGGCTGTGAATACTTTTGTGTGATTTTTTTCGTTTATTATATTTAATAGATTTGCTAAAATGTCAAAAAAAAAATTTTTTCACTTTATCATTATGGGGTATTATGTGTAGAATTTTGAGGGAAAAAAATTAATTTAATCCATTTTGGAATAAGGCTGTAACATAACAAAATGTGGAAAAAGTGAAGCGCTGTGAATACTTTCTGGATGCACTGTATTTATCAATCACTTAAAGAAGAAAGATCGGCGCAGGACTAAACTTTACGCAACATTTAAGGACTATATGTAGAATATTTATAGGTCTATTATTAAAACAGTAAGGTTAGAATATTTCCTCAGGTTTAAAATGTATTTTTCATATACTGTACCTCTGCAAAATGGAGCTTTTTATCTCCCACTCTGAAGTGATGCAGCAGGCAGTCACAGGTAACGTTCAGTATCCCTTGAGGTCCATCTGACTGTTGTAAGAGCTATGAACCTTAGTTGGACAATTCTTTGACAATTTCTCATTGTGTCTGTTCAGAAAGTTTGGGAATTACTGCGCTGCTGGAGCATCACAAATCATTTTCAGAACCGTTATCTTTGCATCTCACAGTTTTCTGGCTGAAACCCTGCTTGCCTGTGAATTGTCCATGAATGAAAAATTACATGCATATATACTCCCATCGAACCTAATTTTTAAATAGGTGCTTCCCTCAACAAAAGTAATTTGTATTTATTTCTGAAAATTTGTCCTTAATGATCGACAACATTTACACTGATTTATTTATGTGATTGGTTCTTTTAATGTGATAATTTGGAATTCCTAATTCCTACAAGTAACAAATTCTTTAGATTTTCTGACACTTTTGTATTTTTGGTGCAACTGGATTCACATGATGTGAAATTTTGACAGTGACCACTACTTCTAAATAGCCTCAGAGCCCAGCACTCTTTCTCTGGGCTTAATTAGGACCAGAGTGCAACCTTTCATCAAGAAATGTCAACTGTTTGAGTAAATTAGTGTATGTCTCTAAAACATATCTGCAGTTAACAAATACAAAGAGGTAAATT